>NC_081781.1:15050032-15383317 GCF_963082965.1 Carassius carassius
AAGCAAATCTCACTGGCTGTTGCCACAGGGTCAAATCCTGATTGGACTGTTTTGTTCTTGGATTTTTGGGATTGTCTGCTTGTGTTATCTGAATCAGACTATACATCACTGTATCCCAGTGAAATTGTCTCATTTGAAAGTTTTGACTTGCCACTGTCATCCAGTGCTTTTAAACGGTGTTAAAATGCAGATAAACATATAAATAAAAATGACTGACATGGCGGTCCACATCTGGCCTGAATTGAGCTCTAGTTAAAAACAACAAGCGCAAACGAGCAGGAAGTTTATGGGTGGAATAGTGGAAGCGTTCGACTCAATGGAAGCCCATAAAAACCACACCAGGAATTCCGTAACAGTCAACAGTCTCTCCGGCCCACAGCAGCGTGTGGAAAGAGAATTCCACTCGGAGCGCTGAATTAACACAATTACCGTCACGTTCGGATGATTGCTTTTTAAACTCCTTCTTTGTGGGAGTTCTGTTTTAAGTTGAATCGAGGGATTTATGTGTGTAGTTATTAATGGATGACGTGTGTCTGTCAGATTTTCGGTGCTTCCTCTTGGCGGCGTCGGCTCTGAGCGAGCAGTAAACATAAGGCACAGCTGCTGTTTTGATACTGTCAGCCTCTCTCGCACATAGTAAACCTCTCACATTCTTTCTCATTGATCTTTTTCTCAATGTACACTACAGTTCAACAGTATAGGGTCAGTAAGATTCTTTCCAATGAATTAATTAATACTTGAACTTAGCCAGGTTGCATTATAAATTGACAATAAAGACATTTAGAAATTCTAATAAATGCTGTTCTTTCTAACTTTTTATCCATCAAAGAAACCTGAAAAATGTATCACCACAAAAAAATTCAAAATAAAAAAAAGATTCAACTTTAATTTTGATAACAATAACAAAGGTTTCTTGAGCACCAAATCAGCATATTATAATGATTTCTGAATAATTTGTAATGGTGTTTAACAATATTATCTGTAGTTTGTATCAAATAAATACAGCGTCTGTGAGGATAAGATACCTTTATGTACTTGTATGAAAACTCATATGAATGGTGTGTAATATAAGTTGTTCTGAGACTTTAAATAAAGGTCATTTATATAGGACCACTAGTGACATTTGTCATAATCAATGTTTTTATATTTAAGTTATTATGAACTGTTTCCTAATTTAATATTGTGGCAATATAGGAGTGTAGAAGGGGTTTTAGTATTATTCCAACTATGTCTAGAGAAAAATGGAAACTAGCTGTACCTGTTTAAATAACAATGAGGGTTGAAATGCAGTTTCATGTACTGTATTTTTATTTATTTTTTTTAGATCAAGATGATAAGTGTCATAGTTAACTCAGCTGTGGCTCTTTGTGTTTGCAGAGCTCATCATCTGCAGTCATTTGTTATTTTTTTCCTGTTTCTGTGGCAGGTATTCACCACAAAGTTGTTTGCCTTTGTGAAACTATGCTGTTTCAATTTACGGCAAGTTTGGTTTCAGCGTTTGAGCCTGTTGCCCTGCAGGTTTTAGATTGTGTGTGTGCATATGCACACACTTACAGGATAAGTAAGTACATGTTTAATACTATGAATTTTTTTTCCCATCATACTTGCCAGAATGGCCATATAAACATGATTTGTATCTTAAGAAATTTTAGTAGCAAATATTTTAGCTAAGAGAAGTTCTAGTATAAAATGCTGTAGCAGAAATCATGCAATCACATGTCCAATTGAGTCACACCTTGCTTTAAAAAGAATATCTGTCATCATCTACCCATCCTTATGTCTCTCCAAACCAGTATATGACTTTGTCCTGTGGAACAACATTTCAAAGCGGCTTTTTTCATACAGCAAATGTGCATGGTGGTCACTATATATTATATTAACTGTTTTCTATTTTAATATATTATAACAGAATTTTATCTTGTCATTGCAAAGCTGAATTTTCAGCAGCCATTACTCCAGTCTCACATGATCTCTCAGAAATTATTCTAATATGCTGATTTAGTGCTCAGGTAAAATTTCTTATAGTTTTAAAGCTTAATGTTTTTTTGAAGAAACAGTGATACATTTTCTCATGGTTGTTAAAAAGAACAGCGTTCATTTGAAATAGAAATCTTTTTTAACATTACAAATGTCTCAGCTGTCACTTTTGATCAATTTAATGCATCCTTGCTCAATAAAAGTATTACTTTCTTTCCGCTCCTATAAGTCTAAAGCTAAATGCATCTCCTCTGTGGATGACTCGTCCTGTGTGCGTTGGGTGTGTGTGTTTGTTCTGCTGTTAAATTGGGATCTGTCATCCCTGTCAGAATATTCATGCCTGCAGCTGCTGAGTCACATGTGCACTGCAACTGGAGAACCCTGGAGAACGGCAGACCACTAGCACGCTGTTTTCCCATCTTTCAGACTTGTTTGGTTACTTTCACTGTACTTTGCACACTCATTCATGTAACTTCGCTTTACTCTGCAGTCTGCAACTCATTCATTCTCACATTCTCCATGTGCCAGACATCTCTCTCCTCTCCTCATCTCCTCTGCGTTCCGCTTCGAGTGGGAGTTAAAACCAATTGAAAGTTTAGATGGAAGTGAGGCTGACTCAGTCTGTCCTGCTTGATAGAGCATTTTGGCGCAACATACAGCATACAAATATGTCCAACATGTGGCTAACTTCCATAAGAGCTGTTAGATTCAACTGGTATGTTCAGAAAGACACTGCAACCGATACAGGAAACAAGTCTACATCTATCGCAAGGGGGAAATTTACCCACCAAACACCTACACAAAGTCCTACACAGTGTTTGGCTGAAGTAAATCTGGTCAAAATGAGTTGCCGGTCTAGTATTTTTTTATTTATCTCTATGCATTGTTTGGGGATATAAAGATAAAAAAAATTTCTACTGTACATTACAGTCATTTGTAATTTTAGCTATGACAATTTATATAAATTATATAATTTTTAATCATATTAAAATATTAACATTTTTATTATATTATTTTAGCAAAAATATTTATATTATTTAAGAAAGGCATATTTAATTAGATTTAATTGTAAATGTTATATTTTCATTTATATTTAAATGCATATTTTATATCTGGATATTATAGTAATATATGTACAACCATTTAAAAGTTTCGAGTCTTTGGAGGATATTTTTTTATTTTTATGTTTTTGTTGAATAAACATTTCTTCCTATTATTTGTTAACAGTTGTGCTGTTTAATATTTTTGCAGAAAGTAATAATGTTTTTTTTATTCTATGGTGAATAAAACATTCAAAAGTTTTGTGTAAAAGTGCAAAAGGATGTAGCAGTGTAAGAGTTTTACTTTACTTTTTATCAGTTAAATACATCCTTGTTGATTAATAGTATTAAAGTAATTAAAATGATTCATTTCTCCTTTTTTTTTACTAAACCCCAAACTTTTGAATAAAAGTATTTTTTACATTATATATTGAAAAGTGTGTTTATATATATATATATATATATATATATATTACTTTATATTTAACATTGCAGGCTATCCCAAATGAATGCATTTTATCTAGTAAAGGTAACTTCTACAGATATCCCCTGGAAAGTATGCATGGCGCAGTGTACACTAGCAGGCATCATAGGAATTGGAAACAGCTTGTGCAGTGTCACTGGATCTCCGTTTGCAGCTCTTCCTCTCTTTCTCACACTCGTAACTGCTCCAGCATTATTTATGCACTGATGTGCTGCTGTCTGCAGAAATCTCCAGGCCTGGCCACCTTATCAATGCTTGGCTGCTCCGAAGTCTTAAGCTCAGAGTACTTGAGTGCTACTCTCTCCAGACATGACAAACAGGCAATCAGTGTCCTGAGTGAAGCAGGCAGGAGTGTCTTTACTGCCTGCAAAACAGCCACTCCAAGTACTGCAGTGAATGTGGGCCAGGCACAGCCTCAAGCAATTACACAGACACACACTCATATTTACATTATATACATAGACACACTGTCACACACAAATGAAAACGGTTTCACACCACAATAGGACTAAGGAAACGTGCGCGGGAGGGCAGGGGTGTCATTGGCCTGTGTCGGTACAGATGAGTCATATGCAGTGTGCTGTGTCAATATTGATGCTCAGACTAAATATAACCTACACACCACACCACAAAACTTACTAAAGCACATAACACACACACTAGTGCCGCCCAGCCTGGAAAATCTGTTTTGTTGTGTCTTTCGGTTTTTTCCTATTTCCCCCATCTTTCAAGATGACGCCGTTGAATGCTTTCCTGCTTATTTTAGCATATATGAAAATGGTGTTGCTATGAATGTTTCATGCCATATTTACCCTTAAACATTTATGTGAATGATTCAGAATTGGGTATGTTTGCCAGCAGAAGTGTTGATGTTTTTTCTCCGCTCTGTATGTGCGTCATTGGATGCTCTGTCAAGGCTTATCCCAGGTGAACATACCACAGCTATGCTGTCAAAACCTCCACTTCACACTCTTCCTCAGAGAAATGGTTTTGAGTTGGATTGAAGAAAAAAATAAAAGACCGTTCCTGTACCTTGGCAACTTCATTTTCAGATTCCTTAGATTTGCAGCCAACCATAACTTGCAGAAAAATGTGAATGTTTTTGACCTCGCTCTCTCTCTTGTTCTCCATTACTCCATAGTGAATTGCTGCATGGGACAGCGGTAATTTAAAACAATGTCGGCTGAGAGCCTGAATGAACTGTGTTTCAGGCATGCTAGATACAAAACTTCCTGCCAAGGTCAATTTCTTCCCATTCTGGCTTTTTTTTCCCTATTTTCTGGATGGGAAATAGTGACTTGAGTCCACAAGAGTGGAAGGTATTTAAAACAATCAGTGGATTCCTGGTAAGTGGGTGAGATCATTGTTTTAGAGAGAGACAGCTAGTAAAAAGAGATGGGGAGCGAGGGATGGAGGGCATCGGGGGGGGACCCCTGCGCGGCGAGTTGTTTTCCGCTTGCCAGAGCGACTCGGCAGGCAAAGTGCAGTCGGAGGGAATGCTGGATCAGGCAAAGGTCAGAATTCCTCCCAGACGGATTTATTTGTATTGCTTTGCACTTCAGAATGAAGAACAAATCAGTCCCATTATGTGCGTGGAGGTTTTACACCGCAGTCTATTGGAAACATCTGTGGATGATGAACGTTTGTATGAATAATCATGAATAAATAATAATCTTTCAGCAGAGGTCAGCGCAAACAAGTCAGCGGTGTTGAACACTTGAGGAGTGATGGATAGATTAAACTCTGGTTGGACAGCTCTTATCACAGGTTTTGGTTTAATACGGTGTTAAATTTTATATTTTGTGTATGTATGAAATTGAAAACATTTAATATATACATATACTTTTCTTGGCCTTACTACTAAACACTAGAATTGACAAACAGCTTCAACTGTTTAAAAACAGGGACAAATTATAATTTTTGTAAAGTTTTTGTAAAGTTTTGTAAAATTTCTCATTTTAATGCAATGTTTTACTTGCCATTTCTTTGCAGTTTTTGTGAAATGTACTAGTGATTTCTGAGTGAAAATAGTTTTTACACCAGTCAGTTTTCAGTTTAACGACAGTTTTGCATATAACATATTGCTATTTTTTGTTGTTGTTGTCATTATTGTTGTATTCTTATTTGTTTCAGATGGATACTTTTAACGAAAATGAGCCCGTGTCTGACTACTTTATTAAACAGAAACATTTAATCAAAAAATGCATACTAACACAATTAGTTCAGTGTCATTTTTTTATTAATCTGTTTGTTTATTTGGTTAAATATGTTGGTTGATGGTGTTTTTTTTTGCGCCAACTAAGATAATATTTAAAAAAAATAACTTGTAATAAAAATAAAATGTAATACTATTATCAATATTATTTTCTATAGTGTTATAAGTAACAATCTTTTTACTAATATTTTTTATTAATCAACAATAAAAGTAAAGATAAAAAATGTAATAATATAAAATTATTTTTACTTTTTTTAACTTAATTATAATGAGTATTATTATTGGTGCTTGTGTTATATGCTTTCTGTATATGTATGTTGAATGATGAGGATCATCTTATGTGAAAACAGACAATAAGTAATAAAGAATTTTAATATTTTTATTAACGAGTAATTTATTCAAGTCTATTTCTTTGTAAGACATCTTTGTAAGACATTACACTTGCTTTTTTGTCATTTCAGAATTTCATTGTTTTTGTCACATTTTGATTTCAATACGCATCAGCTACTGTTAACTTCGTAGTAGCTTTCAAAACAAGAGTTTATTGTCTGAAAGGCATTTTACGTTCTCTGGAGTAAATTAATGATTTGTGGGGCACTGAGGTGTGAATGAATAAAAACAAGTATGATATGTGGTTTCAGTCTTTGTGCAGCTGGAGGTGTGTAAGTGTGTGTGCATCCTGTGAGAGTCGCACAGGTGGCGAGGGGGAGGGGTAAGAGGTGGGAGTGGAGCAGCAGGGGTGGCGGGACCACTTCCTGTCTCTAATGTACAGTAAATCGCTCGTGTCTTTACCAAATCAACACCGTGCACCGGTGGTGGCTTTACGCTGCCTGACAGAAACCTCTTATTGGTTGAGCTCTTGCAGTGTGGCTTGCAGAACGTGACAGCTTTGCTTTGTTCTGTCTTTATTTGGGTAGAGATGTTTTCGCAGTGTCTTAAAAGAGAACGATAACAACAGTAGGCTACATCATTTACAGCAGAAAAATATATATTACAGCAGAGGTTAGAAACCATACACGAGCGACATATTTTTTGCCGAATGTTGCAGCCGTAAACAAAAGCCTAAGGTCAAAGGAAATGATGTTTCTGCAGAATGGAAAATATTAAACATGGTATTTGAGAGTTCGCTGTCATGTAGTGCAGTTTGACGTATGGAATGCTGCTTTTACTCGCCTGAGGTGGGAAGTTTGACGTGCGTGTGCGCGGGACAGAATTACAGTTTCTTAACCTGAGAGCACAATGGTCACGACCACAGACCTCAAAAGCTTTGAATGTTCTATACACAATATAATACTGCTGTTAAGGATGCATTGATCCATAAATGGATCTCTCTCTGCACGCGGCTCAGAGTCTAGCTCGATTTATCAGGTAGCTGAAAGAAGCCACTCGGCCCACCGTTAGGTACGGACAGATTTATGGGCATGCAGTCAATAGCTGTGACCTTAACTTACAGTCAACAGGTTTAAGTGCCAAGGGTCAATGAGTCCAAGACCCGGTCATTCCAGTGAGGAGTGTCTTGAAGGAAAACATGCTGCTGCCTTTAACTGTCTAGCTAAGACTCCACAACGAATCTTGAGGTTGCTGTTAGTTTTATAGGTGATATCTTTGACTTTGTGCATATTATTTATATTCTCAAAACATTCGTGGACATAAAATATGTTTTTTTATCATGGATCTGTGTGATGTACAGTGATGTGATTGATATGATGATATGATTATATATTTTTTTTAATTGTTAACTAGTAAGTAATAATTAATAATAATAATAAAATAATACTTTTAAGAGGTATTAACATTATTTTTTATTTAAAAAAAAATAGCTTTTGTTAATTGTTATTTGAAAAGTAGTTTTTAAATAGTTTTTGGTTAGATCTTTTGTTTCAAAGAGCAAGAAAAGAAGCAACAGAATGTGGCTCTAATTTTATATTAAGATGCTTTTAAAATTTTAGATAATAGCCTTTTCATTGTTCCCTTTATTTGTGGTTCTTGGTCTGTTGATGTAGGTGTTTGTATTATATTTTTATATGTGTTATATATATGTTTGTAAGAATCTTTGTATTACATATATTTGTATAGTTTGATGCATGCAGTGGAACAGTTATTTGCAGATGCACGGAAGATAACTAGTCAGGGTTGTTTGTCTTCTCAAACAGACATAGACAGGGACAGTCTTGAAGAACAGGGCTCCACCTTTGCCTATAGGCAAATGCTTACAGCAATTACTAAGTTTAAAAAATGGAAAAAAGAAGCCAAAAAATGTAGGGCGGTGTAACATTTCAACTTCTCAGACTAACTGTCTGACACATACCTACGTGGTTTTAACATTTAGAAATGTTTCCATGAAGCACATTCTAAGAAATAGAAACAATCATGTATTATCACATGACCCTAACAATCTTTGTTTTGTTTAGTTTTTTGTGATTTTTATAATAGATTTACAAATTGTATATAATATTTTAGATGTATATAATAATGTAACTTTACATGGTTTTATTTTATGCTTATCTTAAGTTTAGATTATTGTCTTTCTATATTGTTCTTATCTTTAACCATTACTTTTTTTTTTTTTTTTTTTTTACAATACAACCGATGCAAGTTTATTTTACTGGTGTAAACTATTATCACAAACTGTGTTTTTTTAAGAAAAGTTTAGAATATACAAAACAAACAACAATAGTTTTACAGTTAAAGTGTCAGACTTTAGTAAAACCTTTATTGAAACCTCAATTAAAGCTGACCAAAAAACTACTAAATAAAAAGAAAGAACAAGAACATTTATATCTAATATAATTAATGCAAAAATCAAGAATGTTCAATGTTCATGCCTTTTTCCATAATTTAATGTCAGAGAAGTTGATGAATGTATGCACAAGCGAAATAAACCACATGGTTAAAGATTAAAAAAGATGTTAGGTTGACATTCATTAACATACATGGAAAGTACAAGTGTCCCACACCAGAACAAATGACTGCCAAATTAGGTTTCAAATGTTTCTGAGACTACAAATGATGTAGCTCACTGTACAAACACGACATCACTTTGTAAACTGTGATTCATTACATCATTCGTTTAGAATAAGCGCGATCTAAATTAGGTGACTAAACCTGTCGGTTTTGCCTCATAAGATGTAGACTGATATTTGTTGTTTTGATTATCTGAGAAAGATGTGATGTATGATAATAAGAAATTCACTCTTCATTACAGGAAAGGAAGTATTGCTGAGGTTTACAGTCAATGAAGTCTGAGGGGCGTGTGTTAACGTGACGAGGTGGAGCTTACTCCACACAGAGAGACGTTCCTCTATTAGGAGGCCTGTGCTGTCGACCCCGAAAACCCAGCCGAAAACTGTTGCTGGCGCTGCACCAAAACATGCGTCTCAATCCCACAGTCACACAGGAGCATCTCAGCGCATGCTAACACTCGGAGCTGTCGTTGTCACCTCCTGTCAGAGCAGAAAAACAATGGAACAGACCACTGTGAGTGATCATATTTGAGTTGAATTGCATGACTTTTGCTTTTACACCCAAATGCATTTGCATAAAAGATGGGCGACTTGGCTTGGAAATGCTATATTGTTTTGTTGGATGTGTTTGCCAGGCAGAGTTGACTTCAGACATTGTCAGATTTTTTATAGACCCAAAAGATCATGGAAGCGGATCACGTTCACATAGGTATCAGGTCAGTTGTGGGGCGGGTAAATGTTTGACGGGTGTCCTCAAACATCCCTGCAAGCGTCCGGTGGTCCCCTTTGAGAACTTGAATGAAACCACCTGCAATCTTGCAAAAAATCTCCAATAAACATTGTATATCTAGTGTTTAGTTTCAATTAGGAAGTCTGCCATTTTGAAGAGAAGGCACATCGGGTGCAAAATCGCACCAATAAAAACCAGATTTCTTAAAAGGTTTTCTTTTCTGATCTAGTTTATGTACTTGTATTTCTAAAGTGTCTTGCAAAGGAAATAAAGCTTCCTTTTCACAGTTTCCTCTCCAGGTGCTGCAAATATCAACCGTATAAATAAATATATCGAGCCGCAAAGTGACTGCAATATTAACTTTCATTGTAGCTGAATTCCTGCCAGAAGGTTCAATCTAATTATGAAAGCATCATAGTACCTTGTCGGATCCATTTTCTCTTTCTTTCCCTGAAAGTTCAGTAATACATGCCAGTTTAACTTTTAATATGGAGAAGCGGCTTTTGCTGCTGTGAGAGGAAAAGATTTGATCATTCTGAAATGTGACTCTGAAATCCTCGAGTGAACGGGCCGCACATGCATCTTATGTGTATGTAAAGTCAAGCCTCATATCCCGTCTTCATTGGAGGGCTATTAAAAAGGACAAAAGAAAGCTTTGTCTCAGAGTCATTGGACTCACTCACAGACTTACATGGGTAAAGCTGCTGGTTGGTCAGCCTAGAAAGTTCTTGTTGGAGAGCAGATTTCCCAAGATTTTTTTCGAGGAGATGAACTTTTGAAGATCTCCTGATGTTGTCAATGTCAGCCATGCCACACCTTACTACTATAATGATAAAAAGTGTAATCTAAATGTCCGAGACCACACATGGAAATGCTTGTTTTGTGTTTTTCTAATTAAATATAAATTGTTTTATTAATATATTATCAGTATAACAATTTGGGTGAAAAGTTGAATTTTAAAAATGAAGACGAACTTCAGGATGTTGTAGCTTTTGCTTGCACACTCTTTTGGTTTAATGACAGCAGCACTCGAGCTGCATGAACACAAATTTTTCAGTCCTAATGATGATCATGTTCTTCAGCATGATTTGTGACGATCCAAAGAACATCTTGTGTTGCTGTGGACGAACATCTGACCATCTCTTCAAAGAGTCACATGATTCACGTCTTCTTTGATTAGTGATCTAGAAATACTACACAATAATTGTACTCTTTTTATGGCATTTTATGTCTTTGTTTAAAGTAGCGGCAGATCTTTTCTTCTGTACTGCGACACACATTCAAGTGATATAGCTTTTCGAAAAAGAAAAAAAGTAGGATGGGGACTTAGCCATCAGTTCTTGATTGGATTATAAGATGTGGGCATTGCTTGCAAGCTTACAGGGACAGAATTTAAGTGGACTAAATGATTGGAGAAGATTGTCATTAGTCACCACGGGAAGACTCAGTCATGTCATTTTGATTCAAAATTACGAGAAAATTAGTTTAAAAATATGAGTGAGTGAGGTGACATTCAGCCAAGTATGGTGACCCATACTCAGAATTTGTGCTCTGCATTTAACCCATCCGAAGTGCACACACACAGAGCAGTGAACACACACACTGTGAACACACACCCGGAGCAGTGGGCAGCCATTTATGCTGCGGCGCCCGGGGAGCAGTTGGGGGTTCGATGCCTTGCTCAAGGGCACCTAAGTCGTGGTATTGAGGGTGGAGAGAGAACTGTACATGCACTCCCCCCACCCACAATTCCTGCCGGCCCGAGACTCGAACTCACAACCCTTCGATTGGGAGTCCGACTCTCTAACCATTAGGCCACGACTTCCCATATGAAACGTATATAGGGATGAATTGTTCACAATAAGATCTGTAACCTGAATTTAGAAAATAGATAAGGTGAAAATCATGTCGACTTACATTTTCCAAATTCTACAACTTGTCGACATACAAGTGGTTGCAGTACAGGCGTCCCAAGTTCGAATCCCAAATCAAGGACCTTTCCCTATTCTACCCCCTATATTTTGCTTCCTTTCAGTTCTGATCTGTCCTGTCATAAGAAAGGCAAAAATGCACAAAAAAAAAATATTGAAAGAAAAACAAAAACAAAACAAAAACGAAAACTTAGATTTCCAGTCTCGGTGTGCAAGCTCAGATTTTACAATGTCATGTAAAACACATATTGGATTTATATTGATTAACTGATCATTTACAATTTAAAAAGTCAGTATAAAGTGACATGGCAATTTACTGTATATCCTAATCTCCATATATGGCTATCATCTGTATCTACCCTCAGTTCGTCCTCAGTGTGTGCACACTGTGAGCTAGCGATCTGTCCCGTTCCCAGCGTTCTTTTCTGCATGTGCAGCATGGAGTGAAGCCAATGAAAGAGGACATTGTTCAAGTCATAGTGAGGCATGTTGCATGCACTTATAACTCTGAGTGGGTGAAGTTTCCCCCATCATGCACCAGGAATGCCTTTGAATGACTGGATTGTCTGGAAGGGGAAAAGCAGCAGGCTTTCAACACTTTTGTTTTGATTTTTTGCTCTCCCATCTCTTTCGTAAACTCAACGATACTGTTGCTTAGCCTTATAAAAGGAATCATTCACACAAAAAAGAGAATTCTCATCATTTACTCACCTTGATGTCTTTGGAACACAAAAGATAAAAAGTGCATATAATAAAAGTCAAAGCAAAAACAACATTGGACCCCATTGAGTTTTATTACACGGTCAAAACGTCTGATGGTGAGTAGACGGTGATAGAATTTTTGGGGGGGTGAACTATCCCTTTATGTAACCGGGGAACATAACTCACTTTACGACTTTGTGTTTTGCATTAAGCCAGCCAACAAAGTGGACAGAGGAAAAAGAACATAAAGGAAAGAGTGATTTGAGTATGTTGTAATGTCATGGATTAAGATGCCCGGCACAGCTGCATCAAGGCCCGACCGTACAGTGGTGTGTTTCTCATTCTCTCCCATGTCCGAGAGCAATGACTCGTTAAAACGTGTGACTCAGAACGGCTTGTTTGTGAGCAGACCACCTCCAGAGTTTGATTCATAGGCTTCAGCTATTGATTCAAGTCTTCCGCTTGTGCCTAACAAAGAAAACAAATGGCTTTCACGTCTCTCCTTCCCTCTCATGCATTCTTTTCACTCAAAGGGCATTGATTGATGAAACCACACAAGTGAAGGGTCCCGATGCCACGGGGGGCTCCAGGCTCTCAGTGATGTAATGTTTCTGGGGTCTGGTGAGCGAGCGGCTTGATGCAAATATGAAAACAAAGATTTAGAGATTTCTCTAAACATGCTCTCGTTTGTTTTCGTTGAGTCTCAGAGGAGTGTTCGCTCTCCGTGAGTTTTCGCACTTACGTCATGGAATTTGGCGACGTTTATGTCCATTTAGCAAGGAAAAAGTTTTGTGGGAAATCAGTTGGTAATTATTTCCAAAGATTAAATGACACAAAATAGCCTATTTATTTAAAAAAAGAGGAGCATGAGGGCGAACATTTCATCATATCCTAATGAATGAATCACAAACACACCCTTCAATGGCACCCTGAGGGGTTAGTTGATATTTTGTGTGCTTTTTAATATGACAGGTAAACCTTTGGAAATGACTGACACCGTTCAGTTTGTAAATGACCATTTTGTGCTGGCTTGCATAGCGTCTTTTCAGCCATTCCCTTTGGTTGTTTTATAAATCACAAATGTGACACCGGCCACAGAGTTCATTTTACTGCCCCGTGAGAAACTTGGGGCTATAACACCATCTCCTGTTCTGGGTGTGTTTTGGTTCGAGGAGTCTCGTCTGTGTCAAGAAGCTGCATGTTGAGGCTTCCTCCGACGCTCCGAGCAGTAAGGAGAGCAAGTGAAAGGTCATGGAGAATGAGTGTGAGAGAGAGAGAGGGGCTATTTTTAACCCTGCTGTATCACGTACCATCTCCTACCATGAGATGAGGTGAGGGAAGATATTTCAGGGAGCTCTTGGGTAGCCATTTAAGCCAGGTGAAACCAGGTGCGGTTTTCATCTAATTAGCTTTTTGAAAAGGAAGTATCTATATCAGTGGTCATCAAGAGAGTACAGGGTGGAGAGTGGCACTTCTCTAGTCTGCTGCTGGTCAGTGTGTCACACATAAACTTTGTGAGTGGCAGTGGATGGAGGGTTTACCACAGCTGCAGTCACAGATGGTACGGTATAGTAGCCTTGCAGTGATCTAAAGCCGGCGAAACATGGGAAATAGTTGAGGAATGCTTTGTTCATGCCTGCGAGGGTCTGTGCAAATTCATTTCGGGATGACATTGGAAGACTTGCGCTCGAGGCTTGAGATCTCTGACCGAGATCTCTGACCTGACAAAGGTGACATTGAATCCTTCTTACTTCCTCTCTTTTATTTGATTTCCTTTGCTGGTGTCTCTTTCTTTCCTTTTGGTCTCTAGGAATGGCCTAATTTTCATTTTTACCCATCATGCAGCCTTTCTCACCCTGTTCATATGGGGTGTCGAATAGAGGCTACCAGTAGAGACTAGTTTTTTTGAAAGTTGATTTCTGTACCTAGTTATTAAATATTTACACTGTTAATGCCCTCGAAAAGGAAACACATGTTGACCTTTGGGAAAGTAGTGGGGCATGTTGTCACATCATATGGAGCAAGTTGTCACACCTGCAATGCACAACAATTATTAAAACAGCAAAAATGGATTTAAAATATCAAATAATTTTGTCCTGTGTCCTGACCAACTTGTTTTGACTTGCAAACGTTATAATTTAATTCATAACTTAAGATTTTTTTAAGAAAGATTTTTTTAAGTAAGTCTGTTATGCTTACCAGTGCTGCATTTACTGTTGATCAATACAGTAAACAATAGTAATATTGTGAAATATTATTACAATTTAAAATAACTGTTTTCTATTTAGTTATATTTTCAAATATTATTTATTCCTGTGATGTCAAAGGCGAATTTTCAGCATCATTACTCCAGTCTTCATTGTCAAATGTTGCTTGATGCTTAATTAATTTCTTATCAGTATTATACTGTTTTTTTAATAGCCATGATAATTTTTTTATCTAGATTTTTTTTTACAGTCACTTTTGATCAGTTTAATCTGTCATTGTTGAATAAAAGTATAGTTAGTGAGTCGTGACAACTAGCCCCGCTCTCGTACTTTGTATAATGCTGCAAACTGTCCAGCGTGAACCTTATGTTTGTATTTGTAGCCCAAAGGGGGTTGCATTAATGAAAGAAGAGGAATCCCCAATCTTCCTGGGATGTTTTGTGTCTCTTTTGTCCCTCTCTCTCTCTCCCTGGTGCTCTCTCACTGTCTGGACTTTGGGAAAAAGGGGACATTTGTTTCTGAAATGCACTTCTCTTAGCCACGCTTGGCATCAGAACATCTTTGTTCGAAAGCGAGGGAGGAAGTTCTCGGAGTTGCCGTTGAGGGTTATTGAGTGTTTTTGTTTTTTTTGGATGGGGTAGGGGGTAAAGCTGCAGCAAAGTTCATTCATTCCTTCATCTGCCCGTCATGGGCCTCCACTTTCTTTTATTTTTAGCCAAATCCATCAGGCTTGACAAGCGGGAAATTTGAGCCAGCGCGGGGCAATGCTCCAGAACCCCCACTCCACACCGTCATTCTTCTCCTACTCCCTCCTTCTCCATCCCCACACTCACTTTCCCTCTCCCCCCTGGGAAAAACAGAGCAAAGTTGTGGCTGGATTCAGACCGCCAGAGATGTTGAGTCATGTGAATCCGTGTACACGAGGACACTTCTTTATACTGACAGAGGGAGGAACAGGGTGACACACTGCAAAATCTTATTTTCCTAATCAGTGTTTTTGACTTGAAAAATTTTACAAATATCTTTGTAATTAAAGTATAAAAATATTTAAAATTATAAATTTCTTTGCACTGATTTTTTGAATAAGCAAATGCAAACTTTTTTTTAGAGAACACTAATTTGCATATATATATATATATATATATATCTGTCTGTTAGTTTGTTTTTTTTTCTAACCTTTTTTGCTGGTTTTAAGCATTCATTTAATAATTGTTCCTAAAATAATCTGGTAAAATGAGGATAAAAATAATTCAGCATAAATCTAACAATTATTCCTAAAAGATTAAATATATATACATATATATATATATATATATATATATATATATATATATATATATATATATATATATATATATATATATAATTTATATAAATTATATAACTAAAGTTTAATAAAATAAGTTTTCATCATATCTAACTATATATATATATATATTTTTTTTTTGTTATGTAGTTTTGTAGTAAAAAAAAACTAAAGTAAAGTAAAATAAAATAATCCAATAAGAAAATTATGATTTAAAAAGTGATTTTTTTGTTTGCAGTGCAGTTGGAGTCAAGGGGTGGGCTATTATTAGGGTTGAGAGAGAGAGAGTTCCTTTGGTTCTTTTATAAGGTAATGTCTAGTGACTCTGGAAGGGGAGACATGTGCACGGATATAGTTTAACACACAGCAGGCAGACAGAGAGCAGGGGAGGGGTCGAGGTGCCTGCCAGCTTCCTCTCTACCCATCTCCCTTTCTCTTGTCCCGCCTGCCCAGTCCAGCATTTGCAGCGGACATGAACATAGCTGTAAAGTAAAGCCAGAAAAAGCCGAAAAGCACACGCACACACACACTAAAAGGCAAGTGCCAGCCTTGAGTTTGACCTATTAACCTGCATGTTAATTTCTGACCGCTTCTCCTCGGGCAGTGATGTGTTTTGCGTGCGATCCAGAGACTCCAGTTCTGCTCTGTTTTGAGTTGGTGCCCCGATATGTTTTGTATTATGCAAGGGCCATGCTGTATTATGTTTCTCTTAAGATATATGGTGGAAAGGAGGTGAGTGCACGTGTCTGTCTGTTTGTGTGTGTGTGTGTGTGTGTGTGTGTGTGTGTGTGTGTGTGTGTGTGTGTGTGTGTGTGTGTGTGTGTGTGTGTGTGTGTGTGTGTGTGTGAGCGAGAGAGAGAGAGACAGGTTTCACTGCTCAGTCCTGTTTGAATACGCTTGAACTCTGAAGCAGACTGATGGGAATTAGAACATGTGGAATGTTTACAGTAACAGATAGGATAGAGAAAGAAACTGTAATGCAGAGGATTGATATTCACAGTCTAGTGTAGATTACCATGAATTTCCTTGGTTATTGTTGGTGTGGTGTTGTTGAAACCTAAGGCAGAAATACCTGATTTGTTTATTTATTTGATGGCTTGCTTGTTTGTTGTTCTTTTTAATTAATTATTTTTCTATTTATTTAGTTATCTGTTTGGTTATTTGTTAGTTTATCGGTTTATGTTTTCAGTTTCTTTTTTGGTGTTTTTATTTATTTATTTAATCTCTTTTTATTTTTTTCTATGTAATTTTGTTTATTTAGTTAGTTTGATTTATGTGTGTTTGTTTATTTTCACTTTATTTATTTATTGCTTTATATGCATTTTCTATTTATTTATATTTTTTATTTAGGCTTAAATTATTATTTACATATATTATAATATAAAACATAATTTATTTACATATAAATATGTGGATATACAATACAGACCAAAAGTTTGGACACACCTTCTCATTCAAAGAGTTTTCTTTATTTTCATGACTATGAAAATTGTAGATTCACTGAAGGCATCAAAACTATGAATTAACACCTGTGGAATCTTATATGGAATTATATACATAACAAAAAAGTGTGAAACAACTGAAAATATGTCATATTCTAGGTTCTTCAAAGTAGCCACCTTTTGCTTTGATTACTGCTTTGCACACTCTTGGCATTCTCTTGATGAGCTTCAAGAGGTAGTCACCTGAAATGCTCTTCCAACAGTTTTGAAGGAGTTCCACGAGAGATGCTTAGCACTTGTTGGCCCCTTTGCCTTCTGTCTGCGGTCCAGCTCACCCCTAAACCATCTCGATTGGGTTCAGGTCCGGTGACTGTGGAGGCCAGGTCATCTGGCGCAGCACCCCATCACTCTCCTTCTTGGTCAAATAGCCCTTGATGCCTTCAGTGTGACTCTACAATATTCATAGTCATGAAAATAAAGAAAAATCTTTGAATGAGAAGGTGTGTCCAAACTTTTGGTCTGTACTGTATATATACATATTTACATATTGATTTGTTTGTTAGTTTGTTATTAACTTTTATTAAGTTTTTTTCTTGTTAACTTATGTTAAGTTATTGTTCAGTTTACCTATTCTTCTATTTATTTAGTTATCTATTTAGTTATTTATTTATTAGTATTTTTATTTATTTATATTTGTTTGTTTATTTAGTTGTTTGATTTCCTGTTTATTTATTGTTTTAAATTGATTTTCTGTTAATTTAAACTTTTTCATTTTTTTTTACATATATTATGAAAATTATCTTTCTCTCTCTCTTTCTTTCGCTCTCTCTCTCTCTCTCTCTCTGTATATACACACACACACACACATATTTATTTATTAGTTTATTTAGTTATTTATTTGTTTAGTTCTGTTTATTTATCTTCTTTTTTATTTCAGTTTATTTATTTATTATTTCTAATTCCCATTCATATATTTTTAATCAAGTACATTTTACATGTATTCATTTAGCAGGTGCTTTTGGTTACAGCAAGTTTTAAATGAGGAAATGCAGCGTCACAGGCTAATTAACTATTGATGAGTTAGTCACCAATTGAGTACTGATTAGCTGGCATGATTCAGCAAAACCACCAATGTAATGTCTGAAACACAGTGAAATATTGAAAAGCTTGTGGAAAACAGATTTTCAACACTTCCTTTACCAAAAAGCTGATTTTGGTTCTCTAAACTAGTTTGCATTAAAGTATGTGTATGAATTATCTCTAGTATGTGGAACATGTGCATGTGTCACATCTGTGCCCCGCTCCATCCCTCCAGTGTTGTCAGTGCTATTCTCATTCACAGCACCTCTCAAATCTAATTTGACTGTTACGGTGTCAGAATCAGCCCGGGGCAGAGTTCAGACCATGGTTAAGTGCAAGCTTCAGCATGCGCTGACACGGCCCTGCTGTACCCTCAGTTATCTGTCTATCCTCTCATCCCGTGTGACATCAGCACACATCAGAATATGTGTGAACATGCTGTCTTATTGTAGCGCACTTTTTTTGTTTTTACAGGCATCTTGCTGCATTTTTTTAGAGCATCCGACCATGAGCATTGCATTTTTAAGATTGTCAAGTTAACTTTTAAATATAATTTATATAAATGTGTTTTTGTCCTTTGCTCTGCACACTGTCTAGCTGTTTTTTAAACTCAAGACCATGTATGTAAACGCCAAAACCAGACTATACAAGACTAGACCATTTAACCAACAAGTTTGTTCAGGGAACCTATGACTAGCCAGTTTTTAAAAAATGTATGTAATTTTATTTAATTTAATTTAATTTAATTTAATTTTATTTTATTTTATTTTATTTTATTTTATTTTATTTTATTTTATTTTATTTTATTTTATTTAATTTAATTTAATTTAATTTAATTTAATTTAATTTAATTTAATTTAATTTTATTTTATTTTATTTTATTTTATTTTATTTTATTTTATTTTATTTTAATAATTTATTTCAAGCTCCTTGGCATTCTGCCTCTATTTCACATCTGTTGATCAGATCTCTTACTGTTAATGGTATTCAGTTAGAGTGTTTGATTGAGTGGGTCTTGTGAAGCATGCTGTTAGCGGCCAGCTCTCCACTCATTTATCCCACTCTTTCAGTATTTGTCAGTCAAGTCCAAAAGAAACAGAAAGGCTAGTGGGGCGTTTCATAATGCATGTGAAAAAATAAAAACAGTCAATACCTGTTACTTACCTGTTTTCAAATGTGTGTTGGCGAATGACAAATAATCACATTAAAATGACCTCATGCGACCTCATATATTTCGAAGGAAAAACCCCTGTGGGTTTCAAACAGGTCCGTGCAGACATTGTAATTCCTCTCTACAGCTTGATGGCAGCCATTTTACATATACTCACCACTGGGAGTTTAAGACATTTAATATGTACTTGTTGCATAATGTCTCCATGTGACCATGCTGAAAATTTCTGAGGCATATTAAATCCCACTGTGTGCTGGAAACTGAAAGTTGACTGGATTCCCATGGGAAACTATAAATGCCTCTGGGGCTTGACCAACGTGTGAGAGACAGAGAACTCAACGGCACATGAAATGTGAAGGAACGACTACATAACATCATTCATGTGACTGGAAGAATGTGAAATTCTTTCTAATATGTTTAAGAATACATTTTCCACCGTGATGAAGCGTACAGCTTGTCGTCATGAATGTTGAAAGTTTGAATGGCTTCCTTTTCACGCTCTGAAGTCACGATCGCCATGGTTACCGCTATTATGGGAACTGGAAGCTGAGCGTTTTTGGCAGATTGCAAAACCTGGCTTTTGTCACTACATGCAGTTTGCTTAGCTTCCTACATGACTAACATGGAGTTATTCACAATTCCATTTGATATTGATCTTAATTGTGTGTTTTTAGCATTCATCAGCGAAATTAATCATTGCAGGTTGATAGCAGTATTCACATTTTTTTATAGCTCCCACTGAGAAATGTCCACTGTTGCAATCAAATTCCCATCAAACGAAAGCACCAGTGACTCAAGTCAGACGTATTGATGAGAGCTGAGCTGAATACTAAGGCTTTCAGTCAAGGACTGGTTGCCCTTCACAGAGCCGTCTGAGGAATGTGGATTTGTCAATAATCTAAGATGGCCGACTCCGCTATTGTTGACCTAACCTAAGCTAAATCTGCTCTAATCAATGACTCTTGAAAATGTATTAGTTTTAAATCCTCTAATGGTGTGACAGGATGTGATTGTGATTGAGTTAAGTAGTGTAGTATAACAATATACAAAGCAACTTTAATAAGGTTTAAGTGAGGTAAATTATCCCAGCACTTTTGACATTAGCTGCAACAGCCAGAGGAGCATTGTTGCAGAAACGATCTCAAACGCTCCATATTCTCTTCCATCTGGCAGAGGTGATTAGCTGAAGTTGGGCAGATGGTGCCATGGCTAGGTTCCTCGTAGCTCTGGGGGTAATCTACACATACTTCTTTACAAGGCCAGTTGGATCAGTGCGTTCTGTTAGCAGAGCTCATCGCCCCTCAATCTGCACTCACAGGATTTCACAAGGATTTCTTGTATTCCAGTTAAAATAGCGGAAACAACCTTTAAACAACAGACAGTTATTTGAGAAGCAGGAATGTATAAGATAATACAATATAATAATACAATACAATACAATAATCTTTTTTCATTATTATGCTCACCAAGGCTGTATTTATTAGATCAAAAATACTGTGAAAAATAGTGATAATGTGAAATATTATTGCAAAATTTTAAATGGCTGTTAAATATCTGAATATATTTTAAAATGTAATTTATTCCTGTGGTAGAATAGCTGGATTTTCAGCAGCAATTACTCCAGTCTGATCCTTCAGAAATCCTTCTAAGATACTGATTTGGTGCTTAAGAAATGTTTCTTATTATTACGAGTTGTGCTGCTTCGCATTTTTGTTGGAAACAATTATTATTTTTTTTTTTTTACCAGGATGATTTAATGACTTACAGCGCCATTGTGCGACGGGTGTCCCAAGGTCAAACCCGGCTTGAGGACCTTTCCTGATCCTCCTCTCTCTCTCTCTCTCTCTCTTTCTTTCTCTCTCTCTCTCTCTCTCTCTCTCTCTCTCGCTCTCTCCCTCTCTCTCTCCCATTTCACTTCCTGTCAACTCTAAACTGTTGTATCTTCATAAAGTCAAAATCGCCTTTACTTCAAATATATAGTATTTATGCTATACATTTTAACCCAAATTTGTTAATTAGGTAAGAAAATAAATGAAGATATTTCCTCTGACAAGATATCTGATACACTTCTCAAGTAGGCTACATGTATTTTTGTTTTAAGCACAATTAGATCATTTTATTGTAAGTGACAAGATATTTTAGCAGAATTGCTGCATGTCAGCTCACAAAAATTCTTATTACATATTTTTGGACTGATATTTGACTATGCTTTATTGGATGTATTTGAGCAGAATTCCACAGATGTTTCCCCCACAGTTAGTGCAGAAATTATGCAAAATATACACAGATATTTGTGGGTCTACTTTTCTTTTTTTTTCTTTTTTTTTTTACAAGCTGTATTCGTCAATTAGCATGTGCTAACGTCAATACTGTATCGCTCACCAAACCCCCGAGTCATTGTTTCCAAAAGAACATCCTTTTTTCTAGGTAATAACACATTGTCTGGGTCTGAGCCTGGCCTCAGCTCAATCCCTGTTTCCTGTAGTGAGGCCTGGCCCTCAGGATGTTTTTGTTTGGGATGAAGCGAGAGGGGCGGGGGGGGGGGGGGGGGGTGTTTCTGTTATTGTGTGGCAAACGCACCCAATTAAAAATCCCGTGGTCAGTGAGCAGACCTGGCAGAGAGCGAGTCTGGAAGTGTTGACATACAAAGAATGAGGAGAAGAAAGAGAGGGAAAAATGCAGGGATCACCCTGGAAAAAAGGCACGAGGGGTTGGGCGGGCGGCTGTTAGGGGGGAAGGGAGCAGGGTGAATCAAGGCTGTGGAATGCACTCCGTTTAGTCACATATTCACTCGCTGAACACCAGGAACTCCTGAGTCAGCGGCTTCCTCGTCAGCCTGCCGCAGTCAGGGACTCGTCCCATTTCAACCCGGTCACTCTTTCTGTTGCCCATAGTCCTGTCTTCTTCTGGTTCCCTACCCCCCTCATCGATCGAGAAACAAGCTGTTGCTGTGTGATTGGCAGAACTCCGTGTCAAAACAACCTCTCCCCCTCCTGACTCCGCCTCCTCTCGCCCTCCTGTCTGGGCTGAGGTCAGAATGAACATGCTTCAAATGGGTGAAGAAACATCTACGGCAATGGGACTCTTGGTTGTGGTACTCATAGTAGATATAAGAGTGATTAATAACATAAGCAAAAACACTCTTGAGCTAGACTTTGGAGTCGTTTTTTTTACCATGATTATTGTTATCTGCAGCCTTTAGCCCTCATCCCCCTTCTTTTAGGCTGGATAATCTGTCTGTTGACCTTCAAAGACACACGTCTCTCTCACCCGGATGGTCTGAAGTTCTTCACTGATCTTTGTTTGTCTCTAATGTTGGTAATCATTGCACATTCTGTACTAAGCTGTCATGTACATCAGTGCTGCTATGAATACAGCACGTACACAGGGATTCAAGGCGCCAACCATAAGAATTGATATCATTAAAATTGAATTAATATGAAAAAGTTAGCTTTAATTTATCTCTCCTTGAATTATTTCTTAGGTTTTAATTTGTAATTAAAATATTAAACCTTATTTGTGCCTTACCGTTCAAATGTTGAGGTTTCTGATGTTTTTAAAAGAAGTCACTTCTGCTCACCAAGGCTGCATTTTACCGGATAAAAATATTGTGAAATATTATTACAATTTAAAATGGTTCTTGAAAATCTGAATATATTTAAAAATGCTGAATTTTCAGAAGTCAGCTCCTGTCCTTAGTGTCACATGATCCTTCAGAAATCAATCTATGCTGATTTGGTGCTCAATAAACATTTCTTTTATCAATTTTAAACACTCTGTTTTATATTTTTTTTCCAGAATTTATTGCTGAATAGAAAAGAGCAACATAATTTGTAACACCATGTATGTCTTTACTGTCACTTTTGATTAATTTAATGCATCCTTGCTGAAATAAAATAATTAATGTCTTAAAAAAATAATATCTTAATGACAGCCCTGGAATTGAACTTAATTTATTTTGAGAAATATCCAGTTGTTGTGCACTGCCAACAGACAGTTTCTCTCAGTTTCTCTTCTAAAGCAGTGTATTATTGACTTATTTATTATTGTATTGAACATTACCGTTTCCGGTGGCATTTTTTTTGTTTCACCGTTACAAGACTGATGTGCTGAAAAAGAGAGATGAATGAACCTGTTTCTGTGAGCGTTGGTGATCCATGACTGTCTGGAAGTGGAGCACACCTGTCCTTTGCACTGACATCCTGTCAGTCACTTTTACTCTGAAACAGTGACATGTGATCACAGATGGTTCACCACACACTTCTCAAAGTATTACAACAGCATTAGTAAAGTAAGTGCAAAATATTTTCTTTTAATATATAATATACCATATATGAGGCACGATACTCATTCATACTGAGCCATGATGTTCCAGAGTCACATTGAAAATACAGTAGATCTGATTTTGAATTATGTGTTTGAAAACTTAAAAAGTCAGTGAGATAGCAGCAGAAAGGATTTTCTTTTGTCAGCTTAAGATGATTTTACAGCACTTCTATCCAGGAGCTCATCATATTTTAGGATCCAGTGATTGTGTGAGTGTGTGCTTGATTCCGAAGTTCTTTTGCACACTCTGTGTGTGTGAGGATGTGTAAGTTTGAGTGTGTGTGGGTGTGATATAGTAGTTGTAATGTCATTTTACAAACCTGTGCTGGGTGCTGCTAACTGTGGTGGGAGAATCTATCTTTGGCTCTGAGGGGGATTGTGAACAGTTGGCCTCCAAGGCTGGCGCTAACTCCGTTCGCTCAATTAGCACTACAGAGCTGCTAACGCATGCAGAGAGACGTGCCTCTTTGTGCTAGTGTGGTTCTCACAAACTTACAAATATATTAGTCCTTTTTCCTAGATAATGATGTGAGTGAGATACATCTCTATTTATATGATGGAAAGGCTGTATAACTGTTCACACGATTCAAATCCAGAATGCATGTGACTTTCAGGAAGGAAAAGTGTTATAGGGGTGTACCTTTTTATTTTCTTAGTACTTTTTTATTTTATTTTATCTCATATGACAGTAACTTGGCATCTCTTTTTTTCAATTACTATATGCTATAATTTCAATTACTATATGCTATAATTTCAATTACTATATGCTATAATATTATTATGTAGGTTATATGAAAAAAAGAAAATATAATTTTCATTCAGATAAATACATATACTGTATTTAGAATGACATTCCCACTTAATATAATATATAATATTACAAATATTATATATTAATTTGTATATTATGTACTTTATTTATTAAATGACCATTATCATTATTATTTAATAATTTATTTGAAGTTTAGAATTTATATTAACAAACACAAATAGTAACTAACATTATAAAATAGACATATTTACACCCACACACACAGAAAAAAATGGACAGCCTCAATTAACAAATACATACAACATATATATATATATATATATATATATAGAAGTGAAGTGAAGTGACATTCGGCCAAGTATGGTGACCCATACTCAGAATTTGTGCTCTGCATTTAACCCATCCGAAGTGCACACACACAGAGCAGTGAACACACACACACACTGTGAACACGCACCCGGAGCAGTGGGCAGCCATTTATGCTGCGGCGCCCGGGGAGCAGTTGGGGGTTCGATGCCTTGCTCAAGGGCACCTAAGTCGTGGTATTGAAGGTGGAGAGAGAACTGTACATGCACTCCCCCCACCCACAATTCCTGCCGACCCGGGACTCGAACCCACAACCCTTCGATTGGGAGTCCGATTCTCTAACCACCAGGCCAAAACTTAACCGTTCCATTTGGATAATGTAAAGCATCTCATTTAACCATCTCTGAAAACAAGGGGCTTGTGGAGATTTCCAGTTGAGTAGTATCACTTTTTTGACTGCAATCATGCCTTTAGAGTCTGTTGATGAGTACGGGGAAGAGTGTACATCACATCAGAATAGCCAAAAATAGCCAGACTGTGGTCAGGTTGAATATTACACACAGAAATGGACAAAACCAAAATAACTGTGTCAGTGTCCCCTCTGCCCTATTGCATCGATAACATTGAAAAGATATAAAGGGAAACATTTTATTTAATCTAGTTTTGGAATAACGAAGGCGATGTATACATTTTAACTGGATTAATTTATCTCAAATTTACCGAACAAATCTTTATTCTCAACAAGGCTTCTTCCCAGATCTCATCAGTCACTTCAATTCAGTAGACCACACTGCTTTAAGGTGCTTAGTGCATACAGATGTTGCAAAAGCACGATACCAAGATACCATATGTCTGGTTTCAGGATTAGAAGATAAGAGATCATGAATAATATGGTTTTCAGATTTATTTATAAACTGTGGAATATTTTTCTTTACATAGTTTCTAATTTGCAAAAAACGGAAAAAGTGAGACTGCCGCGCGGCAGTGTAAACTTACTTTTAAGTTGTGACAGATGCAAATTGATGCTCTATATCGAGATCTCCTATACAGCATAAACTGTGTAATGTTTAAATGTTTAATTTAAACATTAATTTAATTTGACTCTATTAAACATCTAAAAAATTATTTAAACAAATATTCAGGGTTCTTTGGAATTTTCAACCCAAGTGATCCTTCACTATTTTAAATGGTGTATTATTCAAAAAAGTCATCACTTAAGTTATTTGTTAGGGGGCATAATTTTCTTTTAATCCAATTAATTGAGTATCCTGATAGTTTACTAAAAGTGTAAATGTAATTAAAATTTTTAGAACTTAATTTTTGGAAAAAGACGTTGTGACTTTTACTGCTACCTAGAGGAGTGAGTATGTAAAAAATGTTTTCAGTAACCGATATAATTAACAAAATGCATTATTTACAGTCAGGCATTAGGCAATTATTCAATAACGTTTGATGATTGGTTATGTGAATGCAACATGGCGGTTTCCACTCCACGAGAAAAAAATCAACATCATGATTACCATTCATTTCTTTTTGTGCATACAATTTGGAAGTGGGTCCTTGGAATATTGCTGAAAAAGACAAAGTATGAGACAGCACTTTTACACAAAAGCACATATACACAAACTGAGGGAGACCTCCTGTTTCAGGAAGTCCGCTGAACAGGAGACGTTAAACACCTCAGTTCCTTTTTGACATGTGTTTCCATCACCCTCCATAAGACGAGAGTAGCAGGCAGTGGGGCCACACACACTCATACTCACGCACACACATCCTCACCCTGTATTTCATGAGGGCAAAAAGAGGCCATCGCCGCATTTCAGTTTAACTGTTCTTTGGGCCTGTCCCCTGGAAACATCTTAAATACGGGTGACTCGTATAACAAGAAGGGCAGATAAGATCAAATCTAACAAGATCCTACACAGTTTGGTTGATCCACCGAGAACCCACAAACCTGACAGCCGTTTGCCAGGTGGATTTGTGGGAAAAAGTAATAGCCTACTTCTCTCTCAACAGAGCACAACAGTGTTTTTTTTTTAATATGACTGATTTCAACATGGACATGAGGTTAAAACCAAATGCGCTTGTTGTGTGAAAATACATATTTCTAAACAACTTTAAATCTGTTATAACCTTAAACGGATAGTTCAACCAAAAATGAAAGTTACCACATGATTTACTCATCGTCAAACCATCCTAGGTGGATATGACTTTCTTCTTTCAGACAAATACAAAAATGTCCTGGCTCTTCTAAATTTTGAAGTCCAAAAAAAGTGCATCCATCCACAGCTCTTGGGGGGTAATTAAGGCCTTCTTAAGCATTTGTGTAAGAAAAATTTCCATAACTTTATAAACCATGATCTCTAGCTTCCAATAACTGTCATAGGTATGTTCAAGAGAGAGTGGTTTTCCAACATATGTTGTAGGTCATAGCCATAATGGAAGCTTGGGGTAATTTTTATTATTTTTGAGTGAACTATAGCTTTAAGTATAAGGCTGCTTTGTTGAATACATGAAAATAGTTTATTTATTACAAAAAAATGACACATAGATTGTGTCTTTTTGGCATAGATTTTCAGTTGTCCAACTGTATATATTTATACACTCACCGGCAACTTTATTAGGTACACCTGTTCAATTGCTTGGTAACACAAATTGCTAATCAGCCAATCACATGGCAGCAACTCAATGCATTTAGGCATCTGTATGGGTGAAGATGTCTTGCTGAAGTTCATATCATGAAGTTCACATCTATGCATCAGCATGGGGAAGAAAGGGGATTTAAGTGACTTTGAACGTAGAATGGTGGTTGGTGCACAACCATCTCTAGGGTTTACAGAGAATGGTGAGAAAAAGAGAAAATATCCAGTGAGTGGTAGTTGTGTGGACGAAAATGCCTTGTTGATGTCTAGTGTTGTTTTTGGTGGCCTGTCTTAATTTTAGTTTTAGTCTAGTCTTTGTGTGAAGCTGTCATTTTAGGTTTTATTAGTTTTAGTCACGTTCATACTCTTTTTAGTCTAGTCAAGTTTCAGGAAGATAATAGAAGATTGGAAAACGTTGCCTGGTCTGACGAGTCTTGATTTCTGCTGCAACATTCAGATGATAGGGTCAGAATTTGGCATAAAGAACATGAAAGCGTGGATCCATCCTGCCTTATCTAAATGGTTCAGGCTGGTGGTGGTGGTGTAATGGTATGGAAAATATTTTCTTGGCACACTTTGGGCCCCTAAGTAACAATTGAGCATTGTTTAAATGCCACAGCCTACCTGAGTATTGTTGCTGACCATGTCCATCCCTTTATGACTACAGTGTACTCATCTTCTGATGGCTACTTCCAGCAGGATAATGCACCATGTCACAAAGCTCAAATCATCTCAGACTGGTTTCTTGAACATGACAATGAGTTCACTTTACTCAAATGGCCTCCACAGTCAGCAGATCTCAATCCAGTAGAGCAGCTTTAGGATGTGGAGGAACAGGAGATTCGCATCTTGGATGTGCAGCTGACAAATCTGCAGCAACTGCGTGGTGCTGACATGTCAATATGGAGAAAAAAAATCTCTGAGGAATGTTTCCAACACCTTGTTGAATCTATGCCACAAAGAATTAAGGCAGTTCTGAAGGCAAAAATGGGTCCAACCCGGTACTAACGAGGTGTACCTAATAAAGTGGCCACTGAATGTGTGTGTATATATATATATATCTAACGTAATATTCAAGCAAATCTCAAAATGTGTATTTTTCATTACATGTACATTTTATTGTTGTTTCTAAATTACAGTTTTAAATTATTAATTTAAGTTCAACTATATACACGAATAGTTTGCATTTCTTTCTGATAAAAAATAATGTTGGAGATAGGCTGTTTATCATAAGCCATAAACAGCACTGTAATTTCACTCCATTTTCACCCATTAGCCCCCTGTAGAAAGATGAGGTCAGTCCATTGAGAGACAGTGTTTTGATGGGTAACTAAAGTCCGTGAGAAGGTAACCTGATGTGTTGGCCTTTTCAGTGAGGCGTGCAAAAGCATAAATCCATTCCTCTTCCAGACCTACTCGAGTTTCTGGTGACGTCTGAGATGCATGTGCGAGCATTCTCATCCCTCTCAGGTCGCCGCGGATATGCATCTTATCTGTCTTTTTCCGTTATCAATACTCAACGAAATCCTTTCCTTCTACTGTTTTCGGGGCTCCCGTACACATGAGTCAACGTGCACACAGGGATATTTTTAGAGACACAGATAGTGTGTCCTACCAGACGGCCAAAGACCAATTAAGCATGTCATACACCTTCCATTACACGAAAGAGGAGCTGGAGATGAATGAAGGAGTAGGAAGAGCAAAGATAGACGGAGAAAGGTAGAGATGCAAGCCTCGGGCTTAAATGATGTCAAAACAGCACAATGAAACCGTTTCCTCTTTGGCGATCATCCTTTATTTTGCTGCATATTTTTTTAATGGCTGTGTGCCATATTCAGTTCCTTTAACGGGAAAGCCACTCACTGAGAACTTCCAGTCATGTCTGTGTTTATTGGCTCTAATGGACAAGAGAGGCAACAAAAAACACACCAGTCATCAATACACTCTTTAAGCCATAAAAAGGAGTGAAATTACTCTCTTGTTTAATCAGATTTTTTCCTGATATGTTCTGCAGATAAAAGATCACCAGTTATGGTGATTATGATGGTGATACAGAAAGGACAACATATCTTGCTTCTCTTCGTGGAAATACTGAGGGAGAGACCCAGCCTACGTTTCTTTGATTCCTTTCCTTTTTTAATTTCATTAAATGTTACAGTGGGTGGCTCAAAGTTTCCATCATCAAGGCATACAGTGCTTTTTGATATCTTAGATTCTGAGTAATTTTTTTTTCAATGCAAAGGAGGAGATAAACTTTTTCTACTGTATTTATATTAAGACGAGGTGATGTACTTTGAATTGAAGTATTAGTGATGATTTTCCTGTTGATGAGAAATTAAGCAACACCGTGAGTATCTAGTTCATTTTTATAGTGCTTTTACGTTTCTTAAAGTTGTGAGATTCCTTCCTTGCCTTACAATTCAAAAGTATATCAATGTAAAGACAAGGATGTTTTAAAAATTCAGTAACAGTTATGTTGTATAAAAGTAAAAATTATATATTTATATGTAGGTACATGTTACAATATTAGTACATTGAGTTATACTGGCTCATATGTGAAATATATATTTTTTGTTTATTTGGTATCTATCTATCTATCTATCTATCTATATATCTATCTATCTATCTATCTATCTATCTATCTATCTATCTATCTATCTATCTATCTATCTATCTATCTATCTATCTCTGTCAGTCTGTGTGTCTGTTTGTCTGTCAGTCTTTGTGTCTGTCTATATCTATCTGCCTGTCTGTCTGTTTGTCTGTCTGTCTGTCTGTCTGTCTGTTTATCTGTCTATCAGTAAGTCTGTTTGTCTATCTATCTATCTATCTATCTATCTATCTATCTATCTATCTATCTATCTATCTGTCTGTCTGTCTGTCTGTCTGTCTGTCTGTCTGTTTGTCTGTCTGTCTATCTATATATCTGTATGTCAGTTTTTTAGGTATATCAGCAGCCAGTTCATTATTACATTTATTACACCCATTTAATTTCTGATGTCTTTAATGCTTTTACAACACATTTTAAGATATTTGCTTGCGGTGATGTTTTGTAGCTGCTTTGCACAATTTTAGATTGTCATATGCTGTGACCTTACAGTTTTCTCCACTCTGCTTGAATTATATTTGCATGATGCTGTTATTAATGGAATGCTTAATGTCAGTGTCACCAAGGGAAGTTCTAGTGATGTAAGGCAAAAGAGAGATAGAGAGAGACCACACAATTACTACACTTCCCCCATCTGGCTGAGATCAGACTCATCAATAGCAGGGATAATGTGGAGAAGCGCGCTATGACATCAATATCAGGCGCTGAGATCTTGGTGCTCTATTGTGTTTCCAGCACCTTCCTCCACCCTCCATCCCCTCCATGTTCAGACACTGAGAGGCCCATTTGACACTGACAGCCATTGATGGGACTTGCAGCCTCTCAATGACTCACTCATTGTCTAACAGACTGCACGTTTGCTAAATGTGCACTTGTTCTCCTTATTTTCTACAGCCTCACCTAGGGATGTCAAAAGTTCTTTGGTACTAAGTCAACTTAATACAAAAAAAAAAAAAAAAACTACATGAAGCTCAATTGACTTGTTGATGTCTATTGTGTTAATAATCACTGTAAAAAAAAATATTAACAAAAAAAACTATATATATATATATATTATATATATATCGGATATTGTAGCATTTAAAATGATTAGTTTAAGTGTTTTATTTTTTAATTGTTTTAATTTAATTTTATAATTAACCATATATTGGTTATTAGTTTTTATGCTGTGCATCCATAAAATTAACAAAAGAGAGATTTTAGAATGAGTGAAGCTGATTACACTGCACAATTAATCTCTTATTTGCATCACTAATTCAGAACTTTTGATATGTATTTGAACTAATTTCTTCAGCACTAGTGGCTGATTTAACTAAACACCTCTGATTGGCCATTGCAGATATGTACTCGTCTGTGATTGGCTACAATGCTCATAGCTGCAAAACATTTCGTAAATAGAAACCTCTGATGCAGCGGAAGTAGATAAACACACTATTGTGCTTTTTTTCAATAATATTACATTTAAGTAAATCAGTTGTTATCACAATAATTATTTAATGAATCGTAAGTTTGCTTATTTATTTATACTGACTTGAAATAAGAATAACTTGTTTAAAGAGATGTTATAATTTAATTGATTTATATTTATAAAGTACAACTAAAAGTTGATTTTAGTCATGGAGTTTTACTGATATTGATATTGACTTCATAACTGTGCTATATCCATCTCTGGTGTTCAAGCAGTTGAAGATGACGCATAAAAGAAGGGTTCAGCGTTTTGATTACAGTAAAAATGATGACCTCAGAGCTTTTGGATGTTGATTGATTGTTGCAAAGCTTTTGTGCGGCAATTTATTGAATCATAAAATAAACATTTTGACTTCTGCATCCCCTAGTCGTTGTATATGAGCTGAATTTATTGTTGCTCTCCGTGGGTTTACTGACTGCCTCCTTCCTTTGGACATCAGAACAAGATACACAACACCTCTTAGTGACAGTGCAGCATAAAGTCTCAAAAGTGTTGTGACTGTAAATCAATATTTATCACTGCAAGAATAGAGCTTGCTGGAAGCCGCCGATGACATCTTGCACTACAGGCTAACCCAATAAAGCAAGCAATAAATCAGACTGAGTCTGAATAATCCCTCTCCATCAGTAGAGATTACCGCTTCTTAATGCTCAAAACTGCACCTGTACACCATACAAGATCCTCAAGATTTGTCAATGGAAGACAAGAGAAATATCCTTTTCCCCAATGTTTAGTTTGGACTATTTCAGGAATGCGTTCTTCATCATAAAGTATCCATCTGCCCCAAGAGCTTTGAAACAGATGCACATTGACTGCACACACGGTTAACGTCTCTTCTGTACAAAAGACCCCTTTCACGTTCTCTATATTACCCCTTTTTTTTTTGAGGCTCTGTGGCCCTGCGACAACGGAGTAGCCTGGCAAAGTTGACCACACTTCAAACGTCGGCGCATGGGTAGTGGCTCTGGAGGTTTGATGAATGGCTCTAATTCCTTTGAGGCTCACATGGTAACAATAAATGTGAAGGAAGAGGCAATCTCTCGTTTCACAAGCTGGAAACCCACGCTTTGTGTCATGGATCTTCAAATGCTAATCCTTTCTATTGCCTGCTCCAGGAGTCGAGTGGCTCAACCTCTGCTGAGAAACTGTAGTAGTAGCCATAGGACGTAGGGATGTCTTTGTCGGGGACAAAAGTAGTAGATCTTGATTTACTTTCGCAGCATTATCAGCATGTGAGCAGCGTGTTGGTCCTTATTGGAATCACTCCAGGCAAGCAAAATTATATATTATGATATTTACAGTACTGTTTAAAAGTTTGCTGTCAGTAAGAATGTTTTTTTTTTTATGTGACCAGTAAAACATCTATAGTGCTACAAAAATAACATTTCAAATAAATGCTGTTCTTTTAAATGTTGAAAAAAAAACACAATTTCCACAAAAATATTAAGCAGCAAATCAGGATATTAAAATGATTTCCGAAGGATCATGTGACACTAAATAGTGAAGTAAAGGCGCTGAAAAGTCAGCTTTGCCATCACACAAATCAATCACATTTTAAAATGTATTAAAGTAGAAAAAATTTCTTTAACATAAAAAAAATCATAAATATTACTGTTTTTACTGTATTTTTGATCAAATAAATGCAGCCATAAGAGACCACTTTTAAAAAACATTACAAAACTGACCCCAAACTTTTGAATATTCGTATAACTTTTTTACCTCGAGAAATATATCATATATATTTTTTTAAATAATGATTAAGATTGTGTGGTGTATATATATATCATTAAAATGTTATCGCTTGATGGTTGTACCACAACATTAAACTTTCCTTCAAAATGGTATAACCAAATTAAATCAACATAAGTACAATGAGTATATTTTAAACATTCCAAAAATGTAGGCACTTGTCATTTGTCGTTGTCTCTTTTAAGCATCTTAGAAGAATGTACAGAACCGGGTTTCACATTGCCACCATCAACATACACATCAGCCATGTGATCACTGTCTGTTCACAGGAGGCTTTTCTCTGTGCCCCACTTCAGCCAAGCCAAATGAGATCATGTTGTATATTATCACATGCTTGTGCAGACCGGCCATATTCATGCACAGCTGTCTGGATAATCCATACAATGATGTGAGCACTCCCCCACTCGCCGTTTTCAGAAAGCGATTTTATTACTGGAGCCATCTTGGGAGAATTATTGAATTCATAATGAGCGGGGCCCCTCTCTGCCACACCCTGCTCATCACTTATTCCCACATTTCAGTAACACATGGGAGGCCCGCTCTAATTGAACTTCCTTTGATGTGATGCATGTTTGCTAAGCCTCCTTATTCAATACTCAAATAACAATACATTTCTTTTGCAAAGCCTATTAATTTCTCAAACGGAATTGAACTTCAAAGACAGCAGATGGAGAGAAATAAAGCACTAATGTTGAATTCACATTAAGTGATGAATGCAGTGTACCTTAGTTTCACCATATCTGTCATTTCTATGACCTGATATAGAAAAACAAAATCTGCAAGAAAACCCCTACAGCATAGGAACAGTATCGAGTGAGAAGTTGAATCATTGATGAATATGTGATCATTTCATTTCAAATAAAGATATGAACATAAATAGGAAATAAATGACTAATGCATTCCAAAGTATTATTTACACATTCATAAGTTCGTGAGAGCAAAAACTTAATGACTTAGAACATTTGAATAGCTTTCAGTTTTGCCCAGTAATCTTTCACATATTTTACCACACAACATGATGATCACGTATGATATATATTTTTTTAATCTGAGTTTTCTTTTACACAAAATTAAATTTGCATTTAGAAAATATAGATTACTTTTATCTTTATAGCTATACACTACTGCTCAAAAGTTTCGGAGTCAATAAGGTTTTTAAGGTTTTTTCTTATAAGGTCAATAAGGTATTTGCTAAGGCTGCATATTTGACCAAAGTTAAAAAAGTGCAATTTTGAAATATTTTTTAAATAATTGTTTAAATCGTAATTTTCTATTAGAATATATTTTTAATGATATTTATATTTTATGATTCTTTGATGAGTAGACCGTTCAAAAGAAGAGCATTTATGTGAAATAGAAATGTATGTAAACGTTTTTACAGTCTTTTGAACATTTTAATGCAATCTTGCTCAGTAAAAAATTTTTTTTTTTTCAAATGTAAGAAAAAATCTTACTGAGCCCAACTTTAAACAGCATGGTCTGCTTTTTATAAATAATATGTTATATGATGTCATGGCAAACATTATGCACAGTTCATTGGGCATATCTTCCTCTACTCTTGATGCAGTTTTGACACGTGTGTAGAACAATAACTACTACATTGGCATTGAAATGAAGGTTACTTGAGGTGACGTTACACCTGAGGAGATGCTTATAATATGTCATTATGGACTGTTTATTCATTCAGTAAATAATAGCAGAGCAAATGTGGTTTGTTTACCTAAATGTGGACAGAATATGAATAGTGTATTTGGAAGTCATTCAGGCGTTTCTTACGAGTCTGTACTATTAGGCTTGTGGAACATTCTATGACTCATCTCTGGCACCCACTGAAAAATTATGACTCAGAGGAAGTAACACACACATCTCAGAACATTCTTTGTGTTCTGTACTGTGAGTGTGTATTTATGTGAGTGTACTGTATGTTCAGAGACAACGTTTCATTCTTGTAAATTATCAGAGGGAAAGACGTTTCATTCTTGTGAACTATGTGCGTTTTTAAGAATATATGAATCAGAACTGTGGCTGTTGAATTGTGAAACTCTTTGTTTTGTCTGTTAAAACATTTGAAGATTGTGTGGATGCTTATGTTTTGCACCCGGTCTCAACCACGTCAGCTCGGTTAGTTGTGTGTGTCACATGTATACATGTGTATTCTGCACGTGGGTGTGCGTGCATGTTCATATGTGGCATTATTCCTATGTGCAACCTTGGTAGCATTTTTCCATGCGAGCATGAGCATGTTTACGAGCGACTGTGTCAGTGGGTGTACGTGGAGTTTATGAGGCCCTTTGAACGAGAGCTGTGGTCCCGATTATTAGTTTTAGACCCCTCACCCTCGCTCACACAATCTCCTTCCTCATCTCGTCACTCGCCCCCTGCTCCTCAACCTGTCATTTTCTCCTCTTAAAGGGGACAGCACCGCCTCGAGAGGTAAGGAAAAGGGGATTTCTCCACATAAAGTTGAAAAGAGGATTATCATCCTGTAGTAGACTTCTTCCCTCAGGTGCAACGTCTTGGGTTTTTTGGTGCAAAGTTCAGAAAACTCACATATTTTGTACACGTGGCACCGTTTTGAAAGGTGCATCCTTTCATCTCAAGTATGCATGTGGGTTTGTGTAGTGTGCAGGGACCACATGCTGTATCTATAATTATCATGGATGAAAATTAAAGTAGATGAAAGCAGATGAAATTTGTTGCATTGACATCAAAATATCACAGTATATTTTTTTTCAAAGGTATTATTTTTGACTGTTTTTAACAATATTATTTCCTATGTTTTTAGGTTACACTGCACAGTTCTGGAACAGATGAGAATCTCATTTTGGGTATTATGATTCTAAATAATAATAATAATTTAAAAAAAAGCCTTTATGATACTAAGCTTCATTCCATTAAAAAATATAATAAATGGAGTTTGCACATAGCTTTACAAAAAATTACATTGTTTAACAGTTGCATAAAATATTTACTTTACATAACTTTAAGGTAATATGCCAAACCTACGGAGGAGAAAAATGATTGAGAGATTAATAAAGTTTCAAAGTTTCATAAAAAATGTACAGTCGTGTTAATACATTTACAGTCTCTGCAGTTTGAGTCAATTTATAAATTCATAAATGATATAGAACAAATTAATTAGTTGAATTTTTGAACAAATTTTCCAGTGACTTACACATAAAAGACAGTTGATTTGTTACTGAATGAACCTGTGTTTTATGAATCATTTGAATGAATGACTCAGTGACTTAATAACTTGTAAAGTCACTTGTCGACACCTGCTGGTGCAACTATCTAAAAAAAATATATTATTGACAAATCTCCACCATTAATACACAGAAACAATCTATGAACTGGAACGCTAAGTGTTGTATACATTTTTATAATGATTGTTTTGTCATACATAATAGTAATTATTATTAGACTGACATATCTCTGTGTGTGGGAGGCCTGGGCTGGCCACTGGAGAATTCCTTCACTAACTAGATTTAACATCAGTGCATGCTTAATTTTTGGGTCCACTGTATGGCAAATATAACATTTTTATCCATATTTTACATTAAGAAATATGCAATCTACCCCCCTCCAGCCAAGGTTGCTGCTAAATAGGTGCTCTCAGTTTTTGTGTAGCATAGCCTTTGTAAACAGGAAACTCATTTTGTTGTTGTAAGGTTTGCTGGGTTACTTTGGGTCGGCGGTTGAGGCTGTTAGATGGGGTAGGGTATGCGTTACACACAGGTGTTTCAGGCGGTGCGTCAACGTTCCCCTTAAGTGACCTGCAAGTTTGCTGTAACTGAGTCACTCTGCAGTGAGGTGATGGATGCCTGGTGAGTCATCACTCGAGATCGCTGGCAGGTGGAGGACTGTGAAAAGCCTTTTATCGGCCTCAATAATTACAGTATGAGAGGCACAGCTTGATGCGTGGTGATTCATTCAGATCTCAGTATGTCTGTACTGAGCATTCTTATAGACGCACATCGTCACCATTTTCAGTGATTCTAATCTAAAGAGGTTAGTGTTACCATTCATTTCAGTGACTCAACTGGCGCTTGTAACCCTATACATTTGTTAGTTCCTTATCTAGGTGTTTATTTTTATTTTATTTTTTACCTGAGCTGTGTATGTCTTTTGACTAATTATACATCTCATTAGCGTTCATTCCTGTTGAAGTAAACGTATTGAGCAGAAAGAGTGACACGACTAAATGTCCAAATAGAGAAATCAGTTCTTCATATTTCAGCAAGTCAGAGACAATAGTCAACTAAATTAGATATTAGATCAATTCAATGTAAAAAGCTTTTTCTTTCTTTCTTTCAAAAAAAAAAAATTCTAATTGACCCATAACTTTTGAACAGAAGTGTATGTTTGATGTGTTTAAAAAACACAGGAATTAAACTGATTTTAGGCTGAGCAGCTGTCTGACCGAGATCCTGTTACTGCTCCCTGAGCTGGCTAAACTCCAGAGAGAGCTGAGAGTTTGTTTTGCACTGAAAGATGACACTTACCATGCGTTTCCTTGCTGTCTTGATGCCGTGGTTATAGAAATAATGCCTTGTTTCTAATTTTCACAAGCAGATTTTTTTGCTGACCAATGCATTGTCATGCAAAATCAAACATTCAGTTATAGAAATGCTGATGTATTTGTTAGGTATGGTAAAAGTAGGTTTACCAAGATAAAGCATGTCGTTTTCAGGTCATCATGTGACCTCAAAATGGCTGCCCCCATGATGAGACCCACACTATGTAAATTTGAAAACTTTTATAAAGCTAATGAAATGACTGGAGTCTTCATCTTGTATGACTTTAACAGTGTAAAAAGTTACTGAGTGCCCCTATAAGAAGATATTTGTCATACAAACAGAAATGTATAATGAGCAAGTGCATAAATGTTCTGTAGTCTCGTCAGAGAGTTGAGATGTATTCATATTTCATTCCTGAACATGATCCACATTTAATGTGGGAATTCACGTCCCTGTTTAATAAAGAGAGCAGATTAGCCAGCTTCACAGCCTTTGTGTGTCTGCAGAGTAAGAGTCACAAAGAGACAGATGGGATGCCACACAGACGGAGAAGATGCTGATTTATTTTCTTCTCTTTATGGCGGAAAAATCCTGACCAGTGTGGATTACCATGTACCATGTCCTCTCCATGTAGTAATCATCCCTGGAATAGTTACATGTTGGAAAGTATGGCTATAAATCTAAACATGGCACAGTTATTAACCTAAATGTGACACTGGAAAATACTGGAAATGCAGGTTCCAGGTGGAAAACCTTTGCCCAGAACATAATGAAAGATCACATAAAAACCTCTGACATGCTTTAGCATCATCTTTTATAGCCTTCTCATTCTTTTTTTGTGTTATTCATGTTTTTTTTTTCATCTCTGCAGTCTGAGCCATTACAAATCCATTGAAGGATTAAAGGCGCTAAAAATAGGCACTTACGCAGAGCGGGACTTAGTCCGCTGCCTCATTATAAACAAACAAGTGTGTATCTGCGCCGCTCGCCTAGGCGGGCCCCGTCTGCCCAGTGCTGCAGGGAGTCATTTGCGGCCTGTGGGAGGCTGACCTCGGTCAGGCGCTGTCGGATGCATGAGTCCCACTCGCTCGCTGCCTCGGAGACACACGCAGACATGGAGGCTGGTGTCCAACGTGTGGGAGTAGCAACACCACAGACGGGCTAAAACGCTTAATGATGCTAAACCTATAGCGGCACGCACCAGCCCATGCTTTCTGAGAACTCAGACCAGCCCAGATCGTACCAACCAAACTGGACCGGACCTGAAGTCTCAGACGTGTCATTGCAAACTGCTGAACTGCTACATAGCCCGTCTGCAAATAGAAACAGCTTCTGTGAGCATTTTCACTACAAAGCGAAACTAGCAAGGGCTGTTACTGAGTTCAGAAGGGTCATTTTCCTTTCTCTCTTTCTATTCTCTCTTGCTAATTGTATGTCATCCTCCTCTTCCTTTCATTCTCTAGGACAAAGATTGTGCTATGATATCTTACGGGGTCTTTTTATTACTCGGCACTTAAAGCATCATATCATAAAAAGGGAGGTAAATCATTTGAAATTAAAAACTGCTTGATTTGGGGTGTAACATAAATAACGTGCAGTTGTGCAGTGGCACACAGTTAAAGAGATAGTTCACCAAAAATGTATTCACCTGTATGATTTTATGCAAAAGGAGATATTTTTGAAAGAATTTTGTTGTATATATAGAAAACAACAGTGAGACATTTCTCAAAAATGGTCTGTTGTGTTCTGCAGTGGAATGAAAGTCATACAGGTTTGCATTGACGTGAGTGTGAGGAAATGTTAACAGAACTTACATTTTGGGGTGATCAATCCCTTTAAGCTCTTTCAAGAACCGGTTTCATTTAGTCAAATGACAGCTGGTAGTTTTTCGAAAGCTTCTCACCAACTATGGAAAATGTGGTTTCCAAAGAGGGGCTCATTTTTACCTGTCCTCACTGTAATACTGAGTCATTAAGATTGACTCAAGACTGTAACAGTCTGTCTGAGTTGAATTCCCTCAGTTTTAATCTGCCACTGAATGACTAACCCTGGCCCAAGCTGAATCATTCTAGTGTAATTTTTCTTCTATTGTTTGGAAATGTTCAATTACACGTAATATCATGATCACTTTATGAATAAGATACCATTTCTTCTCTTTCTTATAAATCCACCTCTTTCTTATAAATCGTCTTTGTACGTTTTTCTTCTGCTTGTAGTGCACACATGTGAGACCACTTGTGAAAATGCTTCTGATTTGCTTAGTATTTTTCTAATTAAATAAAACATATTTTTTTTAATAAATTATATTATCAGCATAACGACTGAGTGAAAAGTTGAATTTAAAACTCTCACGATTTTTTGGGTTTTAAGCTTTTCACAATCCGGAAATGTTGTCTATTTTTAGTTTTAAAAGACATTATGGTTAATCGTTGGTGATTTTATTTATCACATCTTAATGGGTTAAGCCCTACAGTCTTTCAGTTACAAACCAAGATATTTAACCTCTAAGCTACAATCCAGTCTACAAAATTACAAAGTTTTGCTTAAACGCTGGCTGCTGTATTACTTAGCATACACTTGACAAAACTGTCTAGGAACTTATACAGTAAATTAAATGCACATAAAGTCCATGTAGAGCAACACTAGGTTAAGACAACAGCTCTACAGTTCATCTGGTCAGTACACCCCCAGAGGGGCCCTTGGGCCCTTCATGCAGATGTATGTGTGAATGCACCCTGCATCCCTCGATTGTATCAGTACTGATGGAATTCAGAAAGACCTGCATTACTGTTCTCCAAGGCTACACACCATATTAAGATTCAGTGTTTCCATCAAGATGAAATCAATGTTCTGCAAGATTTATATTGATCTCTCAATGCTGCCAGTGACCCTATATCGACTAGCAAAATTCTGTGGCATGATCAGTATGAAAACAAATGCTACATCTTTATTGACACAAAACAGGCCTGACCAAGTGTACGTGTGTGTGGGTGGATATCAGTGTGCAAGAAAAAGAGGCAGATCGTTGGCATGAAATCTTGACTGAAATCTTGGGGTTTGTGAAAGCCTTGTAAAAAAACACTAAACGGTTAATATTTGAATAGGTCATCAGCAAGAATTCCACATCCCAAATGTCAGATAGCTGATAAAGGAAACCCTGTCACCAGCACAAAGCAAGCAGTGGGCAGAAGCCTCCCACTGATGTCTAACATCAGTTACACACTCCACGGGTTTTAACTGATCTGAATATTTCCACTGTATGTTTAGGTGTGTTTGAGAGAGAGAGAGAGAGAGAGAGAGAGAATGAGAGAGAGAGAAATATTTATCCTCTCGTTCTGAGTCAGCCTCATATGTGTTTAACCCCAAACCCACAGGTCTCAGTTGCATACACTTGGGATCATAACCTTTAAAACTATGATTTATCTGAAGGAGCATATACGCACATAGAAAAATACACAGCCATTTAGAGGGGAAAAACATGGGTTATGACTTCATGGATTATGAAGGGGGAAAATTTTAATAATGGTAATAATATTGTCTTAAAATATTGGTGAATTCTCACATTGCCTAGACCTCCATAAACCACACAAATGTCTTTTTAATGTCCTGAATTTTAGCTGAGGTAGCAAATTAAATACAATTAGAACTTGTAAAGACGTATAATTTAAAAATAAAGAATTCTAAGAAGTCTATAAACTAGACATTTTTAATTATAAAAGAAGTAAGTACTTTAAATGAATATTTATGAAAATACATAGTCAGAGATAGGCAATGATAGATAGGCCCTAGTGATCAGTTTGTGCTGTATGTGCAGAGGGGACCTGTGCACTGCCTCTTCAGCCCCTGTGCCTGTCCGTAATTCTGTCTTCTGTTATTTTCAAAGGAATCATGTTTTCACACCTTTATTTTCTCATTTGCTATATTTGTCTCTCAGCAGCTGAGACCCATGAACAGCAAACTGCCGTTGTTTTGGAAACCTACGTGTCTTACGTGTGTATCTGACACACTCGCTAATAAATGTACTCTTCTATGTGCTTATATTAGCTCTTAGCATTTTGTCACCAGGGCTGCCAGCCTGTTATCTGATCCTGAGGGAGTCCGTTCTCTATTTCTGCCTTGTAACTTCTCTGAACACATTCAGAGACTGCATTTTACTCAAGAGTAAACAGCATGTAGTTGTATTTGGAGAACTATAGTCTGACAACCTCAGTATAAAGCCATAGTTCCCTTTTGAATAAATAGTTCTTTTAATGAATTTTAGACAGGTTTGCAGAAGAGGAACACGCTACTTTATCAATGAAACAGCCATTGTAGTGGCTCAAAGGTTATCTGTGGACACTAGCTGACACTGATCACCGCTTCCATCAAAAATGAAGGAGAAATATATATTCCTGACATGGCAGATGCAATTTAATTGGACCCAAGCAAGTTTTACTGTCTGTGTGAGTCGTGCAACATTTATAATATGTGCAAATGTTCATATTCCATTTCAACTCAAACACAGACATGACACAGTTTGTAACACACTTGCCCTGAGAGTACAGATGTGGGTGGCACTAAGTGTCACTTCTTTCCTATGGGGAGATTTTCCATCAGTCTAGATTTCCTCCATTGGTTTGAGGTATGTTTTGTGCAAAATAAAATTCTGGCAAATCTAATATGAATTTTACAGTGGTCAGACTTGTGTTGATGGTGATAGTATATCTGTGTGTGAATGGATTTATGAGTTCATGCATTTTGTAATTATATAAGTCATTTCTGTGATGTCTCGGGTGAAAACCTTTATAGGGCAGCTGCGATAATGCATTCAATGATTGAGTGACACCGGCTGAATTGTGTGCCTGTGTGTTTGTAGCTGACGAAAAGAATTTGCTCGGGGTGCTTGTATGAAACATGAAACATACACATCTGTTCTATGGACAGACAGACATACAGACAAAGACAGACAGACAGACAGACATAGATAGATAGACAGACAGACAGACATACAGACAAAGACAGACAGATAGATAGATAGATAGATAGATAGATAGATAGATAGATAGATAGATAGATAGATAGATAGATAGATAGATAGATAGATAGATAGATAGATAGATAGATAGATAGATAGATAGATGACTAATTAAAATTTTTAGCTATCACATCCACATTTTTAAAGTGAATTACATCAATCAGGTGTTTTCACAGCTTTCCCAAGAATATAAAAGTGTTTGACTTCACTTCTTCAAGTTGTAAACAGGACAATGTGAGAGTTACACCTGTTTGTGAATATGGTCTGTCTGTTTTCACAAGAACAATGAAATGTTATTAATGAATTGCATTTTACCTTGATTGTTGAGGCAGTAAGGATAGGTTAGTTATGGATTAATTCTCTGATTCAGGGTGTAACGGTGGCAGATCAGCAGCAGATATCTGCACCCGTTCAGGCATAACAGTGAGAGTGTGTGTGTGTCCTGTCTGTTACCATATAAGACTTGCTCATGACTCACGCTGCTTTGTGACCTGCAATGTAGGAAGTCATGATTCATACAAGCTACATTTAATCAACCTCAGCTCAAAATACTCCGGCATGCGTGATCCTCCTCCCCTCCACACACACACACACACACACACTCTCACACAGGAACAATCAGCTCTCCAGATGCTGCCACTCTAGAATTCAAAGTTAGGTTATTTAGATTTCAAACAACATGAACGTTATTTATTTCAGTGGAATGGTTTTGTTTATCATTGGAATTTCCAGACTATCCCATCATCCCTTGCACTGATATGGTTCTGCTGTGACGTCATACAGAGGTAACGCTGCATCCATCAGTTCATGTGCTTTCTGTTGTGAAGACATTTATGACAGAAGTAACTGATTTAATATGTATTATATTATTTTATATATCTGACATGCTTGTCTGTTCATTTGTTTTTTTAAATGTTACAACATATACAAATACTATGTTTCAAATTCAGACATAAGCTTTTTTATAATAGATTCTAATTTATATAATATTATATAACTTGTAGACATTCTGACGCATGTTTTTTTAGAAAATGTTACTGCATATTCAAATATTAGGTTTCAAAATCAGACATATTGTTAAGCAACTTGCATAATGCAAACAGATGACCCATAAAAAGAGTAGAGAAGATGTGCTAAATGTCTGTCCTCTGTGATGAGCACATCCCAGAATGTGACCTCTGAGCGCCCTGCCGTACAACATGAATGTGTGATATTATAGCCCAGATAAACACTGTCATCTTGAGTAGAAGCCAGGAAGACATTATGATTTGTTTTTTACTGATTGTTTTTCCTAAATGGCTGATCTCGTGTGTTTAGTATTGAGTCATTCAAAGAGGGTTTTAGTGTGCGTCTACCTCAGAAAACGAGTCCGGGGTAAGAGAAGAGTAGTTACAGTGACTCAAAGTGATTGATTTCTCTAGCTGCTCTACCAAAGATGCTATAAAAGCATCTGAGGGACAGGAATATTGTCCATGTGTAATGTTGTGTTGTAGCTTTTGTTATTTTTACTGTGTGATATGTCTGCAAAACGCAGATCTTCAGGCGGTAGGGGTCGTCAGAGATTGATGATGATGGGATCTGGGATTCTGGCTACCCCAGCTGTACAATAACTCAAGCAAAGCCGTGCCCCTCTACATCTTCCATTATGAATAAGTCGCACTCACACACAGCTGGCAGTCCCAGTCATGAATAATTAACAATGTCTCAGTGTACTCCAGGAAAGAGAGAGAGAAAGGGATGATGCCTTGCTTTTTCTTTCCCTAGGGGTGCAGCACAAGCAGACAATACTATTGATTTCTGCCTGCGCAAGAGGCACTTGAATCCATTTAGAGATTGAGCTGGGCTTAATGAACACAGACATGGCTTCATACCTCTACCTTGCACTTTCCACACACAACCAGGTCACCATCCTCACATTTGTAAAGATGTTTATTCATGTTGATGACAGTATAAAATATCTGGACCTCTAAAGTTATAATATTTAACTTTTTATTAGCCTGCTGAACACTTAAGACAAAAAAATATATATTAAATTTATTATATATGAAAAAATTATGTATATGTATATATATATATATATATATATATATATATATATATATATATATATATATATATATATATATATATATATATATATATATATATTAGTTATTATCATCATTAACTAAAACTAAAACAGTAAACATAATTTTCATTACTTGAAATAAATGAAACTTTTACTGTATTAAAATAAAAACCTAAAGCATTATACAATTTAATTTAAATGTTATATTTAAAAAAACAATCTATGTCAAATGATTAATCGCGATTAATCGCATACAAAATAAAAGTTTTTGTTTACATAATATATGTTTACATACTGTGTATATTTTTATATATATATATATATATATATATATATATATATAAATACACACACATGCATGTATATATTTTAGAAAAATTATTTTTATGTATTATTGTCATTTTATTATATTATAAATAATTATAAATGATATGAATATAAATAAAGATGTAAAAAATACATATTTTCAAAATATATACTTTTGCGTGTGTATGTGTTTATATACATAAATATACACAGAACACACACATATATTATGCAAACAATCGCAATTAATCGTTTGACAGCACTAATAATTGTTTTAAAAATATTTTTATGAAGTCTAGTGTGATTCAGGGTTATTAACTAAAACTAAAACTATAAAAATATATTAATTAAATACAAAAAATATTAATATTAAAAATATTAATAAAATAAAAAAACTATTTTATTTATTTTATAAAACTTTATTTTATTTCAGCTAAAATCCATTTTTTATTTAGATTAAGTAGAACTAAAGTAAATAAACTAAACCTAAAAACTGCCACTGGAAAATTATTTGACCTTAATCTGCAGTGAGGTCATAAAATGGTTATCTGTGTATCATATACGTTGAATATTCTTATTACGTCTGCTGTGGCTGCTGCTTGTGAAACTGTGGTTGGGTTGACTTTAATCTGATAAGAGTGTCTGATGTATGACTGAAGTGAGCTCAAATAACACTTAGTTGTGTGTTCAGCACAAAAGTGTTCAGTCAGAATGTTAGTCAAGGCTTCCAGGGGCATTATGGTATGTCTGCATCGAACAGGCACATTCCCAATCGATACAAATGATCTAATTAACTTCATCACTCCATGCAGGATTCCATGTTATCTTCACCGGGAATAAATCAGATCTTATCTTAAACAAAACTGAGCAGCCAGATATGTGAATGCCAGGTATTCCCAACGAGAAGTAAAAACATGTATTTGTTAAAGGTTTGGGAAATACAATATGCAGCTTTTTGCGTGCAGACGCAGAGGTCACCAGTCATTTATCTGCATGTGGCTGAACTGGAAAGCCCCAATGAAAGAATAAAGAAAATCCCTTCTTCCTGTCCTCTCATTTCTTAGTCTGTTTCTGTCGTTTCATACTCTAGTCACCTGCTTTTTTGCAGTTTTCTGTCTGCTTGTCTCTCTGTCTGTCAGTACCTGTCATGTTCATGTAAATCACTGACAAAACCTATTAGTAATACTGAAAGAAGGGTGTTGAATGGAGCGGAAGGCGAGGACGAGCGATTTGGTTTCTTACACTTTCACGAAACCTAGTTCGTCTTGTCAGATGTTTGGGGAGGTATGCTTTTGACCTAAATCTATACATCAATGCCACTGTGTCTTTATTAGACCTCTGCCTTAATGCAAAACACCAGAACTCATTGACCTCCGCTTACAGCCGGTGCCCTGTGCCATACTTATGTCTGTGATCATTTGTGAATTATTGTTTCAAGACCCATCCAAAGTCAAAGAGGCTTTCATTAGTTCTCAAGTAGATTTATTGGGGATAAAACTCTTCTGTGGTCCCAGACAAGGGCAGGATAGGAGTTAAGTGTTCTGTGAATGAGCCATTATTAGCTGTATAATAATGATAAGGTTGATGTGAGCCGTCCGGTGAAAGAAAGTGCAGAGGAATGAGGGTGGAAAATGAATGGCTAGGGTCAGGCTGATAAAACAATCAAAACAGAATGTGTTCTTGCATTTATAAAAGCTAGAAAGTTGAGCCATTGAGTTGAAACACAGCTTTTTAGATGTTTTACTACCTTGATGAAGAATGATTTTTAAATTTAGCTGAGTACTAAAAACTACATGCACAGATGATATTAATATATACTACCAATCAAAAGTTTTTGTTTTGTTTTTTGTACTCCAAGGCTGCATTTGTTTGATCAATCGTCCGTTAAAAGCAGGAATACGGTGTAATATCAGTCTTCATTGTCACATGATTCTTCAGAAATCATGCTGATTTGGTAATCAAGAAACATTTATTTTTATTATCGATGCCAAAAACAGTTGTTCAGCTTATTTTGTGGAAACCATCATTCAGTTTTTCAAGATTCTTTGATCAATAGAAAGTTTGAAGGAACAGCTTTTATTTGAATTAGAAATCTTTGCTAAATAAAAGTATTTCATTCTTTCTTTCTTTCTTTAATGCCTGAACCTTTTGAATTGTAATTTATATAAAAAAAAACTAAATAAAGCGGTTGACTGTATGACACTAAGTCGAGAAAGCAAGAACAAAAACAGTATTTGTGCGAAAATATTTTGCCCTTTTTGAACTCACTTTTTATTATACTGTGTTGTATTCTATATACACAGACAGTACAGAGTAATATCTTGGATGTGCCCTCAGATCATCACATTATCAAATGCTTGGCACCCACACACGAAATCTAGACTTTAGCTTCTGCATAATTGATGAAATTGAAACAAATTTAGAGGGAAAGTGGAAATTTTCTGTTCTTGTCAGAAATAAGAAGTGAGCTGGTAAAGTCTCTTGACCTTTAAGAAAGAAAAAGGTGCATTCCTCTCAAGTGCGTAGGAGAGCCACACAGAAAATTGATAGACTGATTATGTTTGGCACTAATGAAGCATGGTTATGTATCCTGGATATGTAGTTAGCAATTTAGAATAGTAATTGCATTCCATTAGGAACATCACTCTGAAAGTGTATGTATAAAGCTGTTTTATTCTTATCAAGAGCTTATTACATGTGATTGTCCAAGGTTAAGGTTTTCTACATATATAGATCTATTTGATGGAGCTTGGAATAGCTAAGAGCGTTTTATGCGTTATATTTCCCAGAGGCTACAGTTAATCATTTAGTTATTTCCACCACTTCCAGCACCAGTTTTCCCTTACTCAGTTGAAATATGATTAAAAAACATGACAAAATCCGCATTCATTCAAAGCTTAATTAAAAACATCTGGCAGAGACTGCAAACAGGGGGCTGTTTCATAAAAAACGCGAAGACAAGTCCAAGACCAAACTTGAAATAACCTTACAAATCATTAGGGACTAAAGCGGTTTCATAAACAACAAATTGAGTTCATGCAATCTCACTAATTTGATCCAGGTCCAGTGAGTCAGGATAATTTGATGTGCACGCTTATTCTTAAGCAGCCCTTCATGTCGATCATGGATCAATCAATAAACCATGGCGAAAAGCAAATATATTTTGTGCTGTTTGATGCATTTGAGACATTGTTTTCCTCGGTTTATAACTGATTCGTCGCAGTTATATTCTTCATCTCTAAATGTTACAAAGTCATGCAAATATATACATTTTGCTGTCAGGAGTGTGCAAGGCTTATGCAAAGGAACGAGTGCTGCTGCTGCACTAAACATAATCATTCTGAGCAAAATATGCATTTTGTTAAAATATTTCTTGTTGGACATTAGATGTGCAAATGTACAGTAGAATATTAATCCTACATAAAAAATAAATTAACATATAAGTAAATGCGTTCCTATTGGTCAGTGTTAGATGAGCTCAGCTTAGCCTTACAGTTAGCCTGCCTGGACCAGGTTATTTTTTCAGCATAAGTTGCCATGGTGACTGAGCTTGAGCCCCCAGGTCTCCTGATGATGATGCATTTGGGAATGTGTTCGTTTATATTGTTTTCTTTCATTGAATGTCTGGCAACCCTGCAGTCCCATGCGATTTTATATCAGAAAAAAAAATGTAAATACCTGTAGAAGAAATGTTTCATCCCTTAAATCTGATAAATAAATTATATCATACATGTGGCACAGTATAAACAAAAACACTTAGTAAGCCATACTTTGCCAGAGGCTTGTTTACTCCAACCGCACCCAAAAATTATTTCTTTTCTCTCTGTGCACAGATTAATGCACAACTAAATAAGCGTATTAGTTCTTCATTTGATCTTAATCAAAGAGACCTACAGGATCAATAGTAATAAGTGGAATGAACGTGTGATGCACACTTAGATTATTATTTTGGAAACACCCACAAGCCTTTGATGTTGTTTTATGCACCAGTTTTGCATGCACAACTGGAAAAAAGCGATTGCCGCTGAGCAGGCAAGTGGATGATCTCCTTCAGACAAGCACACTCGGTGCCCAGAGAGAGCCAGAATGACTTTTCTTTGAGGGACTGAAGTACCATTTACCTTTTATTACTATAGTCAAGAGTGTGTTTGATGGAAAAAATCCATCTTCTGTCAACTACTGTTAAGTAATAATCGAGAACAACAACAACAACCCGTGGCTTGTGAGAAGGTCCAGAGAGGACTGTTCCCGCACTGCTGCGTGTGAGACTAAATGAAAATCTGTAGCCGTTGAGTAATTATTTCAACAAAGCAGAGGAATTATACTCATTCCAGGCACTTGTCTTTACACATTACCCTCTACAACAAGAGCTATTTACTAGGATTCCTACCCAATTAGGACAAATAATTCTAGCAGAGCTGTTAGAGTCCAGTGCAGTAACAGTAGAGGTTGTCCTCTGCGGTAGATGAACACTCAATCAAACGCTGCTCTAAATGTCCATTATTGTCATTCAGGCCCACTGAGACAGAACCATTAAAAGGGCTCCATTAGTGAGTGTGCACTTTTGCCAGTGTATGCACATGTGGAATAGAAGGATTAGTCATAGAGGCTGATGATTAATACCCAGCAGAGCTGGAATGTAATGAGCCATTAAGTCTGTTTCAGTGTCAGAGGGTTGAAGGAAATGTACTACTCCATGGAAGTCTCAGATCACAAGCCTGTACGAGATTGCATGTGTGTGCACGTTTGTCTTTTTGTGTGTTTGTCCATGTGTGTACTAAAGGTAAATGGGCTTTTTACAGGTAATAGCCGATAATTAGCTACCTACGAAACTGCAGGTTTGGTTGATTGGTGTCATTACATGTAAAACCGCTACCTAGTTAATCGGATCATTTGCTGAAATGAGAGAGTTGAATGTAAATCTATATTGTGCTAAGATTTAGCGAGAGGATTAGCATAAAGCAAATCAGTTGCTTTTAACACTTCAGCTGCAGTAATAAGAAAATGAGTGCTGGTAATGATGATGCAATCTGCTATGCTAGTAACAGCTGCTAATGTTGACTACATTAGTGGAATGAATCTTCTGAGTGGCCAGCAATTTTAGAAAGGTGTCATGGCACTTGACTTAAAAAAAAATGTGCATGCTAACACCATTTCACTGTAAAACCATCACAAATCAATTTAAGATAGAATTGTTAAAGTAAAATAAATCATTGCTTATTCTTGTGATGCCAAAGCTGAAGTCTTCAGTGTCACATGATCCTTCCGAAATCATTCATGCTGATTTGGTGTTTTAATTTGCCTTGCTGAATAAAAATATTAACACTTAACACACAATAAATATCTTATTTACACTGTGTTTACGTCTTGTTGGTTTATAGTGGAAACATTCTTTGCACGTTTTTGAAAGAATGACAGTAGATCTAGATCAAAGCTGTAACTGAATCTTTCCGTGATTAATTCATGACTAATTGTAATTATTTTTCTGATCAATCGTGTTACCCCTTGTAGTAACAGTCTGTGGTATCAAATGTATTTAGAGCTCTATCTGTGTGGAAAATATAATTTTAGTAAGGGGTGTATATGGAGATGGTCACAGGTGAGTTGAGTGTTTTCTGTTGATGTAGTAGCACATGGCAGCTTTATTCTGTCAGAAGCGTTCTGCTCAACAGCAGAGAGTGTCTGTGGAGACAGGGAAGAGGACACACATCACAGAGCACATCATATGCTGTCGCCCCCCCAAACCGCCATGTCTGGCTTTCCTGTAGAGTGCAAGAGCACAGCTGCAAACCCATTCCACACGTAGCATGCACCTCTATCAGGCCTGATCTGAGCTGTTGTTTACTGATGTTAGCTGAGATATTTAAACGAGTTTAAAGGTTGACAGACATGGAAACACCCAGCACTGCTTTGTTGGCATAGTGAAGCTGTAAATTCAATTCAATTCAAGTTTATTTGTATAGCGCTTTTTACGATACAAATCGTTACAAAGCAACTTTACAGAAAGAAGGCCTCTCATGGTTTTGTTTATTTTTAGGGTCTCCAATGAGTTCGCCTGAAATCTGGAGCCAAGTGAAGAATGTTTGAGTGCTAATTATAAGGACATTAGGTCAGTGTTCTTTAAATTTAAAATTAAAATTACATTTAAATAAAATTTTAAAATGTATGCATTTAGCAGACGCTTTTATCTAAAGCAACTTACAGTGCATTCAGGCTATCAATTTTTACCTATCATGTGTACCCGGGGAATCGAACCCCCAACCTTGCGCTTAATAGCGCAATGCTTTACCAATTGAGCTACAGGTACACTTTATATCAGGAAAATTACTGCTTTGTTCAGAGTGGACAAAAGACTGCAAGACATAAATAGACTAAGAAGTGCTTCAGTTAAAGATAACATTTAATGATGTAGATAAGAGATGCATTCTTCAGCACCTTAAAACTGAAGTGTATTGTGATGTCTGACTTGTGAATTGAATTGTTCTTCTGCAACACAGCCTCATTATAAAAATACAAGAAAAACTACTATACCCACATTTTTCCAAATTTCAAAAATATACCTACACATACATACAATTCACTGTAGTGTAGGAAAAAACTACTACTTTTATTCCTTTTAGCACAAAATATGACTGCAGGAGCAGATTACTGATTAATAAGGACTTATTTTAGCATGGTTCTTTGCGCAATACTTTATTATGACCTGAAAACACTTTTACCATAGTATGTGATTTGTCGTTTACATCATCACACAAGCAGTAATGTAGTAAACTTGCTCTGCAGCTCCTCTGGAACAGCTTTGCACTTGCAATGCAGATCACATGAGTCCTGTGAAACATAAGTGACAACGTTCGATAAAAGAGCTCAAAGAGTGGTAGAAGCAAGCTAAAATGGAATTGTTTTGGCAAATCTAATGTTTTCTTTTGTTAAGTTTAGGGTAGAGTTTAGTATAGGTTGTCTAATATTTTCAAATGCATTTAAATTGCGTTTAACACCAACCAATGCAAGACCATTAAAACCATTGTCAGGTTAGCACCACTTATCAGACATTTATTTTCTGAAGTGCCTAGATATGTAAAACCAATGTAATAAAACACTGCCAGATTCACATTATTTCCCAATTTGTTTTATATAAAACTGAACACCCGTTGAGCGTGACTGACTGGACAAAACATGCAAGAATATCATTTTGCAGAAAGATTGCCACAGGTACGTTTCCCCAACAAGCTTGGGCTGTTATTTTGAGTCAGATCTTTTGAGTGAATCAGCTGAACTGTTCACCACACAATACATTCACAAATCAGTCTGAAATCAGGTTCTCAAGTTAAACACATAGTCCTGTTTCAATCGGAACACTTTGAGGAGACCATTCGATTTGAACATGTTGTTTATGCCAGTGATGAACCAAGTCTGCATTGCCAATTAAAAATTTGGATGCACAATCATTTGTCTTTGTCTTGGGGGTATTCGTCTCTGAAAGTGAGACTTCATACTCAGTCTAATCGACTGGTTTTAGATTAGTCTCAGTGCTTTGGTAGTCTTCCAGCCCCTGGAGCAGGCAAAAGTAGAACGCCGGGACAGCTGTAGGAAACCCATCATGGAGCTCTGCTTTTGATGTGTGTGGGAGTGTTCCTCACAAAACCAGTTAGCTGCCACGCTTAACAAGATTGAGATAGGCCTGCAGAATAAAAGAAGAAAGGGAATGGAGAGAAAGAATGAGACGGAACGCAAACGCCTTGCATCCCTCAGCAGTTCTATTCGGTAACGTGGCCGAGAGTAGTCATTTGTGGAGAGTTTGTGTGCATATGCATCATCCTTTTGTGCACACAATCCCAGCATGGAAAGAAAACACATTCCAATTTTGAAATAGTGTGTTTGGCATCTTATGAACCTTGCAACCACATCTGGAAACACGCAGGTCATAATCCACCAAAGGCAGCATAGAAAACATATTTAGAGCGAGGAAAGGAAACAAAATGAAAAGCAATAATTGGAGTGACCAGTTGGACTGTTGCTGCAAATGTCTGGGAATGTAGCACAAAAACTTGCTTATACTTAGGTACTGTTCAGTCAAATCTCACAGTTGGAATCGATGTTTCCTGCACTACTTTTCAGCAGTGGCAATCCCCCTGCTGCTGAGACATGACAAAAGAACTCATAATTGACCTGAGACATACACTAGATGTGCGTTTTGCAGTCTGTACTTAATGTGATGCAATTAAAAGACCATGTGCTGGGTTAGAATGCAGAGAATAAGTGTATTTTAATGGTGCCGTCCTCGTGGACTGTGCTGTCAACAACATGCAATGCAACCAGCGCATTCTGATTCACCAACAACAACTCTTATGAACTGGTTCTTTAATCCTGAATCAAAAACTATCTAAACTTCTTGCACTGAATGTTTCTGATTAGCTAAATAGAACCAGTTCATAAGAATCATAATTTCATCAGAATCAGACTAAACAGCTTGTGCTGTATGTTTCCTGATGTACTGATTCTTATGAACTGCATGGTTCTTTTTAGCAAAGAAAAATGCCCGAGCAAAGTCTGTCGTCAAAGTATTTCTGTATAATTGCCTGCTGGAACTGACATCAACGAAAACAATTACCACATTTATTTTGTTTTGTCCGCTTGCCCAGTTACAAGTAACTTATTATATATGAAAATTATTATATTCAGTGTCTTCTACTTTTTTAGTGATGTATAGTGTCAGTTTATCAGGAAGTGGCCGTTTTGTTCTCTTTGACTCATTGGATGGAAACAGTGTTTTATTGTATTATTATTTGTAACTTTGAATGGAAACCTGGCTAATGTAACTTGATTCCCAAATGAATGGCTCTTATGCAGAGGCTCTTTGTGGCAGACGAACGCATTAAATAAACAACATTAATAAAATTAACAATAACAAAAATGATTGTTTGCTTCAAAGTATGTGATTGGTGCTTTGCACAGATGCATTACAGCCACTCTCTACCTATCTTTGTCTTTTGTTTTCTTCCTTTTCATGGTAACCACAGTGTCCCTCCCACACACATGCACATATACGCACGCACACTTACACACTGCAGTATAGGATCTCTGAACCCACATGCCGTGTGGTTTAATTTTCTCGGAGAGTGAGTGAGAGAGATAAGAAAGAGAAAGAAAGAAAGACAGTGAGGTGTTGGGCCCACTGATTCCATTCTCTAGGTTGAACAATTTCCATTTACACACAGCCATTTCCAATGACCAAGGACGACTTTCCGTTTTAATTTGGGCTACAGTAGATCGTCAGCATTCGTCAAGCCTCTCAGCTTCTTCAGGCTCACTCTGATTGAAGGAGCCTTTCGATGGTAACCTCCACATGCAACCTGCTTCGAATGGAGTCCAGCTTTTGAGGGCTTGTGCCTGTCTGCATCGTCTGTATGGAGTACACCAACTGCCTCTTTTGCCCAGTCAGGAGTTAAATCAAGATGACAAGGGTAAGAAATTTCATGCCTGTGACTCTGTGGGTCAGAGTTTGCCCAAGGTGCAGTCAGTGGTGGTTGTAGGGAGCAGGGAGGAGCGCTTGCTGCAGAACCCTCACCGCAGCGGGGCAGACAGGGGCAGCCCTGGCTTCGGGAGGGATGGAAAGAGCAGCGTTGGCTGCCACTGGAGCTCTGTAGGAATTGTTTAGTCATGCACCGATCATTCCGCGAGCAGAAGTTGGCCCCGGTCAACTTAAATAGCTCAGTGTGTTGTGGAAAAGACTGCTGGCAGAGACTGAAAGTAGAGATTGTGTCGTTTCAAAAGCAGTTTAAATCTGCCTGATTCAGAGCTTAAGCATCCTCTCTTTCTGTGTGTCTTTTCACGCTGTGCTTAACCTTGGTTTATCAACTTTTTAAAGGCACTTTATCCCTGGGCAATGCAACATTCACACTTGTAATTTCTTTTGAAAGCTTCTGACGATGTGCTGCAAATTTGTGCCATAAAGTACCATGACTTTTTGGAAAAGGTACCATGAATCTACCATGTTTTTTTGACATGTACGATGGTACTACCTTTTTTAACTTTAACCATGGTTCTTCCATATTTTTGAGCATGTAGTGTGGTATTCTTGGAAGTACCTTGGAGTACCATGAATTTTAGTATATATCAAAGCCATGGTATATATCAAAGCGTCTACTGTATTATATTATATTATATTATATTATATTATATTATATTATATTATATTATATTATATTATATTATATTATATTATATTATATTATATTATATTATATTATATTATATTATATTATATAAATCAATTATTTATTATAATATCATGTTACCATAATTTTGGTGCCAAATATAAACCAATGTTATTTTTCTATTATTTACATTTAATAATATATTGAATTAGCTTTTATTTGTATATTTTCAGTGTATTTTCGGGTGCTTTTGTCATTTTTAAAAATAACAACAAAACTGATGTAAACCATGCAGAGTTATATTTTCGAGATGTTGTAGCATCCGACAATCAATAATAAACTACACAGTGCTTACCTTATTAATTATGCATGCGCCTTCCATCAAAGCGTTACATACTGTTTAGTTTCAACACCTGAGGAAAAAAAATTAAAATGTTAAATGGTGTGACACCACACACAGTATTACAAATATGGTAATATTTTTTATTTATAGACAGTTTTTTTATTATTTATATATTGTAATTTGTTTAGTAATATAGATTGTGTGCCCATGGCAAGCTGGATTCATCTTAAGTTATTGACCTTTATACTAGAGTCTGAAACAAGATAAACTAGAATTACATTTACCTAGAGTTTAGCATGTCCCTGTTTAACAATTTCAAGTGTGAAAAGCCCATCTCTCTTTCCGTTCTTTCTAAATGAACGGATTTGCCTGGCCTGTTATACATTCAGAGAGCATATGCACACCTTGCCAATATTGCAAATAAAATTCCTTGAATTTTAAGAGGATCATAAGGTTATGCTTTATGTTGAGGTCTGCTCCTGACTCGTCATATTCAATCTGCACTTATTCAAATCAGCAGCAGGGCTGAATGCTAATTTGAGGCTAGTGATATTCACTTGGCAGCCAGAAGGCAGCCCATCCAGCAAGAATCCCTGATGAGATTAAACGTGTCAGAGTCATTGAAGGGTTCTGATACAGGACGTGGGGTACGGGGGCAGGAGACGTTTGTGTACACAGAGTTGATCCAGAATCCAGAGACACTTAAGTCCCTAATCACACATGCACCGGTTGAGCCGCTTTGATGGGTGAAATAAGGGGAAACGAAAAGGAATAAGAGCTCAAGGTAATCTTTGTGACTGGATGTCTGAAGATCGCATGCACCAGTATCTCTCTGTGCACCTCCTACGTAAGAACCGATTTCAGAGACCCCACTGTTTTGACAGCTAAATCACCTTCCCCAGCTAATCTACCACTGTGTGTGCGCACATAGGATCATTGTTTAAAGTGTGAATGCATACCTGCTTACATGGGGGTGTATGTTAAATGAGTGAGTGTGAATACTGCGACAGCAGCTGATCCCCGCTATGGTTGTGTGGGAGGGTTTGGGGCTTTGTTTGTGCTGTTTTGCTTTGTGTGTGGTTGTGTGTTTACTTGCTGTAGGTGGCATCTTTGAAGAGGTGGTCACGGTGAGATTGTTCAACCTGGTAGCCAGATGCAAAACAAATTGGAATTTTTGGTGAAGTTTCTGTTAATTAAATTTTTTTAATGCATATGTATCATGAATTAGCAATAAATTACAATTATATAGCATTTATTAATCTAGGTTAATGTTAAGTTATATTTATTAAATATATATAATTTATTATTTAATATTAATGTTAATTCATAATACATTAATGTAACATTTCATGTTAGCTATTGTTAACAATGTAAAAATATAAATAATTCTAAAAAATATATTTATATATATATATATATATATATATATATATATATATATATATATATATATATATATATATATATATATATTTTTTTTTTTTTTTTTTTTTATAATGTAAATAAATGTTCCTATAAATAAAAAAATACCACCCATACAATTTGCATGATTGCAATAAAAAACAATGTTAAAAGATATCTTGTGTGTGTAAAAGAGATATGCATATATACACACACAATTAAATGATTTGCGCAAAACAGCTGGTCATTATATTATTAGTACATTATTATATCATTCACAGCATACCATATTTTAGTCACATTTTATTTCATAAATCACACTTGTGGCCTCTTTACTACTTGTCCTATCTAGATTGCGGATATCATTCAGGATCATAATACAATCTAATCTAAAAAAATAAAATAAAAAAAAAACCTGATTCTGGGAATGTTAGCTGATGCACAAATTGTGACTTAAAATCAATCAGAGAAGTGTTTGCAATGGAAACACAAGCACTTCTACTGTTATTAGAGCATGGAGCGAACCTGTCTTGGCTTAAATGACTTATATCAGATAAAAGGATTGTTCTTGCTATTTCAACCATTTTGCAGTTGTCCTGTAACTCCTTTCCCCTCTGACTTATTTCTTCTCCAAACTCAATTATGCTTACATTTGAGGTTTATGGAATTCATTTTGGACCAGGTTTGTGTTGCACTTCTGCTGTCACCTGGATGACATAAGTTGACCCGTCTACGTCTGTCTGTTTCTGTGCAGGGTGTGAGCGGTATGTCCGTGGATGAGAAGTCTGAAGCTCCCATGTACGTGTATGAGTCGACGGTGCACTGTACCAACATCCTGCTGGGTCTGAATGAGCAGCGGAAGCAGGGCCTGCTCTGTGATGTGACCGTGCTGGTGGAGGGGAAGGAATTCCGTGCGCACAGGGCTGTCCTAGCAGCCTGCAGCGAGTACTTCCTACAGGGGTTCGTCACCCAAAGTGACAATGAACTGGTTCTCAGCATGCCAGAGGAGGTATGCATAAACATTTTTTATCATGCACATTAATGATCCAATAAATTACTGAGAGGTTGGCAGGTCACTGGTGAATACACTACCATTCAAAAGTTTTGGGTCAGTAATATTTTTTAAACAATATTTTTATTTAGCAAATATATTAAGTACTACAGCTGTTTTTAACATGGATAATAATTGGAATGATTTAAAATAAGTTATTTTACAATATTACTGTTTTACTGTAATTTTACTGTTACTGTTAGACTTCTTTCAAAATACATTACAAAAACATTAAAATATCTTGCAGACCCCAAACATTTAAATAATATTGTATGTTTTAGGTGGGCCTCAACATAGCATTTGAAAGTATTGCTAGTAAAAATAGTAAAAAAAAAAAAAATTCTTGACATGGTTTATCATCACTTCATCGATCACTTTTCAAGTATACTAACGTCATGATGTACAGTAAGGCATTACTATAATCACCACTCATCACCTGTCTACCTACCATATGGCAGCATCTTTGTGAGCAAAACCCTGTCTTTCTAACACACACTCATACACACTACATGAGCACTAGTTTGTCTTCTCTCACAGCCCAAAATGCACATTTAATGAACTAGCATCTGTTGCATTAACCCTCCATCATGGATCTAAAATTAAGATGCAACATTTCACGAAAGAAAAGCATTAGCATAACAAATGGATGCATTTATTATGGCGTCTATTACGTAGCTGAGTAAGAACAGTGTGATTTTAATGAGACGTACTTTAGCAATTTAGTGTTTTAATGACATATATAAAGTTCATATCAACTGAACAAAAACAAGGAAGAGATTTTAATAAAAGTTGGCAAGCTAGTAAGCATATAGCAAGCAATACACGTAGCTATTAGCAAACAAAGCAAAACTGTGAAGATTTTTCTAATACTTAGATTTAATTGTGACAATTTCAGATGTGAAAATTTTCTGGAGTGACAAGCATTATTCCTTGTTATTTAAGCAGGTTAATGGATTAGAGAATTTAATATTATATAGGGCAACAGTTGGGTTCTGGAATTAAAACAAAAAAAAATTTTTGCATGGGTAAATAGATTTTTAACAAGAAATTAATGGACCTAGAAGCCACCAGTCCACATTATTTCAAGGTATTTTCTAGTTAAAAACTACATTTCCCATGGTTCTGCACTGAAATCAACACCAGTTTAGAATTAAAGCAGTCAAATCAAGCCAGAAGAGCCACTCCCATTAAACAATGTGAATTTCTCTGTGGTCTTTGTATGCATTTTGCAGTAGACGGAAATTACATGGTTTCATTTTAAATTATTGCTACCTTCAAAACAATGTTTTTAATTCATTTAGAATTTAATTGTTTTTATAATTTTACATAAAATAATTTACATAAATGTACATTTTACATTTTAAAATGTAATTTATTTTTGTGATGGCAAAGCTGAATTTTCAGCAACTGTTACTCCAGTCTTCAGAGTCACATGATCCTTCAGAAATAATTCATAATATGCTGATTTGGTGCTCGGTCTCACCTTTAGTTTGTGGACCAATTCTCTCACTATTGTCTAACTAGTAACAACAGCTTTTGTCTTAGTAAACTCCTAATTTTCCGTTTTTTAATAGTTAGTAATGTGGTTATTTAGTTTAGGTATAAATGCAAGATTAAGGGTTTCTAAATCATGCAGAATAAGGGATTAATATGTGAATAAACAGTTTTGGCGAGTTACCTTGTAAATGTGGTCTTAAATGAGTTATAAAGTCTTAAATGACTATAAAGAGTTGGGAGAAAATCGTAAAATTTATCATGTCACACTTGGCAGGTGTGGCAAAAAGTTAGTTTTAGGCCCTGTGTGTGTGTATATACAGGTCCTTCTCAAAAAATTAGCATATTTTGATAAAGTTCATTATTTTCCATAATATAATGATAAAAATTAAACTTTTATATATTTTAGATTCATTGCACACCAACTGAAATATTTCAGGTATTTTATTGTTTTAATACTGATGATTTTGGCATACAACTCATGAAAACCCAAAATTCCTATCTCAAAAAATTTGCATATTTCATCCAACCAATAAAAGAAAAGTGTTTTTAATGAAGTGAAGTGAAGTGACATTCAGCCGGAAGGGGAAGTCGGAAGTCGTGGCCTAATGGTTAGAGAGTCGGTCCCAATCGAAAGGTTGTGAGTTCGAGTCCCGGGCCGGCAGGAATTGTGGGTGGGGGGAGTGCATGTACAGTTCTCTCTCCACCTTCAATACCACGACTTAGGTGCCCTTGAGCAAGGCATCGAACCCCCAACTGCTCCCCGGGCGCCGCAGCATAAATGGCTGCCCACTGCTCCGGGTGTGTGTTCACAGTGTGTGTGTGTGTTCACTGCTCTGTGTGTGTGCATTTCGGATGGGTTAAATGCAGAGCACGAATTCTGAGTATGGGTCACCATACTTGGCTGAATGTCACTTCACACTTCTTATAGATTTTAACCTCATTAAAACCATCTTTTTGTCAAATTTTTAAATACATTTTTGCTTTAAATCAAAGCTTGTAGTGTTGTGATTGATATTATTGCTGATTGGTTTGTTACTTGGCTAATAATCATTTCACAAAAAAAAAAAAAAAACCTATGGGATAAATGAATGAGAAAAATACTTCCGAAAAAAACAAAGGCTTCTGCACTCTTCCTCTTAGTGTGTTAAAGTATGATTATGATGTGAGTTTCAATGGAACTGAATAATTTAAATTGTGGTCTAAGGGCACACACCCCTGCTTTCCAGACTCTGGAGCGATTGAGTTTTCCACAGAGGTGTTAATGTGGCATAAGAACACCTCCAGTCATGTATTCACACCTCCACTCATACATTCACTATCTTGTGAGCACGCACATGCACATCTTCACATGGGACACTTGTAACGCATGGGACGTGGGGTTTAAAGTTCGATATGACCAGATGTTACTGTTAACAATTAAAATTTGTTGAATTGAAATACTGCTGAAATCAATCATGAAGTTAAAAGGTAAACTTAAAACTGAAATTAGAATTAGAAATTCTGCGAAGAAATGGAAATAAGTTGAAGTGCTAAAATTACTAAAACAGAAATTAAAATACATTTAAAGCTGTAAAAAAAAATTGTTTTATATATAATAAAAATGACAGCCGCACATAACAAAATGACTAAAACTTTAACATTGAAATGAAGACTGAAAATATCAAATAGACGCAAATTTAAAATATGAATAAGTACTATAATAGGATATACACTGGCTACGGCCACATTATTGTTGTGAAGTATGCATTTATTACCCATAAAATGCCAGTTGAAGAGTGTTAGCATTGCCTTTCTGCCATTGAGGAATGTTAAAAAATAAGGAAGCGATATGTTAACAGGTTTGTCTGTGCAGAATTGGGATTTAATATGACTTCCAACAAAATGGAACGCTTCCTTCATTCACATCTTGCCTCTTTCATCAATTATTCCTCAGTCTTTCACTCTGATAGTCTGGTGTGAGTGTGAACGAGGAGGGAATTACATCTTTCAAAGATAAAGAAAAAAAGAGTCTGAGGATTTGATAACGCGCCTATCTTCACCTCAGATGTGACAGAAAATGTGTTAACGTTTCTTACTATTATTAGCTGTAAATGTCACGCATATTCCAGATAAGTTTAATTTAATGCTTATTTTTTTCAATAGCAGAAAATCAGGCACATTTCATATTTCAGTTACAGAGCCTCTGTTGTTTTGTAATATGATGAATGATCTGTTTTGTCATGTTGATTCAAAGTCTGCAGCTCTTAAAAGACTCAGGCTGTGTATCTGCTGTGCTGTAAGTGTGTGTAGACTTTGTGCCCTGTGTGTCGCACACATACAGTACGCAGCAGCATCCAGTGATTTGGTTTGCTGAACATCGCCCCCTATATGTCTCAAGAGGCAAGTGATGTCGGATAAAAATGGGAGGGGGGGGTTTAAGCTGAGGTGGGGGTGTGCTGGTGGGGTGGTTGCTGAAAAAAAAATTCACTGCAGATGAAATGTGAAACAAAGAGCACCGCCACCTTCTTCTCTTCCCCTCCGCAGCACCCCCCACATCCACCCCACCCCTCCCAGATGACCTTGTTATTGTTGAGTCGTGGGGACCGCATCGGGTTAGTGACATCATCTGTGTTAGCCAGGGAATGTTGAGCAGAGAGAGAGAGGTCCTTAATCGGCTCTTTGTTGGGAATCAGATCATGAATGGAGACAGAAAAACAGCCTCCCCCTCAACCCCCTACAGAGACGAAGAAACCCTGAAACCCCGTATTAGTATACAAGGATTCCGATACCAAGATATCCATGAAAAATTTACTGTCTGCAGTGTCTTTATACAAATAGATTGTCTTTCTTTAAAGCTTTTTAATGCCTAAAAAATAGAACTTAATGATACATAGGACATTTTTTATTATCGGGTTAATTTGGTTATTATGCCAGTGGTGGTTATTATTTGACTTTCATTTTAAAAGTTGTGCTTTGATGATGGTCTTGGATTCCCTCCAGCCACAGTCATTATGAGAGAAAACCGCATGTTAGATCAGTGCTTCTCAACCGCTTCTGCTACTTTATAGATTTTAAATTGGATAACTAATGGCAGCCACCAGAGTACTAAAATTGTTATCGTACAAAATTGACTTACATTTATTATTGAAGAAGGCTCAACAATATGCAAAATGATTAACATGATATAGACTGGGTAATTTACAACTCATTTGCCAGCCAAATGCATGGAATAAACACTGGGCCAAATACTTTCTTAATATTAATCATGTTACCAAGTGACAGATGAATTTGCACCAAAATTCCATACAGTTTCTACTTCTACAATAAATGATACTAGAAGCTTTTTCTCCCTCTTTATGTCGATTTGCTATGCAAGCTTGTCTGCATGAAATCCATACATGATTAGCTGCATTTTATTATTTGTTTTTAGACGTATGCAACCCATTTTGAGGTCAGAACCAGACACAGTAAGAGGAGAAGGTGAACCACTCATATAAAAAGAACAGGAGAAGTTGAGCTCATATAGAGAAAATAAAATAAATAAATAATATAAAAAATTATACAAAAAAAATGTATCTATCCATCCAGAACACACATACACATCTTAAACACTTTCAGAAATGTTGGTCTGCACTTGTATTGTATATTGTTGGTAAACAGCTAATTAACTGCATAAAGAAAAAACTGCCAAGGGGTGTTACCAAGATGGCTGGCAGGACTTTGGCTGCAATTCACCAGTTAAGGTCCGCTGTGCTAGATGCACAGACGGATGTGAATTGGCCTTATTAACTGGCGCTTTAGGAGTTGAGCGCTGTCAGCATCCAATATGAATGGCCATCCGTCACATGATGAAACCGTGTGTAAGTGTTAGGTTTGTCAGTTTATATATGACCCAGATATTTGCTTTCAGTCCGCTGTGTAGACACAGTTCAGCATAAAGTGTATTAAGTGTGACAAATTTTCAAAGGAAGTTGATTCACCACTTCTTCCTGTATTATATTCCTTAATCATATAATTTGCCATACCATTGTGACCTCTGCTGATTCAAGGGATTCTCTCTTCTGTATTATTCTGTGACACCCCCAATGGCTCAAGATTTCATCCCAAGATTTCTTCTTCTCTTTAAGAGTGGTCTTGTAATAAAACCATCATTCAGCATCTATACCATATTAATTTGTGATTCTGACTTGTCAATTGCACCACCCAGCTATCTGGTATCTTTTAACAGAGTGCAACGGTCAAGTTCCAGAAGTAAATATCTCATTCAATATCTCACAGGCAAACTGATTTTGAATGTTAAATTTTAAACCTTCAAAAGCAGAATTATTGTGAGCTACAAGACTGTTAATCGATGTATGGTTTTAATGAAACCATCAGCACAGATTATTTCAACTTTGCTTTTTGTTTTAAATAATCATGTTCAACAGCAGATTTCCTGTTAAAAACTACATTACCCATGATTCTGCAAAAAAAATCTGCTTTTGAAGTGCTTCATGGGATTGTAGTTCTTTACCTCATTAATTCATCTTGATTTAATCTCGTGTCTCAGTTATTGTTTTGTAAAAGACTTTTGTATTTATTCTTACTGTAATATTACTGCAATGTTGGTCTAAATCTCAAAGTACTATGCTCATCCGAATTTCGACTTCGACTGTTCGTCGTACATTGTAATGGACTACTTTGTTCTTAGCAGGAACTTTTAGATAACATAAAATAAATGCTTAAAGTGTACTAATATGCGTATTTGGCAAATAGCCATATAGCACATGAAATAAAGAAAAGTCATTAGCCCATCATTACTGCAAGAATCTTCCGCAGAAAACTATACAACGTACCTGGTTTTGCGCTGAGTCCAATTTATTTTAATGCAGTACTTCAGAGCTTGATTGAACTTGACTATTGAAATATAGCAGAGAGTATGTGTGTGTGGTGTGGTATTTGTGAGTGTGTGTACGCATACTTGAGTCCCGCAGCTGTGCTCCGCAGCTGTGTCACTGTGATTCAGCATTGCTTTAGACAGCCAGCGTCAGTCTGTGTCTGTATGTTTATGTATGTTTGTCTGGGCGACTCTGATTCAGCACTAGTCTGTACTGCGACCTCAAACCACCTCCTGTTATAAAGTTTACAGTCTTGTGAATAGCAACCACATGCGATTCAGCACATTAACAACACTCTCAAACCCCAACACACATGTACACGGCAAAAAACACATATCTAAACACACCCCGTACTGCTGTGATTTGCTAAATATCCTCATTCCACAAAACACTAGCTCTGAGAAAATGTACTTCTGAAGGGACTGTTGGGAGGGTCGCTTCGGATTGCTGAATTTAAAGAGATTTCCTTCCTTTGTTTAGCATGTTTGATGTTCCTTCAGTGTTTTGTTCAGTACATAGTGACATGTTCATTGTTCCTAATAAGCAGTAGATAAATCGTTAAAAGTTAAGTAATTTGACTTTTTATAAAGGTTAAGGTAACACTTTTCATTAATATTTCAAATACATTAGGTATCATGATGAACAAACAAAGAACAATGCGTTCAAAAGTCTGATTTCAGTAAGTTGTTTTTTTAATAATTGAGCAGGGATGCATCCAATTGATTAAAATGAACAGTTAAAGACATTTATAATGTTACAAAGAGATTTTTAAAAAATGAAAGAAATCTCAGATATCACAGAATCATGAAAAAATGAAACCTTTAGAGAGAAAAAACATTTCTAAAAAATATTAAGCAGAACTACTTTCATAACTGATATTAATAAGAAATGTTTCTAGAGCACCAAAACACCATATCAGAAGGATTCCTGAAAGATCATGTGACACTGAAGACTGGAGTAATTAAATTCAGCTTTGCCATCACACATGTGCAGAGGTGGAAAGTAACGAATTACATTTACTCGCGTTACTGTAATTGAGTAGCTTTTTTGTGTACTAATACTTTTTAAAGTAAATTTTTAAATCTGTAATTTTACTTTTACTTAAGTATATTTTGTTTAAAGTATTGTACTTCGCTACATTTTAAAACACATTAATTACTGAGTAAAAAAAAAAATCGCTCCCTGGAAACTACGTCAGTAATTAATGGGCAGGAGGGCAAACTGGCGCTAAAATCAGAAGAAAGATGCAGACGTAGTGGTGGAAATTATGATTCTTTCTAGAGATTCGTTCATTTTCAGTTCGTTCACCAAAATGATTCGTTCAGAATCGTTCACTGATTCGTTCAGTGATCATTTCTTGGTATTACACAAAATATGCCAGCAGGTGGCGAAAAAAGAGTGTATTATGTGTTATGTCTTTAGTCAACGAACGTATTCACTTGTTACAAAAACTGATCTGGCTTTATTAAAATGTGTGTATAATCGCATTCAGTATATAAAGTCTAATTAAGTTGTTCAGATGAACAAAGCACAAGGTTTTCTTGCCTAATTAGCATTTTAATTGTTTGGTCAGACAATTTGTATATTATATATTCACATTTTAAATCGGGGATTAAACGTGGAGTTGCTAAATATCAAAACAAGCGTATGTGCACAGTAACTGTAACTGCGCTTTGCATTTTGCGAGATTGAACTAAATGGCAGACTAACCCAGTTTACTCTCATTAATTTTGTTCACAAACGAGATAAGCGATGTACCAGTTAATTTCATTCACGAACGACATGTATCCGTTCATTCAGGTTCACGAATGACATGTGTGCCAGTTCAGTCATTTCATTCACGAACGAGATGTACTAAATCATTCAACTCGTTCACGAACGATAAGATCTCTAGATCTTGTTCAGACTCATATGAAACTCGTTAATTGAAGGGCGTATTCGCTCACTACATTCAACAAATCACATTCTCTGTCACATCTCATACTCAAAGGCTATTGGCTCGAGGTTGTAACTCTTTGACAGGATGAAATGGTTGTTACTCGGTTCACTGAGCTGCGCATGCGCTGCTTATAGCGCCGCACTGCTGTGGAGGGAGTAACTTCAGTGAACGAGAAATATGAGTCAGTGGATTGCGTGAACGAGAACGATTCGTTCACCTAAAAGATTCATTCAAAAAGAACGATTCGTTCACGAACGACACATCACTAGCAGACGGTCAAAACAGGCGTTAGTGGTGCAGACACCGCTGAAAACGAAACCCCGTCATATTCTGAAGTTGAACTCGAAGGAAATGAAGTGAACCCCTGGCCATATGTATGCTCTATTATGCAGTGTAAGCTGTACTTGCCTAGGAAGACCAAACTAGCAGCTTATAAAATCTCGACAAGACATCAACCCTTCGCAAGAATGTAGGGCTAAGCTAAATAATTGCATCGTTGCATTGGTGGTTAAAATGAAGCTTTAACATTTTAGCAAGAGGTTTTGCACAAATTAGCCAAAAAGACAGTGGTGAGGAGTGTGCTATATATATATAGTCTGCGATAATATCATATTTTTTGTTTTAATGATGTGCGCGCGCATTTATAGTGCGTTCTTTCACTGTGTGATTCAGTCTCCTAAAATGCATTTAGAATGATCACAAAATTGAAGATATAGGGGCATAAAATTAATATATTTATATAATTTCATATATTAAATCAAAATCACACAAAGAATGCCATCTTTTCCTCAAAATCATCATGAATATATACATACATGTATATAACAGTTCAGTAAACAAGTTAATTAAGAAACTTGCGTTTTAGACACCATATTGCCTTTTTTAGCTCTATTTCTACAACAGAAAATAATTCCAAACACAGCCACCAAAGCACAGTTTTGCGTCTCTGAGCAACGTGACAGTGTTTCGTTCCTGAATGAATCAACCGTTTAAATGATTCGGTTCAATCGCAATGACTCACTTATTAACAGTGACTTGCTGACACATACTGGCCATTTTAATTTCACATTTAAAGTATCATTTTTTAAATAATGAATTTCTTATCATTTCAAATGAGTATTCAACATTTTATGTCTTGTATATCAAAACATTATTCATGCATTTGTAACTGCAGGTTAAATGCATTCTTGTCCTGCACTAAACAGTGTAATACATCTAAATGCCACTTCCAATGAATCTTCTGCATTTCCTCTGCATTAAAAGATGAGTTTGTTGATACTTATTTGCCTGGTAACAGCCCAAATGTTTTATTATTCTAAATAACTGATTCCTTTAATTAAAAACAACTAGTTTGAGATTAATAGACCCATCCCAGGGGTGTCAAACTCAGTTCCTGGAGGGCCGTAGCCCTGCAGAGTTTAGTTCTAACCTTGCTCCAGCACACATATCATGTAGTTTTCAAATAAACCTAAATGATTAGATTAGCTGGATCAGGTGTGTTTAATTAGGGTTAAATCTAAACTGTGCAGGACTGTGGCCCTCCAGGAACTGAGTTTGACACCCTTGGCCTGTCCCATTTTTGACTCCCTCCCACTGTTAAAATGTAACTAAGTAAATTTTACTCTGAGTAAATTTTAAATGAGCTACTTTTTACTTTTACTTGAGTTGATTTTTAGACTGGTACTTTTACTTGTACTTAAGTAAAATTTCATTAATGTAATGGTACTTTTACTTGAGTAGAATATTTTTGTACTCTTTCCACCTCTGCACATGTGAACATGTATTAAAATAGAAATATTTTTGTAATATTTTGCAATATTGCTGTTTTTACTGATACTTCTTTCAAAAAATGAACGATAGCACTGGCACCAGCCTCAAAATTTTGAACTGTAGTGAAGTTTGACGTGATGTTGATATACATAAACTTAAATGTTCATTTTTATAACATTTCAGTTAAAATAAATGAAAATATGCTGACTATATTATGAACAAACATGAAATAACCATGAACTATAATATATTTATAAAAATACATAATAAAAGTAATTTACCTAGATTAATAAATGATTAAATAAAGGTATTTTTCATTTTTATGATACCTAATGCGTTAATGAATTTAACCTTTTGTAAAGTGTTACCATAATTTATTTGTTCACTTTTACATGTTTTTCACTTACATTTTTAATTTAGTTGAATTTAAACTAATTAGTAAATATATTATATTTTATTTTATCCTCTCTCTGACCGTTTGAATTCAACAGGCAGTTTTGGGGTTTCTGAAACACCAGTGCTGCACAACCTCATAACCACATATACAGAAAATGTCTCATTTGAGGAAAAGGCTAAATGTTTAGCAGGTGTTACGGTTAATTGCTGATATCCCCAAACATGGTGAAATGCTTTCAAGCAGGTCAGGACCTGGCTGAGGCAGTCGAGGGGTAATCCTGAGGGATAGAGCAGGTCAGAGAGGAAATAACAGCAGACTATACATGAATGCTCACACATTTGCAGCCGATCATGCAGATGGAGGGAGATCTGTCTTCTATCACAGCCAGGAGGGTTGGGGGGGGGGGGGTTGGGCAGAGAGGGAAAGCCAGCAAGAGAGGAAGTCCATCTGTTAAATGGAAATCTGTGTAAGAAGAGAAATTACTCGAGAAGGGAAACAAGAGTGAAAAAGTCTTAAAGGCCAAACAACCCCGCGATATCCAGCTCTTAAGGATGGTGAGGTCATGTCCTTTTCTCTGTCTGGTTGTCTACCGTAAACCTCACTTTGAGAGGATTAGCCAGTAGAGTATCTGATTTAATCCATCACACTCTAAATCTGTCAAGCGTTTACCCATCTGAGTGTCTGCTTGTGACTTTGTGAGTGTACGTGTCTGACACATTATTCAGTGAACCCAAAATGAATTTGGCCACTTTAGGTAGGCCTGTAAATATCTAAATGGCATTGGCATTAAATACCTAAATCTGCATCTGAAAAACAAATATTTCGAAATAAACCTTAGCCTTTAGCTATTTTTCCAGTAATTTTTTCCAGTTGGGTCTATGAGTTTGTATGAGAGAGAGAAAAAGAGATAGTGTTCAGAGGAGTGTCCACAATAAAGAAAATTGTGAAAGGAAGTAGAATTAAAAGGAATAAAGGGCAATTAATTAAATAAATAATTGATGTAAGGAAATCTTTAATTTAAAAAAAGTTCTTAGAAATGTATTGTTTATGTCATTTCTATCAGAGAGTATTGTTTCCTTCTTTGTGTTTTTTTTTCTGCATGTTATTCATATCGCATGACTGTGATTTTGTGGACAGACATTTTTCAAATATTAGTAAGTAGTGAAGCAGTCTAGGTAAAATATATTTTTTTCTGAAAAGTAATAATAAAAGAATATGTTTTTTATTATGACTTTATGCATCAAAAAAAGAAAAGAAAAAATTATGCTTATTATAACATTTTGATGTATTCACGTCAGTATGTGTGTAAACTGCATGTAAATGTATTTTTTTATTATAAATAAAAGCTAAAAATAGCATCATATCATTATATGGACCTTAAATTAATATAAATAATAATAAAAATATTCATAAAATTGTAACAACAAAAATATTAGTAATAATTGAAATGTCCATGATCTCCCAAATTGTTGTAAATGTACGATTTTTCCACATGGATAAAAATGTGACCGGTTTAGCCCGATTGGTCCATGAAGATGACAGTTCCAGATATAGAAACCCTTTTCACATTTTATTCATGCAGCAATAAAAAGCTAGAAATGATGAACTGCTGCCTTAAAACATGGTATTTGTGGTCATTTTAAAGCTCTGTGTTTCAAAACCCACTGATCTGCCTTCTCCATCTTTTCTATGAACCTTTGAATTGCATATGATTCTCAAAATTGCTGTCTCAGTAGGTTTTGAAGCACCGCCAATAAATGCCCTTACCGTGGCCCCGCACATTCGCGTTCAGCATGAGCCGTGACTTTGTGCTGCAGCGTAGCTCATTTGTCTGTGTGTGCATTTGGAGTATAATGTCAGGTTAGTCAGCAAATTTCATATCGCAGGTGTCCCGTCTTCAGTAGAGGTTTTGTGTTTTTCAGACACCCTGTAAAGCGCTCACTCCATTGTCATGCGGATCTTGCCTCATTAACATTCATGACATGCAGGAATTTGCTGGAGCGAATTTACATAAATTAGCCGTCTCTGCTACTGAGAGGGGAAAGGCAGAAGATCAAAGAGAGGGGGAATGAATGAACGAGAGGGCAGGTGTGAGGGGTTTATAGCATTCCATGGAAGGAATCGCTTGGCACAGTTCCCGAAAAGTCAGGAGTTGTCAGGATGCATGATGTCCAATTCATGTAATTTCCTGCTTTGTAACAATATAACCCTTTTGAGGCCCATTGAGGGAGAATAGTCTGTAGTCGGAATTAGCATTAATGGCCCAGATCTGTCATAGAGATAAATTTGCTCCTTTGTCTGTTTCCCACATAATAAATGTTGTTAACAGGTCCAGTGGCTCATATGTCAAAGCCTGTCTCTTAATGAGCTGAAATAGTGCTTTATTTTTCCTGTTCTGTGAGCACCTTTTGTCTTCTCTTGTGTTGTTTGACCTTGTAGCGCTACACGGTTAAAGTTAGAATCATTCTTTTGAGTTGGATCTTTTTATTTAATTGGTAAAACTTTTCTGAATTATTTGTTCGTAATTGATTGCTTCATGAATCGGACTGAAACAGTTCTGATCTCTCACTGATCCTGTCACAGCAATCAAAGGGATCCAAAACTGAAAATTCCATCATCATTTACTCGCACTCGTGTCGGTCCAAACCTGTATGTTTCAGTTCCATTGCCTTGTATTCCATTGTATTTATTTTTTTTTTTTTCCATTTTTGTGTCCATTGCTGTTGGGTTACCAACATTTTTCATAATATCTTGACTTCTTCTAGAAGATAGTCAGTGAATAAATGTCTAAATTCATTCTAGATTTCAATGTTCATCACACAGAGAATAATATTTGGATTATAATACTTTTATGCAGAAATGAGGGTGAGTAAATAATAAATTAATGTATATTTTTAGGGTGTTATCCCTTTAAGCCTTTGTCACGGATTATATGACCCCCACCCCCTGCCCCATATTAATTATAACACCTCCATCTTTTAATTCTTTCCATTTGTTTTCACATTATCATCGCTTACTTTCCATCCCTTTTGCCTTCCTTCTTTTCTTTTGTCTCCATCAGGCTGATGGGTTCGTGTCACAGAGACACTTGTAGTAGCAGTCACAGATGGCGCAGCCGATGCTGCCGCTGCAGCCTGTGTCTGCTGATGTCAGCTGAAAAACCCATTTCAGCACGTTATTCCCCAGCAGAGAGAGCTGTTTGTCAGGCATAGCCTCTCCATACCTTTGAACATCCCGACATGACTGTCTCTCTCCACCTTCTGTCACAAAACGTTGGAAAATGTAAAAGATGTTCAGGTTTCTGATGATATTCAATTGATTTTCTAGATATCTACTGAAAGGGTCTCCTTCCAATCTCCTTCTCTTCTATTATAAAATAATCATGGTTTTCTTAACTAATGCATCAATTCTGGTATTTATGTTACAAGCAATGTCTTTATTTGGTGTTCTGCATTTGTTCTTTTTTTAATCAGAGCCAAGTACATTTAAAAAGTAACATTTTAATTATTTTTAGTTAAATTCATCAATATAACAACTGCAATATTCAACCACGTCTACATTTTTACTGAAAAATTTTAATATATGAAAAATACCATGAAAATAATTTTGATCAATTTAAACATTCATTTCAATGATCGATTTAAAGAATTCATTCGGTTCAACATTTTGAATTGATTACTGGATATTAATTAAATACTAATGCCATTTTTGCTCCTGAAACATAAATCAGAAATGTAATTGTAATAAATGTAATAAAACATCTTATTTGAAAAAGATGCATTAAAATAATTGTAATTGTAATTGTATTCACAATCATGCTTAATAATAATAACTCCCACAAATTATCAAGAATATTCAATAATTCAAGGGTCTTTATTAATGCTTGTATGATAAGGTTACGCTGACTGATCTTGCTTAAAAAACAAAATGAAAAACATCATTGGTTTGATTGAAATCTCTCCCTCATTCTGTATCTGTACCTTTCTCTCCTTAGTGGACACACTTCCTATCTAAGGGTCATGATCATCCCCTTCAGATACATATGCACACATGCACACTCTACATACAATCCTCCCCCACACCCATACACTGTACACACACATACAATACACACACTAGCACACACCATCCCCCACAAAGATTACGAGTCAGCAGCTTCCTCTCAACAGTGACTGATTAGTGCTGTTGTGTTGCCAGCGGGCAGATGAGCTTCTCTCTCTCTGTGCTATAATGCGACTACTGGACACAGACAGCCCCGGATGACTCAGAGTCCGTAGTCATCAGTTTTGTTTGTGTGCATATTTGTGGATGCTATAGAACCTTGTCTTTGTGTACAGTATGACTGGATGAGCATGACATCTCTGAAGGAGATGGAATATAAATGTCATCTATTATTCATTCAAATCTTTCTTAAGATTTGATATGTTCTTCATTCTGCAATTTGCAAGAATGGAAGTCTATAGATTTGCACATTATCATACATCACTACTCATGTATTTGGAATACTTGATTCTGATTGGTCAATCACAGCATTTCACACTCGAATATTCTTGTATATTGAACACTAAACAGTTTACTGTTGTCCCTGGCAACACGTCTCCTACAGTGTGCTGGTTTCATGTTTTTGCATCAACCGCAGTGTCTTTCATCTCACATACAAAAATAATGTAACTGAAAGTAGTATATGTCCCTTTTTTTTTTGTAAATTAGCCATAAACTTATAGTCAGTCGGTTATCAGTCACTTGATCATTATCACAAAATATCGGGTTTATTTTGATATAATATCCTACTGACTGTACATTATATGTTTTATTTTAAAAGAGGGAAACTGTTTCTAATGTAGTCTCCTAAGCAGAACTCCAAAGTCTATACATGTTCTGTTTTTCAGACACTGGTATTTCCTTATGAATATATTCAAATATAGTTGATCATTAGTACAGGTTACATTCAAATTACTTAAAAAGTTTGTATAGGAAAAAAAGGTTAGAAATTAAACTAAATAATTCTTGGTATGTGTGCTTTTGTTGTTTTACTGTAATCAAAGAGACAACAGTTTCCTAAATCTACAGTCTTTCACTCAGTGTAAGAGTGTGTTTCTGTCTAATTTGTTTTACGTTCCCCACACTACAGCAATCAGCTGTGCTTTGACTCATTGTAACAGAAAAGGCTCATTTAACCATAAGCTTGGGTTTTCCCTCCATGCCTTTGCCCTGACTGTAAATACAATCCCCATGTTTTTTTTCCAAATGGAAAAATCTACAAAACAAATTCTTTGGTTCTGGTGTTATAATAGAAAAGAGGTTCTCTGAACTCCCTTCTAACCACAACAAAAGTGTGATGATAACATCTAGGAAGACTTACTGTTGCTGTTTGTCCCTATCAACAAAACAAACAAACTCATAGTAAACAGTGTCTTGTATCACATTCATTGAACATAAAGTGTTGATCTCATTCCCTCCCATCTATGAGCACAAGTTCGCTTTACATCATTGAGGGAGACAAGAGAGCACTTTGTGGACTGAACAATGCTGGCCCAGATCAAAGTCCAGCCATTGTAATGTGTCTGAGAACGAAGAGCACCTACATGACGTTTTGAATCTAGCATAGCACAGGCAGAGTCTGACTCACTGGCAGAGAAAGAACAAAATCCAAGGGTTTTGAGACATTATAGTACTTATTTTGACTTGAAAAGCTACTTTTACCGATATACAACAATAATGTAATAATTTGGTTAATATGATTCATCAGTTAGGATTCAATTACAATTTCTCTAGTTTACAAGTGAGCCTATACATAGAATTATATAGAGCCTGGGTTTATAGATCTTACAAGGTGGGGGGGGGGGGGTCTCAAAACATGTAAAGCTGTGAGGCTGGGTTATTATTTTCTCCCCACCTAAATACACTTACTCACATTTGCTAACAGCGCAAAGGCCACAGTGGGCCTGCCAAGCTTTTGCAGAATCAGACATTCACCTAATTATCTAGCAGTAGGTCAAATGGAAGGCTTCCATATCTGTCTGCATCTGTTTCTCTTCTCTCTCTCTCTCTCTCTCTCTCTCTCTCTCTCTCTCTCTCTCTCTCTCTCTCTCTTTCTCTCTAAGCAGACTCGGGATGGCTGTAGTAGGGATAAGGCGTAAGAGTCCTAGAGCCCATTAGCCTTTAAGGTGGCTCACCCAAGGGATAGATGTGACATTAAGTTTATAAACCCACAAGCTTTTACCTGTTGCTGCAATACCATTCGCAACAAACCGGGGGCGCTAGCCAAGCTTAACCTAGACAGGTGAAGGTCAGATATCTTTGTTACATAAATGAAGTTGGTATCTTGACCTAACTGACAGCCTCCACCTTTACACTTTTTATTTCCCGCTGTATAGAACATTCCGTGCTGACCTGATAAAAGATTAAATGGCACTTTACAGTGTTTGTTTACGGTCATTTGAGATGTCGAGTTCTCTCAGCACACTCCAAGTGCCCTGAACAATGGCAGTGCTGATGGTAACATTGGCAATTTCCCCTATTCTTTCTGTGTGTGTCCGCAGGTCAGTGCCCGGGGATTCGCTCCATTGTTACAGTTTGCCTACACGGCTAAGCTGCTGCTCAGCAGAGAAAACATCCAGGAGGTCATCCGCTGTGCTGAATTCCTGCGCATGCACAACCTTGAGGACTCCTGCTTTCGCTTCCTTGAGGCCCAGCTGCGCAGTGAGGAGGATAACCTGGTCCTCTGTCACAAGATGGCATCTGAGAGCAATCACTCGGAGGACGAGAGCATGCAACCTGAGTTGCTGACGACAACCCCAACTGCAGTGACCCTGTCTGGCTCTCCACGCTCTCGCTGTGAACTTGCCTTGAACTCCTTGCGGCGGCCAGACCATGAGCGGCTAGCAGTGACAGAGGAGTTCGCTGATGGACAGATGGACTTCGAGCGTCACGGCACCTCAGACCTGCCACGATGCCCTAAATACAGGAAGTACCAGTGGGCATGCAACAAGCACAATAACGACACCTCCTCACACACCAGTACCTCAGGTTTTCCAAGCACATTCAAGGAGTTGAACAGGCCAGCTGTGATGCAAATCAAGCAGGAGCCACGCAGCAAGGAAGAGTCTATCTCGCTTTGCCTGTCAGGGGATGAGCACGATGGTGGTGAAAAGGATGGTGTGGCCGAGATGGAACTGGATGGTTCCATTGCAATGGACCAACCGAAAGGCAGCAACAAGTCACCCACCTGCCTAAGAGCTCTCTTTAAGAACGACCTGCCTAGCACACCCCAGCAGGTCTTTGCTAACAGACTCATCAATGCCCAGGATAAAGGAACCACTCAGGGAGACCACAAAAAAGACTACAGGCCTTCGCTTGGCAATGAGCTTGGCATGCCTGTGTTGTTCCCCAAAGACGCAGATGGTTTCCCATCAGGGCTTTCATTGAAGTCAGCTTCCTGCGATGGTGTGTGCAAGCAAGAGGTGGAGCCGGACCGCCGCAGTGTCATCTTCTCCTCAGGGCCCTGTGACCGACTGGGTACGCCCACCCACTCCCATACCAGCGGGAACTCACTAGAGAAGGAGCTCTCAGAACACATGCCAAAGGGATTGTGGGCCAGCGCCAGCCAGTCCCTCCCCAGCTCCCAGACCTACTCCCCCAGCACCACAGCCAGCGACCCATCCCTGCTTTGCCGCCAAAAGCCCAACACCAGTTGCCCAGTGCCAATCAAGGTATGCCCGCGATCGCCCACCTCAGAGACCCGAACTCGGACCTCCAGTTCCTGTTCGTCATATTCTTATGCTGAGGACGGGAGTGGCGGGTCCCCCTGCAGCCTGCCGCAGTTCGAGTTTTCGTCCTCGCCTTGCCCCAATGTTACACGGTGTCTCACGACTGACCCGCAGGAGGCAGGCGGTGGGACAGATACACTATTTGCACGGGTGCGGCCCAAGATAAAGTGCGAGCAGTCATATGGAACCAATTCCAGTGATGAGTCAGGGTCCTTTTCGGAGGGGGACAGTGAATCATGTCATGCTCGAGAGCAAGGCCCTGAGGTGAGTCTTTTAGATTTCTCTCTAGTGTTTACCAGTTGTCCAACAGTCATCCTTCCAGAAGCACACTATATATCTCATTCCCTAAAGTCCATTCATTCAGAAACCAATTAGATTGAGCACTCTACCCTCATGCTTTCAGAGACCTCCCCTTTGATCCCTATTCATTGAATAGAGCTGCAGACTCCTAATGGGCCAATAAACACTGCAATAATTTTTATGTCTGGACCGACATGAAGGTGAATAACTGCGAGATACTACTCTGACCTTTTGTGTGTTGCGTGAAAAAGACTAGTGTGGAATAAAGCAGAGATGTGCAAACATGATTTGACAGTCAATTTTGTATAGGGAAAGCAGTAAGCTATGAATGAAATTGGGTATCTTAACATATGATCTGTCCTTTGACAGAAGAGTTTGGATGAGATTTGGAGAAAGGGATAAAGGGATAGTTCACCTAAAAATGACAGTTTAGTCATCATTTAATCACTCTCATGCTGGTCTAAACCTGTATGACTTTCTTTGTTCAGCAGAAGACAGATGTTATTTTAAAAAATATTCTCAGTGTTTTTTGTCCATATAATGAAAGTCAAGTGGGGTTCTGTGTTATCTTTGGACCCCAGTGAGTTTTATTATATGGACAAAGCAGATGAAACATTCTTCAAAATATATTTTATATTCACAGAGCAAAGAAAGGCATACAGGTTTTTAATAACATGAATACAGAATGAAAGAATTTTCATTTTTGGAAGAACTATCCCTTTAAAATTGTTCAAATCAAAATTGAATCTAAAATTTTGAAACCATTTTTCTCAGTGTTAACATGGCAATGTACAGTACAATGGAATGATGAAGTGAAGATCAAAGTAAAACAGGGCAAAATAGGGCAGCTAAGAATAGGTAAAATATATATATAGCCCTCCAGGCAAAACAGTATTGTGTAATGTATAAGAGTAAGCCACAATTCACAGGCTCATCCTCAGAAACTTTTTAAACGAGAATCAGAGCATACACCTGTATGTTCACACAACAAGCCCCAGTGCTTCTTAAGCTCAAGGTATATGATATTTCTCATCATCTTTCTAAAGAAGCTGCCATTTGATGGTGAAGTCGAGACATTGATATGAGTTTTGGTATGAAGAAAAAGAATGGATAAACACTTATGTGAAGTTGGTTAGAGCATGTTGTCTGATCTGAGTCCGAGATGAGCAAGATTTCACTAGGGATGAAGCTGTATATCTTGGAAGAGTAAAGTACTATAAAGACTGGAGATTATAGACTGGAAATGAGACCTTTAGGAATGCATATAGGGGCCATGAAGGAAAAACTGGTCCGTTGTCATGGCAACACTGAGCACTCAGAAATGAATTGATTCTGTGTTGTGCTTAAAAGACACGAGACACTGTGTGCAGCATCCGAACAGCTAGACAAGCTTCATTTGGCTTTTCAGAGGAGCTTTGTTGTTCAACTAGTTTACTCTCTCTCTCTAGTTTTCATTCAGCAACAGACGAAAAATCACTTAAAGATGACTAATTTCACTAAATGGCTTCATTGGAGTTGAAATTGTATCTCCAGATGTTCAAGATCTCAGATAGCTGCTGATGCTGAAAGCTCTCATCATGACACTCTAGTATCTGAAATACCATTTCATTCAAGATCAATCTTCTTCTCAGTTTCGTTCTCACTGTTGTTCTACAACCTGACCGTTTCTTTGAAGCTAGGCTGACAAAAGTCTGTTAAAAGGACTGAAAGTCTCGCTTCTTTCATTCAGAAACTTTATCGAGAGCAAGCGCTACCTTCCACACACTTTTCATACTTAATAAATTGTTTTTTTTTCAATCAGTGCTCAAGAAAAAATTCTTATTATCAATGTTGACAACAGTTACAGTATGCTACTTAATATCTTACCCAAAACTTTTAAAGTTTGTTAGCTTTATTAAAACCCATTGATAAACAAACTACCATCTTTCTGTCTCTCTCTTTTTTTTACTTGCTCTCTCCCCTAGTGATATGACAGTATAAACACAATATACAGTAAACAGACTTTTAAGGGGAGGAGACGCTGTCCTTTCTGTGGTTTTACAGCAAATGGCAGGTGAGAGAAAGCTCATGACAGAGAGGAGGATCTGCACACAAAGAGAGAAACACAGTCTCAAAAATAGCTTCAGTCTGCTGCTTGAAACAATGAATTCAAGGGAGGAAGGATGTTGTTAAACTGTAGGCTAATCATAGTGCTAGTCTAGATACTGGAGTTAAACCAGGACTTTGAACTTCTCTCTCTCCTTCATGAGACATAGACAGTATCATTTACCCTCTGCGATCAGCACCTATTCAGACAGGAAGAGCTGATGTCCAAAATATCATTTGATTTGGCCTTACTTGAACCTGTTTCACACACAATAATATATACTTTTTGAGGTTCAATTGACATCAAGAAGATACTGAAGGAGTGAAGTCTTAACCGCTTTGAAGGGCAGCAACCTGAAGATTTCTCTGTAGACTGACAGCAGAAAATTCAGGAGAAGGGGTGAAAGAAAGAAAGAAAGAAAGAAAGAAAGAAAGAAAGAAAGAAAAAACCCTACTGAGGGCCATAATCATATCTTGAAATCTTTGAGAAGATTTCTCCACCATTTTCTACATGCTTTAGTCATTCGGTTACACTGGGTGAAGTATTGATCTCGAAGTGAGTGGGTGTGATCAGAAAAGCCCACAGACGAAAATCTCACTCTCACTTCTTCATTCTCATTCTTCAAAATCATGGTGCAAGAAGCATTAACCCTTTAGCTACACACACCGCAGGAAGTGAGGAGTGAAGTCAGAACCATTTTTGTTCCTCTCATTCCGTCGTTAAAGCCAAGCCGCTCTCTCAATATGAGCCGATTGTGGTCTACGAATTATTCGTCAGACGTTGCATTGGTGAACTGTAAAACCGCACGATTGAAATATGCTCAAGGTGAAAAACTGAAATATTACGAAAGCTCAGTGTTTGTTTGTTCCAAAGTAGAATCAGATATTATATGTTTCCGTTTAATGAACGGATGTCTACAGTCAATATAAAACTGCTAAGATATAAAAAAAAAGCTGCAGTTTACTGCAGTTTGTTATGTTGGAATAATGTGATATTACGCAGTGCCTGAAAATAGTCCCAGCTAGGTATCTTCCAATAAGCCTATTTTCAGTCGCTGCGTAATATCACTGCACCTTCTGCACCCATGGTACGACAGCAGTAATCAAGTTCCTTGATTATTATGCCGGAATGATAGTATAGTGCCTAGCCATATCTAGTTGGAAAATGAGCCTGTTTTCAAAAAAAGTGGAGTGTTCCTTTAAGCAACAACTTTTTCCATCATTGATAATACTAAGAAATCAGTATATTATAATGATTTCTGAAAAATTGTGTGACACTGAGAATTGGAGCTTTGTCAACACAGGAATTAATTACATTTTAAATAATATTTAATTAAAAAACTGTTATTTTAAATAATAATAATTTCCAATAATTCTGTATTAGCACAAATTAAATGCAAGAAAGATACAGTTTTTAATTTAAAAGTATACAAGAGCTATAAGTATTTACACGAGCTATACCACGCAGATAATTTGGTCTTGGAAGATTTTTTTTAATGAGAAACTCGTGGTCACATTGAAATGTCTGGTTTTTAATTTATATTTTCCCAAATCCAAGTACAGTTAAGACACTGTTGAGCTCTCTTCTTAAACCGACTGAGAGTCTGTTTCTCAGGAGAAAAATTTGACAAGCTGGAGATTTAAGTCTCTATTAGTTCTTAATTTAAACGGATTGCCGTCTAAGAGAAAGGAATTTCATTCCTACAGGATGGTGCTTTTTACTCCAGATGTGTTATGTTAGGAATTTACCACTGACCTAGACATGCATTCATACAGGCCATTTATCTTAGGCATAAACATACACGCACAAGCAGACGCTTTGGTCCTGATGGGGAGGAAGCCCTATGGTGACCACAGACAATCTCATCACTCCATTAGACAGAGTGTGTGTCTGTCCTGTGTCTTTGAGAGGGGGATACATGCATGTGTGTGTGTGTGTTCATGGATAGCTTTCACCCATTACTCAGCCCCTGTGGAGCATTCCAGTAATAGCAACAGGGCTGAGAGAAGAAAAACAAGAGAAGAAAGGAGAGAAGGTTAAAAAAGAGAGGACTATCTTAGGGGTTGTTTCAGACTGTTTTCTTATCTGTGTCACATGGCATCTCATTACAGAGACATGTGAAACGAAGAGATGCATAGCAGCACAGCAATGATTCTGGGAATGTCTGAAGGACAGTAATGATATTTAGCAAACAGATGATCTAATTACCTCTAAAGGCATTTTAACTGACCAGACGGCTAACTTTGCTTGTTATTTGCACATTAAACTCACATTAGACAGGAAATTAAGAGCTCATCATAGAGACGGTGTGCTGATAATATTGCTTAAATATCTGTGTGTGTCCTCAGGCATTTGGCCTCTCTCATTCCAGTCACCTCTTTTGTTCATCGCCTTCCCACAATTCCATTCTGCAGATGTACATGCTAAGAGAGAGGAAGCCAGGGACAAAAAGAGTGGAGCTACTTTGCTCCCAGTAACGGATGAGTCCTACTTTTCACTCCAGATCCATTTCAAGAATAATGACCTACTGTAAAGGGACAAGAGAAGAGAGAGATAGAGAGATAGATAGAGTCGGGAACACGTTTGAATTTATAAGTGCCGCTGGTGTGTGTTCTGTCATCTCTGCCGGCTTTCTAAACTGGTTCTGGTGGTAAGACACTAAATATAGACATCACTTTTACACTACTGCCACACTCACACACACACACACCCCTCAAACTGATATATCAGAGAGGGGAAGGACACATGAGAAGGTCATAGAAAGAAAGTGTCTCCTTGGACCGTGTAAAAATGCATTTCTCTCCATCTAAAAAATCAGATCATTAAGACAACTCAAAAATCACACTGAGGATGTACATGGAGCAATTCTCGATGAGAGTAGAAAAGGGTCAGTCCATCATTTATTAATTATGCCGTAGAGACCGAACGGGCCGACCTGCCAGTGCTCCGGGCCCCCTGCTGCTCTGCGCCAGACTGAGCCAGATCTACACTTTCATCTTCTCTCAGTCTCAACCAGAGTCACCGTAGCCTTCCCAGCAGAGCGGTCCACTTCAGATGGAAGAGTAGCTGCACCGCTGTGGTTCAGGTTTATGGGGTCATAATCACACAAAGCCCATGTGAGTTTTTAAGTAGGGCAGTGCTATAGTCAGTATGGTTACACTCACTATGGTTGCCTTATTCATTAACAACTCTAGTTTATGAGAGATTATTTTCATGTTATGGCCAATAAAGAAAAAATAGCAGATATTAAAATTCGGTATCATTTTTCTTTCCTGAATAAATAAAAATGAAATACCCAAATTAAAATGAGACGATTTATATACATCAAGTGAATGTTCACATTTGATGTGCAGTATGGAGATATATATATATGTGTGTGTGTGTGTGTGTGTGTGTGTGTGTGTGTGTGTGTATATATATACATTTTGAGATATGCACTAAAAGTGTTTTAAACATGAATTATTCGTTTTAAATATTAAGCATGCATTAGAGGACCTCAAAGGCAATTTTAAATGCAAATATAGGGGAAATCTAAAAAATAAAATCTGAAGATCTAAAATTGACCGATATCAGTAGATGTAAAAAATCTTTAATGTCAACTGATAAGTGAAAAGGTAGCCATATATTGTATAATTTTCAATAATGTACCATCTTTCCATGTGGTATTTAAAATAATTATACAGTTATTCAGCAAGAATGCATTAAATTGATCAAAAGTGAGAGTAAAAGATTTCCAATTCAAATAAATGCAGTTCTTTAAACTTTCTATTAATCACAGAATTCTGAAAAAAATCCACAAAAAGCAGAAAACATTGTTTTAATTATGAAGATAATTAATCATAAGCACCAAATCAGCTTATAAGAATGATTTCTGAAGGATCATGTGACTCTGAAGACTGGAATAATGAGTGCTAAAAATGAAGATTTGCCATCACAAGAATACGTTTAAATAGAAAACTGTTATTTTAAAGTGTAATAATATTTTACAATACGTCTGTTTTGCATGATTTTTGATCAGATAAATGCAGTCTTGGTGACTTTTTAAAAAAGGTGACTTGGTGACTTTTAATATTAAAAAAGTCTTACCAAGCCCAGACTTTTAAAATCGTACAGACAGCACTCACCAGAAACATAGTGTTAAGCAGGTAGAAAGACAAAGGCAGTCTCTCTCTCAAAACCCTGATAGATTTTCTTATATCACCAGTTTTACCTATTGGTACTTGCTTCCTCTCGCTTTGTTATCCTGAATTTTCCTCTCCTTGTGACACTCATTCCTTCAATTATCCCTTGTGACAACAGCAGGGTGTCGAAGTATGACATGCCCTCAGAAAGCCCTCCAGACCATGATGGAGAGAAGTCAAATGATGCTTTATACTGCCAGACACTCATCGTTCATGAAGGAGACACAAGTTCCTACTCCGCTGAGTGTGTGTATGGAAGCGGCGATATGTTCAGAATCCACTGACAGCTTAGCTCGTTAACACTTGTTATTTGCATACGCATGCCCTCTGGTAATCACCTGACAGGAATGTGAAACAGAGGAAGAAACGACTAAACTAGCTGAACATTTTATCTCATTTCTCTGCCAGAAAGATGCTTTCTTGTTCCTGTCTTTCCTCACTGTCACTCTTCGTTCTCAGTCTTTGTTCCTGTCTGTCTGTCTGTCTTGCTCTTTTGACCTCTTTGTTAATAAGTGATGCTGCTAGATGTAGTTGTAAGCTTGTGAAGTTAGAACTCTTGAGAAATGCTCTTTGTACGTACATGTGAGGAACTGTGTTCTGCCTCCATCTAGTGGTGATGAAATACATTGCATGTTAGGTTACATTTTTATTTCATCAGAATTCAAGTTTTCCAAGAAGGATGATTTTTATTTTTATTTTTCAAACAAATGGCATAGTAAAAGTTCCCTTGTTCTGCCATCAGCTCTGACGTAGAAATGCTTTCAGGAAGAAGAGCACAACGGTCACAAAGTAACGTTTTGCTCATGTGTGTCTTTACAGGTCAAGCTTCCGTTCCCAGTGGATCAAATCACAAATCTTCCACGCAACGACTTCCAAATGATGGTGAAAATGCACAAGCTGTCCTCAGAGCAGCTGGAATTTATCCACGACGTGCGCAGACGCAGTAAGAACCGCATCGCAGCCCAGCGCTGCCGCAAGAGGAAACTTGACTGCATCCTGAACCTTGAGTGTGAAATACGCAAACTGGTAAGCACACAAACACCTCACTGTCTCTGTCCTGCTGTATGTGACACAACATCTTTATTTTACACATCAGCCTTTTTATCAATCACCACAAGCGGCAGGGGACCTTATCTTGCAGGCTGTCACGTTGCAATGGCAGGCAGCACCACTACCTGTCAATCACAGAGCCGGTCCCATGCTGTTTCCATCATGGAGGCGGAGCCGACTGTTTCTGATGTGTGATGCGGTGTATGTGTGTGAAACCTGACAGCCTGCGCTTTGATGCCACATGTGCATCCTTCTCTATAATCTCGCAGACAGCAGCAGGAGAGATGCCTCTGCTCCTCTTCTTTTTCTCCTCCTGCTCTTCCATCCTCTTATCATCAGAGTTTGACAGCTATATTATAGCTCAACTGAAATGAAGTTGTAGCATGAATTAATTTATGAAGAAGGGAGATGTGTGAAGTGTGTGGCTCTCCATGGAGATTGAGAGGGGGAAGACAGTGTTAGTGCTGCAGGGTGATCTACATAACTCAGCTGGTCCCTATAGATCACTGTACATTCATAACAAAGTGTGAATGCATGCGTATGGAGCACGTTTGGACTGTTGTGGGGACCAGAAATGTTCCTGCAAGAGTAGTTAGCCATGAAATAACCTCATTGTGGGCAGGCTTAAAAGACAGTAAATAATGTTAAATGAAAACCTACATAATATGATTATGCTCAATAAGTGTTTATTTTACTGTACAAGGCCCCTACAATTAAAAAAATAATGAATATGTAAATATCATGGAATTTTAAAAGATGATTTTTCAGTCATTTTAGTAAGATCTTTAAAAGTCATAGACATTTCTTTTATTTAGTGACTTACGTTCAATACAAATATAATGAAATATTTCAGTGCATTTTAAATAAAAATAAATTACAACATTATTAATGTACTGTAATGTACCGTTCAAAAGCTTGTGATTAGTAAGATTTTTTTAATGTCTGTTATGCTTGCCAAAGGATGCATTATTTGATTAAAAATACAGTAAAACAGCGGTATTGTGAAATAATATTACAAATTAAAATAACTTTTCTACATTGTTCTACAACTTTTCAAACTGTTACAACTGTCAAACTGTTTTCCACACACACACACACGTTAATATTTTGTAACATTAAAAATCATATAAAAGCTTTTTATCTATTTCATGCATATTTGCTGAATAAAATTATTAGATATCATATGTACATACATATAAGATTATATTCAATATGAAAAAGTATAGTTATTTTTACGCTGCACTGAAATATTGATATTTAATATATTGATTAAGAGTGGAAAAACATGGCACATTAGATTATCTGATAAGTGTTTTTACCCTTAACTGATAAAAGTAAATCTAATCATTCAAAAAACAGATTCTTGACATGCAAATTTGCAAATGATGTGCCCAGCAGTCTCTGCCAAACGATGTCTAAAAATACTAATTCGTAATCATTAACAGCTCGGAAGATCATGCAAGATCATGGTTATTTATTAGTCAAAGAGTGTGTGAACTGTGCTGCACACAGGTTTCAAATGTGTGTGTGTGTTTTCTGTGTGTCCACCCCGCAGGTGTGTGAAAAGGAGAAGCTCTTAACAGAGCGCAACCAGTTGAAGACGTGCATGGGAGAGTTATGGGAGAATTTCTCCTGTCTATCTGAGGAGGTGTGTCGAGACGTGCAGCTGAGCCCAGAACAGGTCCATCACTACTGCCCCATTCTGCGCCCCGGCAACCGGGCCCTGCCCACCGGCAGCATCGACCTCACCACTTGCTCCACCCCCAAACAGAGCTTCCACAAATCAGCCACCACAAAAGACGGTCAACCGCGACTGGCCCAGTGGAAGACTGGAAACGGGTCCGAAGACACAAGCAACGACAGGGAGGAGCAAGAACCTGGCTCCGCCTACCTGTCCCTGGAACAGTCCAATCAGACGGTGACGGTAGACTTCTGTCAAGAGATGACAGATAAATGTACAACCGACGAACAGCCCAACAGAAAGGACTGTACCTAATGACGGTGGTTTCTCTGTGTAGATTTGTTTTACAATGTTTTTTTTTATTATTATTTAATTTAGATATGTCTTCTGATGAACCCTCAAAAATCGAGGGCTGTTGAGATGGCCAGCCTCTGCCAGTGTTTTTGATTTTTTTTTATATATATATTTATGTCTTTTTATTGTCTTTTTTTAAACAAAGGTTGACACTACAGTTGTCTTAGCAGCAGCAATACTGTTCTCCAGGTTCTCTCTCATTCAGCCATGGCAGAGTGGCTGAGACCTTCTCACAGAACTTCACGATGGTGCTACACCTTTCCATGACAGTGACAACACTGTCTGTTTCCAATTACAGTCCATTCAGATGGGATGGGCTCTGACCACATCTCAAATTCAGACCTCTATGGACCTAGCAGCAGCTTTTTGCTCTCTCTCTCTCTCTCTCTCTCTCTCTCTCTCTCTCCCCACCCACGTTCACTATTCCTGCCCTTTACCTCTTAATCTCTACTACTCCTTCTCTCTTCTCTTTCTCTTTGTGGCCCCTGTCACAGTAAATTCAAACTCAGGAAATATTCTGAATGTTCAGTATAAAAAAATACCGTTTTGTTTTTCCTACAGCAGCTAGACTGTAAATGTCCATATGCAAAAATGTCTTCTGCATCATACGTTAGTAGTGTCTGTGTGCCGCAACACTTAATTTGTACAGATGGTGGTATCTAAAACATTCCTCCTTTGCCTTCCACAGCACTGATACGAAAGAAAGTACGACGGAGCGACGAATGATTCGCATCGAAGTTTCGCCCCCCTTTTGCGTCAGCAATACTGTACCATTGGATGTTTTCGAGAAGTGCTTGCTCGGCAGAAAGCATATTGTAAATAGTGCGGTGCATGGAGATGGTTTTGGTTATATTGTACAGGTAGAACTTTAGATGGCTTTTTCGTTTTTCTTCGCTTTCTTTTTACTGGGGTTTTATCATGCACCTTTTTGTCCCGAAGGGAAAATTGTTGCTGTTTCCTGTCTCAAATGAATTCCCCATGACGATGGGTGTGCTTAAACTCAGGAAACTAGCATTCTTACACTCACGCATGCACACACACGCTCGCATACGAATCCCCCCACCCCAGAGCAGCACATAAAGCCCCTTGCATGTAATTTGGATGGAAATGGTGTGCATTATAGTGAGCTGTTCTCCTTTAAATGTGAAAAAGTGCTCTCTGAGGAAACCTTATTTCTTATCAGTATTTACAGTGTGTTCACGGACACCTCCGAACAGTGTTATCTAAAACAAAACGTCGTCACGATCACACACCCTTTCAGTTTCGACCCATTTTGATGTTGAAAATGATGTTGAAGTCAGTTAAAGAGCCTTGCCCTTGGCTTTTTTTTTTCTTCCCTCAGCACTCTTTTTCCGTTTAGCACTCCAGAAAGGGTAGATTTCTTTTTCAGGACCCTAAAAAGTCTGAAATTGAAGCACTTAACGCGGACACTTAAAAGTGTCTTTTCAGGCAGATGATCTTTAATGACTTGGTATCTTATAAAGAACGTTTTCAGGTTCATTTAAATAAAAGAAAAAAATAGGGGAGTGTTCAAACTGCATATTTATGGAAGACACTAAACAAAAATAGCATCTTTTTAAAAAGCAATGGAAATCTGATCTGAGATTGATGTGGAATAAGCCCATTTTTTAAAGTCGTCCTATATTTCTCTTTATTGTACATTTGTTAGACACGTATATCCATACTAATGGGATTGCATGCTGCCTGTTTGTTTTATATATTTTTTTAGAGTTTCTTTGCCTCAAAATGTAGGCCTCAAAAAACAGTTTGATGGTTGTTTCCTCTGGTTTAGTTTAGCATAAACTGAAAGCGTTTTTCTTGAAAAATTGGATCTCCCAACAGTTGGGAATGACTCTCATTTGACATAGTTCTATATTATTTGAATGACCTTTAACCCCTAGAGCTCTATGTATGCGTGCTTGTGTATTTGCCAGTCTGATCGATAAATATTCAGATATTCCCCTCTCCCTCTCATATGCAAGCACACACACACGCACACACACGTCACACTGAGTGGAGTGTGTCTCCTGGGATGTAGAATCTAGAGGTGTTGTAATGAATAGTTGTGCTGTTGTTTTCATTGTGGATCTTTTACTCTTTCTCTCTTTCCTCTAAAGAAATTGAAACAGTATTTGCCATTTCTAAATTGTAATCAGGTACAAGACTAGAACTAAAGATTTATGGGTCCAAGTGGACATTTGTGCACACACATGCAAATCATCCCTATAATGATGCGTTTTTCTTATTTCATGTTGTATAGATAATGAAGCGTGGAAAGCATGAACTTCCACTTGACAAGCACACTGTCGTACACTTGAGAATCAATGTCCACAATTTTGACACTTCTGGAGAAAAAACTAAACAAAACAAAAGGTCACACCTGCATCAAGGCGATCTAAAAATATTTCCCCAAATTTGCTTTTATTTATGTTCCCTTGCATAGCAGTGTGTTTGTTGTGTTCTTGTTTATTTCTGTGCTGTCTGTGATACGGCTGACTCCTCACGCTTGCACACTTGTCCTTAAGAGCCTGGGGATGCTTCGGTTCAGGCCGATGTTTCGATGCAGATGTGGAAGAAACTGGGAGTCTGAGTGACACGGATTGGAATTCTGACATCTGTTAGCCTCTGTTACTAAAAGCTGCATCATGTTTGCCTCCACAGTGACTTCAAGGGTTCGTCCTGGTCACAGGTTAAATAAGCTTATTAGCTCTCCTCTCAACAACACTTCTGCTCGTTTTTTGTTGTTTTACAGAGGTTTTATTTTCGTATCGGACTCGTGGTTGCTCTTGTATCTTGTCTCAGGGTGTGTGCCAAGGTTTTATTAATTTTTATTTTTTTGGTTTTCAGACATTTTTGATGGTAGCTGGTGAGCTCAGCTTTCGTTCTTTGCGTATTTTTGTGTCTTGCATTTTTTTGTGTGTGTGTCTTATAAAGCTAATGGGTGGGTAGCATCATTTTTTTTAGATTTATTGTAGTTTCTAAGCTAAGAATAATTGATTCGTAAAGAAAACCAACTAGTTTTGCACAATTATTTTGGATGTAAACCCAACAAGGGCTATGAAATATCTCAAAATAAAATCCAGCAATTCGTTTTTGGTTGTCAATTGGCTGCTACAGCTAATCGTTTAAGCTTTCGATTTGCAATTGCGTTCAAAAGACGTGTATTTTAAGCTTCGTAAATGTATTGAGAATCAATACTGTACAAGAAAACACCTTACATGTCTTCATCTATGTAAGCTCCCATTTAATGTCATTTGTTTGAATAGTTTGGTCGGTTTGTTTCGTTCGTGCTGCTCCTCTGAAATATGAACACTGGCGTTCCAAAGGGTTGCTCAAAAACATGCCTTTTTCACAATTTGCTTAACTTTATAAAACATTTAGTATTTGGACTGATAACGGCATAAGAAAAAGGCAAAATGTTTACAAAAAGGTGTCATGTTTTACGAGAATTTTGCCATGTACATAGAAATCGTGAGGCTCGTTCGAATGGATAGGTTTAGCATTTTGTCTTTGTTTTGTACATTTTTACAAGCGAACAGAGAAATGACCGTTTGATAACTATGCTCCTTTTCCTCAAGTTGTCTTTTTGCCCGACGGGGATGCTCCAGTGTACCATGAATACAAAGTGCACCTCCAACTTTGCCTTAGAACTTCCAGAGGCCATAGTTCACATTCAAGTGAAGAGTGTATGCAGGGGCTGTGAGCCCCCATGTTTCGGCTAGCAGAGCGGACTCTCTCTCTCTCACACTTATCTACCTGTGAAATCCTTCATACCTCTCATTACTGGTCAATGACTGTATCAGCAAACTGCATCAGGTGTTTTTTCTACATGCTTTTTACACAGATTATATGGATTATTGTATTGGTAGATTTTGGTGCATCATTTTTAATGGAATAGCTCTTTGGCTTTTAGTCACACGAGTTTTTCTCTCTCTATCTCTCTTTCTGACTCTTTATCGCATTTTTTCTAGAAGGCTGTTTTGTGTTAATATTGTCGATTTGAGGTAGCTGTTCCTTTGCTTATTCTGTACTAAGTTATAATTTTTTTTTTTCATTTCGAAATGCTACATGACCCTAATGAATTTAATGACTTAAAAACCATTGTACATACGGTATTGTGCAGGACTCATTTTCATGCATTTCATTTGCTAGTGTTATATAATTGACAGATTTTGTCTAGACACCATTTCTGTTTATGAAATAAAGAAACATATCATGTAAGTTGTGTTGTAGTTGCTTGATTTCCCACAAAAGAATTATATTTAAATTTATAAGTTCTTCCTTTTTGTGTGTTTATATATATATATATATATATATATATATATATATATTATATATATATATATATAGGTGTGCACAGAAGATTATTTAATACTGCCCTGAATAAGCTATTTCACATAACAGATTTATATGATGTCCACAAGACAAAATGATGATTTATAAAAAAATTACCCCGTTCAAAAGTTTACATACCCTTGAATTTTAATACTGTGTAGTTTCCTGGTTGATCCATGACTGTCTTTCTGTGGTTCATGACTCCTGCGTTGGTCCTGAGCAGTTCAGCTGCCTGCTGTTCTTCAGAAAAATCCTCCATCTCCTGCACATTCTTTGGTTTTTCAGCATCTTCTATAACCTGTTCTGTGACCGTATGATTTTGAGATCCATCTTTTCACACTAAGCTGAAGGCTATTGAGGGACTCATACATAGTTATTACAAAAGGTGGAAACATTTACTGATGCTAAAGAAGGCAACACATATTTCCACATGAAAGGTCAACTCTAATTTTAGTTATTTTCATAAAAGTGATTTATAAAAAATAAAAAAATCAGGCAAAATTCATTCTGAAGGCCCTCTTTCCAAACTTGATCTGCTTTGAGTTCAACAAGGCTGCACACTCTGGTGAGTCTTATAATTCTGTTTTAACCCCTGAGTTAAGTCAATTCGGTCACACAAACAATAAAGCATTTGCTGAGGGGGTTTGAGTTTCTCTTCATTTACATAGGTCATGTGTGAGATTTGCAAATTGTTGATTTTCTAACCACCGTAAAGTCTTTTGTGGGTAGGGAAAAGAAACATCCTGCATGTCAATTCATTTTCTGAAGTTAATTATATATTTGTGAGTAATTCCGATTAATATTTGATGTATTATGACTGTAACTATATTTGTGAAAGACAAGAAAAACTCACGTTTTCACTCACATGTTTTGCCCAAGTACTCAAAATTAAAACATATCGATCTTTAAGTTTGCCTCAGCTGTGTGAGGAGATTTACTATATCTAGTGTGAGACAAAATTTAGCATATATTGATATGTTAATGAGGCCTGGGTGAGCCAATTTCCTGAAATCTGTTAGTAAGATCTATTTTGTTCCCACTAATGGAAATTTAACTTAAAAAAAAAAAAGACGTGTATTAGTTCAACATACTATAATCACATGAGTTTTCAAGAAGGTAAAATATTTGTATAATATGAAGTTCACCACCAGATGGCAGTAGAGCACATTCTCATTCTGGACTCATCTGCTTCAGAGCAGTTTGAGGTAATACAAAGGATGAATTTGAGATATTTCGTTAAAATGTTATTAAATACTAAGAATTAAGTATAAAATGTTGGATAAACACAACCAAAGTTCTAATAATAATATCGCAGTGAATACAAAAGCACTTTATTTCACAGCAGGGATTGGTAACTATTGATGCTATTTGCTAAAAATGTCTTGGGAAAAAATAAAGACCTTAAATCTTGACTGATTCAAAAACATATCCACCACTATCGATAAATTGTACAAAAGAGTATTTCTAATTATTGTCAATGAAATATCATAAGTCGATTTGCATTTTTAAAGAAAGATTTATGATATCCATTGCTCTTTGAGCTCAGTCATAAATTATTATGCAAAATGTCACAGCACAATTCATGTTCTTATTAAACACTGTTATTGAAAACCAGAAATGATACAAGCACTGAACAGAAATGTGTTATGAATGCTTTCTTCTTATTTTAAGCGTTTATTGAGAGCAGCACTACAGTAAGTCAGTTAAATGACTTTAATGTGTAATCATAATGTTTGCAGTAATTATGGAGTCAGTTAAAAATAAGCCAGAGGAATACACAGCAATATCCATCCCATTGCTCTCTGCCCAGAGGACAGCTGATACTTCGAACTCCAAAATGTCACTTCTTCATGATTGAAGACAGTTCCAGAATCATGCTCTGAAAAGATAGAGAAGTTGTTCATATTTACTAAATGAATCATTAGCCTAGATATCAATATTGAAAATGTATACTCTGTTCTAACATAGGTGCGTTTTGCCCAAACACAATTAAAACAAAATGTTTCACACCTGGGTTGGAGTTTCATTGATTGATTGATTGATTGACAGTTTTTTTTTTTTGTCATCTATTAGTTATGTTTTACTAATATGTTTTATAATATGTTTTACTTTTCTTTTTTGATGAAAACAGAATTGTAGTCCCTGACAAAAGTGCAAAATTAAATATGCATTTGATATAACATTACGCGTAACTTGAATACTGCCCCTGAAGTTTAATTATTGATGGACATTTTTATTTTATTTTTGTTTAAACATATATATATATATATATATATATATATATATATATATATATATATATATATATATATATATATATATTTTTTTTTTTTTTTTTTTTTTTCAAAATACCAAACAAGTTCATGGTTTTGTTGACAAAGTGATGAAACTGTTCGTAAAATCAGATCCCAAAAACATAGCTAATAAACACAGCTAATAAACACTCTTCTGTATTGTAGCACTACCAAAAAAAATAAAAATAATGTAAGTTTTTAGATAGTGGTGTGGTGACCAATACACGTCAGTCTGGAGACTGTACACCATGAGTTTTTAAAAGCGTAAAGAGCTCATAGCGCTCAACTGCTGTCGAGGTAGTATTCTCACTTGAAACCATGGTTGAGTGGAAGAAACAGTATTTGTTTCATCACAACTCAATAAGTGCATAATCAGTACTGTGTTTTTCTACTCACCATTGACATTCTGCGTCCAGTGGCAGGAGGGGGTGTCATAGCTGGACTCTCCCCTTGAGCTATACGGTTAGCCTCTGTGTCCGATCCACTTTTGGAGGCTGCACTTTCGGATGGGCTTTCTGAAAGCCCTCGTGACATGAAACTGGATTTCCTGGCAGTGGGGTAGTTCCCGCTCTCTTGGGAATCGCTCTCCTCACTGTAGTCTTTACACTGACTGACTCTGCTCTGTTTCCGTAACGCTGCTGGTATCTCTATGCTACTGGCTCTGAGTGAAGTTCTGGGCTGCTGACCGATGTTTTTAGGTGGTCCAGTGCCCTTGGGTCCAGACTCCTCACTGCTACAGGAGTGTGGACGGTTGTCTAAAGTGGGTCGTCGTTCTGTTACTCCCAACTGTTGGAGAGCCTGAAATTCAGGCTGGCTAGGAAGACGGTTCTGCCTGAGCGGTTGCTCTGGTCCATTAGTGTCACTTTTTGGCACCTCTTGGCTAGATGGAGGAGCAGTCATTGGCATATAGAGAGACATGGGTGCTGTCTGTCCATCGGGCACAGCTGCGAGCGAAGTGTGTGTCAAATGCATAAGTTTTTGTGGTGAGGAATTGGTAAGGATGCATACTTGTTGGACCATAGAGTTTTTCTTTGACCTGCAAATACTTTCGTCATCTCCAGTGTACTTGGACCCATAAATGGCCTGCTTGATCTGTTTCACACCAAGGTGGAAAATCTCCAGGAGATTGAGGACCAGGGACACCCCTGCAATGACTAGCATGAAAATCATGAAGATGTTCTTCTCTGTTGGCCGTGAAACAAAGCAGTCCACGCTGTTGGGACAGGGTTCACGCTCACACTTGTATAACGGCGACAGTCCGATACCGTAGAGCACGTATTGCCCCACTATGAATCCCACTTCCACTACTGACCTTGTTATGATATGCAACACATATGTGCGCAGCAAGGAACCCCTCAGAGGAGCCTTCCTGACTTTCTTCTGCTCTTCCACCTTCCTAAGCTCCTTCTCAATCCTTTTGTGCTCCTCCAAAGCCTCCGTCTCCTCCAGCTCCACCTTCAGCTGAGCTTTTTTCTTGTGGCGCTTCTTATCCAGTGCCCGGAGCCGGTACAGTGCGTGTCCCATGTACACCAAAGAAGGCGAGGAAACAAAGATTATCTGTAAGACCCAGTATCGGATGAGGGATATGGGGAACGCCTGGTCATAGCAGACGTTCTTACATCCAGGCTGCTCCGTGTTGCACACAAACTCACTTTGCTCATCATCCCACACGTCTTCAGCGGCAACCCCGAGCACAAGCATACGGAAAATAAAAAGAATGGTGAGCCAGATTTTGCCCACAATGGTGGAGTGAATGTGAACCTCCTCCAAGATACTCCCTAGCAAGTTCCAATCTCCCATTTTCGCATGGCCTAAAACTTAAAGAGTGAAGGTTATAAATCTCTAGATAGATAGATAGACTACAGTAGGTCACATAAAAATGTTAGATTAACTACATTCAGTTATAAAGGGAAACTTACATTTTTGTTGTATTCACAGAACACTTGCTTCATCAGTCCATCACACAAAAACAATATCATACAACTCCAGTATCCTTTCCTCCTTGTGGGAGTGTTTAGTACTCTTCTGTGAACATTGCTTTGTTGAATGAAGTCCAGTATCTCTGTGCATTGAACACATACAATGCTGCTATCGATCTGTAGGCTGGACAGTACCCTGAGGGGATAACTTGCATCACAACTGTTCAGGGCGGGTCATGGGGAACATATTAGCAACAATTTCAAAATACCCCATGACCTGTGTGGAAAGTTTAGGTAATTAATAAAAAAATACTTGTAAAATCTGAATGCATCTTGGTATTGGCTATCCTGACTACTAAATTACCAAATGTCTACCAAAATTAAAGACATTTTTACATATTTCATTTTAGCCCACTGCTTCTTGAAACATTTATTGTTGCGTAATATACTTATTCACTAATTCCGAAAAATATTATTCAGTGTACAGGGTCTATTGTGCAGTATTTAGTAAGCAATAAGTCAGTATTCCATTAATAAAGCCTTTGTTTTTTGGCGAGACATGATGATCAATGAGACACATCCGATTTCATAGTCAAATGCTTGCAGGGCTATTTTTAGTTTTCTGTAGTCTGAGAGTGATGTAAGAGGGTGACTGAAAACTACCTTCAGCTGTTAATGGCTTAGAAATAAGATATATGTAATTAACTGCAGAGTTCAGCAAGTGGATACTGTTCAGCTTGTAACCAATTACACTTCACTAGGCACAATGTTGAGATTTAATTACAGCCTGCCAGCTGAAGCTCATTCACTTACAGTAGGCCTATAATAATATATAAAATATTATAGTGTTTATGTACATGAATTTTAGTTAGAATTTTTGTATGAATTCAGCTGTAATTTGAGTCTAGAAATTCTCATATAATTTTAGAAATAGCTAAAAACTAAATGAACTTTTTCATAGGTAAAGTAAGGTTAACAACTGCCAGACTGTGACCTAAATATCCCATTTGTGCCTGGACCATAGTATTGTCGATCAGCTCTGAATTGTTCAGAGACTGCATTTATACCCACTGCTGCAAACTGTAATAGTAAGTCAAAATATTATGCTAAGTTTTATAAATTAGGGATAAAAAACTCTTAACCACCAGTTGGTTAATATTAATAGAAAAAATTTTCAAATTTAAAATCAGTAGTTTGCCCTTGTTTTTTGTTCAATCTAAATCAGACAGTATCATTTTAATTTCCCGATACCGTTTGGTTCAACAAAGTATGTTCTATTTAATCCCACGATATATAAAAACATTATTATGAATTACTAATACAAAATAAGAGCTACAAATCATTGAGGAAGATTATGCATTTACGAATGCAGTTTAGAAACTGAAATATTTTTCTCAAAAGATGACATGACATGACATTTAAATAAATAAGCTTTATTTCAAAAGTTTGAGAGGTTCATCAGAAGTTACAAATATTTACAAAATGTATTTCCAAACAACATACAACATATTTTTCCCACATCTACATTTTTCTTGTTGAGAAAAATAAAATGGTTTAAAAAGAGTTCAAACATAAAGATCTTCCAGTTCAATTAAACTTTACAAATATATACACAAGGGATCAATCCCCTTACTCATTACCTATAAAACAGCAAAATCATGTTACTCATTTAATATGAAAATATCAAGTTGCTTCTATCAGGATGACTAATGAAAAAGATTTTAAACTCAAAGTCTGACAATTGAGGACCAAAACAAATATTCTTTCCATCTCCACATGTAGAGCCATGTTATTCCAACACCAACATCATACTGTACACAAAACAAAAAGAGAGAAAAATGAAGTGATCAGAACATGAGGCCTACTGGCAGATAAGCATTTAGGTCAAAGATTTAAACGCATTTGTAGTCTTCAGAGGTAGTAAAAAAAAAAAAAAACGCCATTGCAAATGCTGCAAAAGTCAACTTGTAATACAAGTTAGAGATGTCCTTTTGAATACATTTTTTTTTCATTTCATTGCATAAAAAATTTTCAGCATCAACAAATGAAAAACAAAAACAACAAAAAAAATTAATCTCCAGCTTGAAAAAAACAATCTCCAGCTTGCCAAAACAAGTAAATTGTAAGGCTTCGCATGGGGCTTTATGTACTAAAAATTTTATGAACCGTCATTTATCTACTTTGTGTCCGTTTATATCCTTGACAGGGATTAAGGTCGATTTTTAGAACATACCACATAGAAAATAAATCTCCAGGTAATCAAAATGCTCAGATTATGAATTTTGTTAATCTGATAACACTGTTAACAAAAAAAAATAACAAAAAAAAGCCTCTATAACAGATTGTACCATTTACTGTAGATCTTTTGGCAGGTTACCACTGTAAGTGCTTTTTTCAAACAGATGAACATCAACAGAAATAATACACTGATTTTCAAAATGAACATATATTTCTGCCTTCGGAGTCTATGGAGATTTTGATATGTGCATCAGCATCCATTATAAAGTCAGTTCAATCTTTGTCATTAAAATCAATTCTCCATTTTCTCTTTCTTCTTGAACAGCTTCATTAGTTGAGAGAACCGCTCCTCAATCTGTCAAAAACATCAAGCATTATTACAAAGCTGTTTTACTTGCTTCATATTTATAAGAACACAATAGTGAAGCATACCTGCTCTGTTGACTTCTTTAGCCTTTTTGAAAGAGCAGCAAATGTCTTGGGTGAAGTGCCCTTCATTTTAAGCTCAATGAGTATGTCGCGATCTTCATCCCTTCAAAAGACATTAGCTCATTAATTGTTTGCTTTGTCTTAATGTGTATTTCTATACTTCGTGATGCACAAGGAGTTTCCACCCCTTTTTTGGTATTAATTCTATCAACTCACCTGGTCCACGTCACCACTACCTCCCCTTTCTTCCTGATTACATTCTTAGCAGACAGGCTACTTGGGGACACCTGGGGTACTGCAATTTTGGAGTCTTTTTCTTTGGAGGATTTTGACCTTTTCTTATGCCTGGATTTAGAATGTTTATCTTGAGATTTCTCTACTTTTTGGCGCTTTGCCTTTGTCGCTGATCTGTGCTTCTTGCGTTTCCTTGACACCCTCTCAGATTCAGCCTCTGGTGCACTTGAGCTCTGTATGGTGTTCTTTACTTTTCCTGAAACCACCTCTGATGTTTCAGTCTCTGTTGTACTACTTTCCCCATTAACACATGCTTCGGTATCAGGCTCAGCACTGTCATCACAAACCCCTTCAGATGAGGATTTTTGGCAAGATGGTTGAGCTTCTATTGCTTTCTCTGAAATGTGACATGACTCGTTTATCTTAGTTGAGATTTTGTTTGACGTCTCTTCAGGTGCGGAACCCAAGTCTGGATCAGTCAGAGTGAGATTAGGCTTAAGAGTCAGCTCTGGGCATTCAGCTAATTCTGGTGCCGCTTGCCCTTCATTTTGATTGCCTTCAATTGGACCAGATGATGTTCGTCTTATTCGCACAATGAAATGATCATTTGACCTCTCCATTACCACAGCCTGCATTTGTAAATTGGGTTGGAATTGGAAACAGGGTGGATCAGAGCCCTCCCATGTCCTGCTGGGACTCGACCCACAACTGGAGTTGTCGGTGTCCAGAGAAAGATGGATGTCCTGCTCAGTGGCATCTTCTCCGTCAAGAAGAGCATCCTCACTATAATGGGCACTCAGGACACTGTTAGGGGCAGACAGTGGCTGTCCAGTTCCAGGGTGCAAGAAACTCAAGTGGCTATCTGACTTCAGTGGTGAGGGAATGGTAAGGGACACAGCTAGATCTTCCGCCAAGATAGAGTATGATTTCTGCGAGAATACAGTTGAATGAAGAGGGAGCTGGCATGGTTCAGAATTAGAGGGAACTTCTAACAAGCAGCTCTCATCGAGAATTGCTGGGTTTACCAGCATTTTGCTATTTGATGCAAACTTGTAGGGTGAAATGTAAGGCCAGGATGTTAGTAATTTAGATGGGGTTGCCTTATTAGGAGTCATAATCCCAATCAAACTCTCACCTGGAAGTCCTTCCTTTTGAGGTGTGCTGAGTGGCCAACTTGTATTTTCGCTTATGGGAACACTGGATTCAAGCAAATCAGACCCTTGCAAAAGACACTTGAATATCTCTCCCATTTGAGAGTCAGAGACCAGGTTGAAGGTTAAGCTTGTTGTTTGCTGCTCTGTGAGAATTTCAAAGTCTGATTTATCCTGAATTGATCCATTATGGGAGAGACGTCGGACATAGGAAGAAATTCTAGTCTCAGATCCAGAGGTACCTTCATGGACAGACCTTTCAGAGGTTTGAGGAGGAAGCAGATCTGATGTTGCACTTGCCAACTTTGCCGGCTGATCATCTTCATTCATGACAGCTTTTATGTTTTTACCCCTGCTCCCAAGGCCCCTGCGAGGGAGATTATCTGGAGGGGCTTCTCTAACAAAACTTCCCATGTCAACTTTTGACATCTTGGTTCTGTGAAGATGCCCAGATGTGTTTAAAGGTTCTTTTTCCACCACCACACTTTCAATCTCTTTTCTTTTAAGAGTTGCATTTTTATTATCCACTGACGCATCCTTAGATGGCTCAGATCCATTTTTGAGTGCTGTCTTCAGTTCCTTGAACAAGAAGTCAAACTGCCCATCCACAAATGTCCACAACTTCTGCTTGAGGTCTCCAGCTCTCTGCTCAAAGATACGATTGACGATGCCATTCTTGGTGACCTTGCTCATGATAGATGAAATAATGTTATTTAGTCTAACTTTGATGTCATTACCTTGGCAACTCAATTTATCCAAGTCAACAGCATTAATGAATTCTATAAAAGAAGCCTGAGACATATCCACTATACAGCAGAAGGCAGTTTTAGTGACATTTTTCTGAAGCTTCATGTACTTTTTCCTCAACTCCGCTCGAATTGATCCTATCATGTCCATAAATCCGTCTATGGTATAGACTGCTGCTTTCAATGGTGGGCTGACAGTTTTAAAGCGTCTTTTACTTGAGGTGGGACTGTCATTAGAAGATGACTTTGAACTCTTGCTTCGCTCTGAATGTTTAGCAGGGATAAAAGATTTCTTTTGGGACACTCTTTTCCCAACTGCAGATAGCTTTGGACTTGAATCAGTCCCTGAGGTAGATTTGTCCTTTTCTCTTGGAGGAGTCTGGATAAACAGAGGTCCCTCTTCCTCACTCTCACTCACTATTTCACCATCCTCTAGTTCATCTTCCTCAGTTCCACTAGCAGAGGGGGCATCCTTTGTCCCTTTGTAGGAGGAAGCTGTGACAGAAGAGTCAGGTGACTTATTCTCCTTGTTCATGTCCATTTTCACTTTATCCTTATTGCATCCAATGGTTACAGTTGAGAGATCTTGGAAAAATAAATAATAAAATGAGTAAGTTGTAGTTGCAGACCCGTTAGGTCAAGCCATTTCAATTTTGAAAAAATTTTCAGCATTGTTCATAAGAAAAATAATGCTATCTGCTTATTGTATAAGGCTTACATTAATAAGTCCATACTTTCAACAACAACAACAACAACAACAACAACAAAAAAAAAGAAACACTTACCTTTGATAAGACATTTGACATGTGTTTGCTTCTCAGAACTTGGAGGCTGTACTTTCTTCACCTGCCGGACTGGGCTTGTAAGAGGGCTGAGAGGCTCTGGGATAACTCTGATGTTCCTAAGAGTAAGCATCATGGAGTCTTCATCAGGGCAAAACACAACAGGGTTTGATGACTTTGTGTTCTGATCCTCTTTCTCTGTGGAATCTGGCTCTGAGAAATCGGGCTGGGAAGATGACATGGCATCTTCTCTGACAGTGGTGCTATCTTTTGGAGCCACACTGTTCTCACCCCATGATGGACTCTGATGGGATTTTTCAGACGTTTTCAGATTTTCATATGCGTGCGGTGTTTCAATAATTTCTGAATGATCAATTGCTTCCACAGCTCCCTTACAGTCCAGTTTTGAAGTATCCACTTGTTCAAAATCGCAAATAACTTTTCGTGGCTCATCAAGATCTGCACTAACTGTGCTAGAGGACACTTCAACGTTGACAGAACTATCAGAAATCCTAGAAGAATTAATCTCAGGAATACATTGTGTCTTGTCTGAGGATGACACATCATCTTGACATATCCCATTTGATGCTGGTGGTAAATCCTGAGACTTGGTCTGAGGACTCCTTTGGATTTTCAACTGAGAAGTGTCCTCAGATACATCAATAATAGGATCTTTTTGCTGATGAACTTCAACAATTGAATTAGGAATATTATCTGAAACTTCAACTTCTGAAGTTTCAGTAGGCAAAATATTAGAGAACAGAACAGAATTATCTATGATTCCCGGAGAGTCTTTGGTGCTGTTATGACAGACACAATTAAGAGATTCTCTTGTAAGGGTTAATTTTGATAATGAATCTTTTTCTAACACATTGGAACCTGAAATCTTGTTCTTTTTCTCCTCTGAGCATTTAACACTGGCAGACACTTTGTCCACAGCCTGTTGACTTTCCATGGCATTCTCTTCTTGTACATCCATATCTGTTTGTTCACCTGAGGGCTTCTCAGAGACTATAGCTGTGGAAAGATCAACAACTTGTCCAGACTCTTTGCAAGAACTGATCAGGTCTGCAGTTGTGGGCACAGGGACCTCATCCACTTCCTCAACTATGTTCTGGCTGTTCTTTAATTCATCAATGACAAAGAATTCCTCCCCAGCATCAGATAGTATGCTGTTATGAGGTGAGGCATCTTCAGATGTTGCTTCTTTGAGATCAGAAGACTGCTTTTGCTTTTTAAGAGGCGACAGTGTAAGATTCAGTGTTTCCATGAAACTCAGTTTTTTGTCTGCACTATTATCCTCAGCTGCTTTGCAGGGACTGCTGCTGACAGCTACCACTGATGAAGACTCAGATTCAAGGTGTTTGTCCTGCTCATTCTTACTATCTTGACCTTTTCCGACAACATTGTGCTTTTTAGGAGATTTCTTTTTGTCATATTTGGTAAGATAATTTTTTGATTCTCTGTGCTTATGTACCCTATGATCCAAATGTCCACCTCTTTTTCTTTCTCGGTCCTTGTCTATACCCTTGTCTCCAAAACAACTCTTATCAGAATTTCCATTCTTGACTGGGCATTTCAGATCCTGCATCTTTCTAGCTTTGTCATTTCCGTGAGATCTTTTGCTTTTTGATGATGGTTCATTGATTCTGCTCGATTTCTCCTTATAAACATCCTTTTGTTGAGGATCGATTTGTTTTTTTGATTTTTTATCTTCAGATTTATTACCCATTTCCCGTATGTTCCTTCGCTCATACTCTTTGCTACTGTCTGATCTGTTGCTTCTTCTTTCTTTACTACTACTGCTGCTGCTGTTACCCTCATTTCTTTTACTCCTGTCACTCTCCTTCGGCCTCTTTTGCTCATGGTCTCTACTTCTTTCAGTTCTGCTGCTCCTCCTTTCTGCACTAGAACTTTTCTCCTCTTTTTTTTCATGACCACTTACATCTCTTTTCTTTCCTTTGTGGTTTCGGGAATGGCTTGCTTCATCCACCACAATACAAGTTGTGCTGCTCAAGTGTTTCATTTCTCTGCTAGATCTATCTGGATTTTGATGATGCATGGAACCTTGACTCTGTGTCTCTACATCTGCTGCTGTTTTAAATAAATTTCTGGAAGAGACAGATGGTGAGGCTTTGTGTGACTGAGAGGAAGGGCTTTTTGATTGTTCCGAACTTTTAAGAACATCTGGAACCTCAGGCTGCTGATTCCTGTTTTCACTGGACACAAAATTGTCTTTCATGAGCTCTTTTTCAGTTCTTACTAATTTGCTGTCCACTCTTCTCGGAGCCTTTTGTGACACACTCTTATCCTTCGAGTTACACTCTTTATCTCGGCTTCTGCATTTTTGTGTTATTTCTAGCTTGTCTGCCTGTTTTGATGAACTTTTCTTATTGTCTTTCAAGTTACTGAATTGAGAATCAGTAGTTGTGTCAGGAACTTTGAGTGTAGAATCACTCGTTTTGGGAGCATTTGAGACATCTGCCATTGTGGATGTTCTGTTAGGATGAACTGGTCCAGACTCCTGCTGTGGTTGAACAGTGAGGGTCTTACTATCAGATTTAGCAGTAGATTTATTCTGACACTGCAAAGGACTATCAAGATCAGTTCTAGGGCATCTCTGGAGCACCTCAAATGGTTGTGTTGCTGTAGTTGACGTTGTTGGTGGATATGCACAGGGATCCGACACAGAGTTTCTACCTTTGTGCTGATTTACTTCACTCATAACATTATCTTGTCTAGCACCTTGTGATTCCAAAACAGAACTTGTGGAATTGTTTAAAGTGTGCCTTGTGTTTGCCGGACCAAATTCCATTTGAGATCGACGAAAATAACTTCCTCGACCAGACCTGTGATGACAACACACAAACAGGGAAGTGAGTTTTATATAAGACCATCCAAGCCTGACACAAGCCAGGCTTAGTATCAAACATTTGTTTGTTGATCTTGGTACCAGAAATTGAGTTTTTACCCATTGCTTAGTCTGCTAATTTCCTCATCCTTACGCACAATCTCCATTTTAGCCGTCTTAAGGACCGCACAAATGTTCTTCTTCAGGCGTATGTTTTCACTGTTCAAACTGGAATTCTTTATATATAAAAAGTACAAAAAATAAATTAATTATTCCAAGGTTTTAACTAATTTGTGGAGGGTATGTATTCAGAATGAATATATAACAGAACAACCATTAAAAGGAAAAATACCTTTGTCTGCAAAAGCTGTAACTGTGAGATCAGTTCCTTAACTTGTTTTTGTGCTTCGTCAAATTTTTGCTTTAACTGTAATAGGAGTACAATGAGACAACATAACTTTCCTGTCAATTTCTTTTAAATGCAAAACCAAACCAATAGCATGCCATGCAACCATATTCAAAGATCTAGTCACATGCCTCATTATAAGTTGCCTCCTTTTCTTCTTGTTCTTCCCTGATAATGTCCTCATATATATCCATTGATTCCATTGTGCGTGGGGAAAGGAGTGGGTTGACTTTACCTAATTAAAACATTATTGGATTATTGAGGTCTAAAAAGTTTTATCCTGCTATTTCTGTGACACATATTTCAACAAATTACTTTCAATAAATACTATGAATGTACTCAATTCATGACTCATTAATGAAGCCCACCTCTGTGCCCATCAATCTTAGGGCTGTTATCCAGGCCAGAGTAAATATCCACCGAGTCCTCACTGTGATGCAGAGTACCTGTAAAAAACACTGATAATGTCATAATGCAACAGCAAATTCTGCATATACACTTGACCAATACATGCAAGTTATGTTTTCAGTGCTTTGAAAGCCCTGAACCTTTTCAGATGAGATATTGGGAAATAGATCAAAAGAGGTAAACAAAACAAGATTATCTGGATTACATTACATATGGATCAAATATTAGACAGCGCACTCCAGTGAGCTACATGTAACCAAGTATTAATGTGATCATTCCCAACCTCAATTTCAAGTGCAGTTGTTGTTCTGCTCATGCATCTTATGTATTTATCTACACTTGGTTGATTTTGCCTTTGATCTCGTGAAGCTGTTGAGGAATTATTGTTTAATTATTATTTAATGATGTGTTATTTTTAAAAGCATTTCTTGTAGATTACTAAGAAAATGTTAAAATCAACTTTAAATATTAATAGTGAAAAAGGCTTAAGTAAATACTAGATAACAGGTACAACACAGTAGCACTCTACCTGAAAACTGCATGTTAACTAGGTGAAAATAAAGAAATGCCTGGTGCACGGGAGAGACAGACCGTCTTACCAAACGGCTCGACATCAAGATCTCCATAAAGTTCATCTGTTAAATCCATTTTAGTCAGCTACTGAAGAAAAGAAAAATGGCACATTAAGTTCCTGAAAACAATGCCAATAACAGCATAAGTTGGCATGTGTCAGTTCAACTACACCACTTCCTGTCATGTAGAGAAGAAAGACTGTACTGAAATGAAGTCATTTAAATGTTATATTAAATATAAACTAAATTATAAACTTAATTTTAAACTAATAACCCACCCAACGATTCCACTATAATTCTTACATAATCTACACTTGTACAACCATGGATTTACACAAACTCTGACAAATTAAATCGATCAAAATACAGTATTACTATAATATGTCCACAGAGTGAAATAAAATGCAAGTATATGAACAATACCTGTATCTCTGGTGGTGAGCTAACGACAACAGGCGGATATAAATCTGTGAGATGAGCCAAACACCATAAAGCGGACTTCAGGAACTGACGCACATGCTAATGCGCAACTATAATGACAGTTGCAGTTAATCAGAAATGTCCAATTTTCTTGTAGACAGCGATTTAAAAATTTCTTGTAGCATACTTCCACCAGCTCCGCGCCAACCTTCCACCATACACGTTCGCCAAACAGGAAATGACATCATTTTCCCGCGGTCTCTCATTTTCTAAAAAAAAAAAAAAAATGTCTTTACCGTTATAATTTAATACTGAATAATAAAGCCAATAATAATAATAATGATATATATATATAGTTTGTTTTCTTTGCTGAATTTCACGTTAATAATTTAAATACAAATAGTCTATATTTGGTATTTGTATGGATATGTTTTATTATGCAATGTTCAGTTCAGTTTTTCAGTACTGGTATGCTGCAGTGTTTACCGTATTTTATATGTAACGTTATGGGTATCTCGTTTCTTAATATGAGAATAGGAGACTATTTTCAAATTCTGTATATTCGGTTCCTTTTTACTTTTTAGTTGATTTTTTTTCTACAGTCTAGAAATGTTTATTATTCATAAAATTGGTGCAGCTGAAATTATTTTGACAAAATGATGAAAAGCATGCCTTTTCACCAGGTTTTTCATGGTTTATTGCTTGCTGGCCAAGTATTTATACAGATTGCAATGATTTTAATGCTTAACGTTAATGTGAGTTGACCAAATAAGATGAAAGATACACGTTTTGAAGAGTAATGGGAATTAAATACGGCTGTGACACTCGCGCTGAATAGTACAGACCAAAAATAACAAAGCCATATTTGCTACATATGTGTTTCGTACTAAAACAAATACACCACAACATGCAACGCAGGGAACGTGAGCTTCGCGACACAGTCGAATGACCCGGAAGTGCTTTTCATTTACTCACATGTGGACTGGGATTTTAATACTGACGGGAACGTGCTCGCTGTGTTGATACAACCTAGACAGCCAAGCGAGTGATGCGGCTTATGGTTCCCATCACGCAGAATACTTGAAATATTAAAGGCTTTACCAGCTGCAGAGGCATCGTCGGAAATCCCTAACGTTATATTCACGACAAATGATAGAATGGAAAACCTGGAGTTGAGCCTGACATCTCTAGGTGCGATCTCAAGACATATCGATAAAAGTCACAACGAACTCAGCAAATATCTCACAAAACAGGTAAGACCGCATGTTCTGAGCACTTTGTAAGACTGTTATAAGAGCCTTTCATCTGTTTAGCACATGCTGAGTACAACGTGTGTGTCACACCACACTCCCCCACGTTTCTGTAGTGCACATGCTGCTCGTTGCTTGTTTATACAGAAGTATTGATTTAATTTCATTCGTTTTCATGATAACCGTAATTTAAGTGTTCTGTATATTTGTCTATTTGGGAATCCAGTCTTGTTTTGAGCATGAATGGCTCATTTTGGACTACTATGTTGTAGTATGGTTTGAATAGTTTGGGTTTTTGAAACATGCTAAAACACAACCACGGTTTATAATTTTGACAGATACACAAGGTACAGTATAAAAGAAACACTAATGCAGCCTTGATCAATATTCACTGGTGTGAATATAAACCAGCACATAAAAACAGGTTGGAATATCTTTCATACTTTGGAACCAATCCAAAAGTATCCATATGAGCATTTTCTAATTGGATTCCAACATTAAACAGCACATAAAATTACACATGGTTCCAATAGGATTATAATGATTGCTAAAAGTATAAAATATTCCTGTAGGATTAACAAAATATAAATAATTCATAATTCATTCATAAATCATCACCGTTATATGATTAGTAGACATTATTTCAATAAGAAAAATTGAGATCTAATATCCAAATATGACTCTATGAATGAACATTAATGGAAAAAAATATTATTACATAAATATCATCATTGTTATCTAATTTATTATTATCATCATTATTGTTATTATATTTAGTTATTTATTTATTGTTTTGACTGGCATTAATTTTTTCCTTGTAGATATGGAGTCAGCAGGACAGGCAGTGTATACTAGAATGCCTTGCGCAGCTCCTGTTGGAGAAGGAATACACCCTCCTCATTTCTCGTCACTTGCGACCAATGATCCTGGACCTTTTGGAGAGGAATGCCGAAAGGATCAAAGTAGACGTCAGACTGAATCATGACCTCCACGAGCGCTTGTGTGTGGCTCTAAGCAAACTTCTTAACATCAGTCCAGATGCTCAAGCGTAAGTAACCATGCGGGATCACATGTAAATAGGGATGGGACGATAACCGGTTTTATCGATAACCGTGATAAAATGTGCTGAAGGTTAGTAATATCGTTTAAAAATGAATTATCATTAAAACCGTGTTTGATTATCGCGGTTTTAATAACTCGCTATTAAATCATGTCCAGCCAGCAACAGTCTGACGCAAGCGCAGCGCACAATGTTTTTTTGTTTTTTTTTCGAGAAGGAATGGCGAAAGTCAGTGACTTTTCTATGCTTTTCTATGCTTCTACACTTTTCATTGTAAGGAAGGAAATGCCACAGAATTTAATCTTTCTTTAAATTAAGTGCATAGAGTTGCTTGTTTTATTAGTTGTTTGTTGATTATTAAATATAAAACTTGCTGAAATGTTTTCAGTGTGAGCATCAACTATTTTTGAACACTTTCATCTCGTTTCAACAAAACCATGATAATATTGATAATCGTGATAATTTTAGTCACTATAATCGTGATATTAAATTTTCATACCGTCCCATCCCTACATGTAAAATAAATTATAGGTTCTTAAAGTATTGGAAAATCTGGAAAATGTATCTTTTTATTGAGTCTTACATCTGTCAAATCTATTTAGTCATTAGTCTAAATGATTCATTAGCAAATCGGTCTGAAATTAAATGAAAAAATTTCCAGTATATTATGAACAGATTTGAATTGTTTTCTCACAGGTTTGCAGCGAGGTATTTTAGCAGCTCTCCTCCAGTATTTCAGAGGCTCTTCTTCACCAGCGAAGAGGCTTCTTCCATCCAGTATGGGCCCAGACGGATGAAATTACGGGACCTGATGGGGGCCACCCTCCGCTTCCTCCAAAGCGACTGTGAGAAGTTTCGTGTCCTGTGGGACTGGAGTGCCTGTGTTTCACAGCTTCTCACCAGTGACGTCATGGTCAGAAGGTATTGCCAATTTGTAGATCAGAAAAAGCCTCTCAGATCGTCCAGAAAGTTTTCAGAATATCCTCAATCTGTATCTTTGCTCAGTTTCTTTTTGTGTTTTTTAAAGCTACACTGCCCAGTGCCTTGCCCTGGTGTCCCACATGACAGATAACCAGAAAACAATATTTTTGAGGAAGGTGCTTTCGAGTGAAGAGATTCTGCATCTGAAAATGAAGTAAGTTTGAATATCTTTTACTTTAAGGTGCGTTTTTTTTTCACCTTGTTCTAATTGTTCAGATGTTAGTCAATAGCTTTAGCTCTCAAACAAAATGACAATATCATATCTATGTAGGTCACTCGAGGAGACACAGCTGCTGGAGGTAGAAAAGGCTCTGGTTTTGGCCAATCAGGGCTCAGCAGTATGGCGTAAAGAGAGGGTAAATAAGGTCACCCGCGGTCAGGTGGTGACAGAAGACCTGACACGGAGTGTTACTGTGGTGTGTGGGGTGCTTCTACCTAGACGGACCCCTCGACAGGACGAACAGGTATGACAGACATCCAAAAGCAGAATATTAAGCTAGATTTAATAGAACTATAAACAAAGCCAGTTGACAGTTGTAAGCCAGTACCTCTATAAGTGTGTTATGGGAGAATGTGCATGTATTGAAATGTCACTAAATCTGTATTTCTCAGACAAGTTTAAGTAATTTAGTGCTGGTGGATTCAACCTGCCAAAATCTTCGGCGACTCGCCATGGCTGTGGCGTCCCAGAAGCCCATTCTTTTGGAAGGGCCAATTGGATGTGGAAAAACTGCTCTTGTTGAATATCTTGCTGCTGTCACTGGGCACATTAAAGCCCCTGACATCCTTAAAGTTCAGCTTGGAGATCAAACCGACAGTAAGGTGAGAGTTGCTTGAATTTTGAACATTTTCATTTAGCTGCTTATTGTTTTACAATATTTTAAGTTTGTCTGCTGTTAAGCACTCACACACATTTCATGCATTTGTTTTCTGTAGATGTTGCTGGGTATGTACCGCTGCACAGATATACCTGGAAAGTTTGTGTGGCAGCCGGGGTCCCTGACCCAGGCAGTCTCTAAAGGTTACTGGATTCTGCTGGAGGACATTGATCACGCTCCTTTAGATGTGGTGGGTGGTGAATGCACAAAAACGTACAGTCTTTTTTAGAAATGTTTCTGTTATGACTATTAAAGTCTATAAAGCATGGGTAAAGACTTTTTTTGTTACTGATTTGCATCAATTAGAGCTGTTTACGTAGCATTTTAAGTACATTTGATGCTATACATTTGATATAACATATGCTGTTTCGCTTTCCTCATGTGAGAAAAAAACAAATAATGCTTTTATTATGTAATTATATATATATATAGATATATATCTATATATATAGATATATATAAATATGGTCAAATTCTGACTTTGTGAATAGACTATGTAAATATATAATGTAAATATATATAAATAAGACAATTTATTATTTTGATAATTGGTTTAACTGGTTTGGTCTGCTGTTAATTGTATGGTGTAGGAGATGAAGCTATATTTAATCATGCTCTTGTTGTTTTTTTTTCTATAGATATCTGTTCTGCTCCCTCTCATGGAGAACAAGAAATTGACAATTCCAGGACGAGAGGACTGCATTCAGATGGCCCCATCATTCCAGTTTTTTGCCACACGAAGGTAAGCTCTTTATTCACTATTAATTTTTTATACATATATATAGTATGTGTAATTACAAGGCTGAAATTATTTGATCAAAAATACAGCGAAACACTAATCTTGTGAAATATTATTGCAATTTAAAATTACTGTTTTCTATTTTAATGTATTTTGATATAAATATAATTTATTCTTGTGATGCCAAAGCTGATTTTTCAGCAGCCATTACTCCAGTCTTTAATATGCTGATAAGAAATATTCTAAACTAGGTTTGTTACATCTGTTTAATAATGATTAAATCACTATTTTTAGGACGTTTTACAGTGGAGGAGCCTGGCATCGACCGCAGGGTTCACGTGCTGCACTTCTGGACAAATACTGGAGTAAACTGCAGATTGGCAACATGAGCCGAGAGGAACTTAAACAAGTAAGCCGTTCCCTAACTCTGAAATAGATCGTGTGTAGGTCCTGATAATACTTTAAATTCTCATTTTATTTCTCTGTTCAGGTCCTAATGAAGAGGTACCCTAACCTGGCAGTGGTGGTGGAGCGTCTTTTGGACATCTACTGCCAGCTAACAGGAGACAGACATCAAATCAGCTCCAGTCCACAGGGTCCTAGTGCAGCCCAGAACACATCAGATGAACACATCACATCACTGGAAGGCAGAAGCCTCTCTCTGAGGTAACACTTTAATTAGAATTAGAAGAAAGTCCTCAAAATCATCATGGCATAATTATAAAAAAATAGCATAATGATATAATATACTGATATTAATAAAATGTATTACAGGGTTTAATTGTACCTTCTCTAAATAGTTAAACATCAAGTCAGATTTGTATTTGTGCAGTTTCTTTTAAATGCTTGTGGGCATTTACAAATATCTCTGTATCGAGAAAGGACACCATAGACTTATCAATAAATGATGAGTGTCATTTAAGTCCTCAATGTAACAAACCGTTCAACTAAAGCAGTGACTCTACAATAAAACCCTTATTCCAGAGTTGTGATGTATCAGTCAGTGTCCATCCATTGTGTAGTTGGGCCTCAGGCTGTTCATCAGCTTTCCACTGGACTCTGCTGCAGTCAATGACACATTGATCCCTCTGTTCCCACTGTGGAGCCCTAGCAGAAACACAGTATGAGATTTGGGCCAGGGCAATCATTTATATAACTAGCTGTGTACAATAGATACCACACACTGACACAGAGTGTCATCAGTATCTTGTAGAGGGTTTTTTTTCTATAGGCCTACATATTTAAAGCAACAGTATTTTTTTGTAATATGTTTTGTTAAAAAAAATATCTATACTTGCAATAAATATGCCTTCATTTTAAAGCTCTGAAAGTGTGTCAGATATGAGGGTTGTCCTGTCAGGAGAAGTTCAGTGGTGTGGAGACCGTGCTGTTGCTAATCAATACACTTCCACATCCTCGCTCAATCCCCTACATTGTAGAGACCCTGGGTGAAAAACACTTTGAGCTGCCGGTCTGCCTACGAGGACACTCCTTGAAGTGTTTTGGCAACTTCAAGTGGAAGAGAAAAAAAAAAAACGGCTCACCATTGCTACATTTATTTGAAGTAAAGCAATAATGTTGTAGGATATTTTTTGATGAACAAGAAAAAATAAAGAACAGCATTTATTTGAAAAAGACATCTTTTATCAATGTAGAGGTCTTTGTCACCTCTGATCAATTAATGTAGATAGGGCTAAAGTATTATTTTCTTTAAAAAAATCTTATAACAAACCTTTTAATACATATATATTAATATATATTATATATATTAATTTATGGTAGTATTTTTGTAAGTTCTCCAAAAGGTTTTTTTTTCTTTTTTTTCAGGGACTTGCAGAAATGGTGTGAGAGAATCTTCTTAAATTTTGACAACTCTTGTGCTTCCACAGCACAAAATGTGTTTCTAGAGGTGAGTGGCTACCAGCATTAATCTGTCACATTCATTTTTTTGGTTTTTGCTTGTTGGATCACATTATAGTGTTCACCATTAATTGTTGAAAACACAAGAACACTAATACTGAGAAATCCTGTGTTGTTATAAGAGAAATGTTGTTGTTGTTTTACCTTCAGGCTCTGGACTGCTTCACTGCCATGCTCTCCAAATCCGAGAGCAGGCTCAAGATGGCAGAGATCATTGGCAGCAAACTCAACATATCCAGAGAGAAGGTATGTGTTATCTGGTCAGAAAGTGTGCAATATTGCAGTAATGGCTAATAAAGCCTGCTCTAATACTGTCAATGTGCTATTTCAGGCCCAGCACTTTTGCCAGATGTACCTGCCTGCCATCAGTGTGACAGAGCTGGAGGTGACAGTGGGCCGTGCCATGTTACTCTGCAAGCAGAGCGACGCAGTGTGGCTGAGCATGTGAGATTGCATTATCAGAGTATAGCCTTACCATCTCCATTTGTCTGTCTCGCTCTCTCTGACTGGCTTTTCCCCTTTCAATCTACTATGTTACAAATTGTGTAACTGCCAGTCTGGCTGTGCCAACACTGACCGCTGTGTGGAAGGCACCCTGCTGAGAAATTGAGTCCATGTGGGATTGATTGGTAACTGTGCTGTTTAAGACAGGAATACAACTCCTTTATTAGTCGTCAGGCATACACTGAGTACTGGAAGAGAGCTTACATGTATATTTATGCATTAGGCAGATGATTTTATCCATAGTGACAAAATAGAAGAAAAGGTGTTTTGAAGAAGCAACAGTATTTAGAATATACAATTGCAGGTTTTTTAGACAACTAGATTAGTAAGCAAGAGGAAAAATGCAGAGAACAAAAATAAAGTTTAGATGAAAGTTGGCAGCACTTTCATCAGGAGAGTTTTTAAATGGGCAAATTACTAGAAATATTTAAAGAGGTTTATTTAATTCATGTTTTTAAATGCAGTTTAATAAAAAAAATACATTGAAAAAAATGTATAATGTATAAATAGACAAATTGAAAACTGTTTATTTAATTCATGTTTTAAAACGTGGATTAATAAACAATAAAAAGTTCATTAATAAATATTTTGAAATTCGCTTTTTAAGAATACAATTGGCAAACACTTTTCACTCAATTTGCAAATTGCTTTTCTTTGTCATTTTGCCAAATGCTTTTTTTTATCTATTTGTTGATCGAGTTAAAAAAATTAATTGGACCGTACACACATGGGAGCAACCAATCAATTTTCACCTCAATTTGAAGAGCCAACCCAATTTGGTTCTCCATTCTCAAATACATTAATTAAATCAAATTAAAATGCAAACTTAAAACTTGAATGAAAATGAGAAATGTTGCCTTAGCAACTAACTGAAATAAGTTAAACTAAAAAATAAGTTTGTTAAAGTACTAAAATTACAAAAACAAACATGAATAAAATGAACTTAAAACTTAATCTAAAATGAAAATGAAAATTGGAAATATACAAATAAAACTGGTTCTAAATATTAATAAATACTATAATAGTATATAAACAATATTGAAGCCTCTATAATTGATGTGTATTGGCCCCACAGAGGCAGACAAACATTTGCCACCACACGGCCGTCCTCTGTACTTTTGGAGCAGCTCTCAGTGTGTGTCACTAAAGGGGAACCTGTCCTGTTGGTCGGGGAGACGGGCACAGGAAAGACCTCTACTGTCCAGTACCTGGCAGAAATGACAGGTAACACATCTGAACTAAACTAAGCCAGTAGGTTTAACACAGTGCATCATTGTTAAACCTCCTGCCCTGTTGTACTGCCCACAGGACACAAACTCAGAGTGGTCAACATGAACCAACAGAGTGACACTGCTGACCTATTAGGAGGGTGAGTAGACAAGTGACAAGAAATATGGACAGTAAAAATGTGGTAGAAACTCTCTGCGAAGTGCGAACATGTTTTTTTTGCTGACCTTGGTCTTTGATGATTGAAGGTATAAACCAGTGGACCAAAAGCTTATCCTTTTGCCCCTCCGGGAAGCATTTGAGGACCTCTTTTCCCAGACATACTCTCGGAAACAGAACCTGACCTTCCTGGGTCACGTCCAGACCTGTTTCAGAGGCAAACGCTGGCAGGACCTTCTGAAGCTCATGGACCATGTCTGCAAATCAGCACTAACCAAGGAACTACACGATAAACCCAATGGTAATTCTAAAGGTTCAAATCAATTACATCAGTCATAATTTCTGTTGTTTCTAAATTCTTTGTGTAAAAAAAAAAAAAAAAAGGAGTTGCGATCGTTTTTCAGTCTTCTTTTTCTTGGTGTTTTTCTCATAGCTGCCTTGCTGCAGGAGCAGTGGGAGGCTTTGGCTCTCAAACTCAGTCAGACGCAGGAACAGATCCGGGCCTGTGAATCCGCTTTGGTCTTTGCATTTGTGGAGGTAATTGTCTCTCCTCTAACCTCCTGTCTAAATCTCTTCTTTCTCCTGTTATCTCCTGAATGTTGTGGCTGTCTGTGTATCCGCACAGGGGACTTTAGCCCAGGCTGTGAAGAAAGGCCAATGGATCCTGCTGGATGAGATTAATCTGGCTGCTGCAGAGACGCTGGAGTGTCTGAGTGGATTGCTGGAGGGCAGCGCTGGGTCACTGGTGCTACTGGATAGAGGCGACACTGGTGAGTCCCTAACAAATTGGTATAGTGGGTAAAGATGTGCCCTTGTAGTACTTTGCCTTTCCCTTAGACTACTTCTATAGGCTGACTGTAGACACTTTGGATCAAGAGATGAAACAGCTAGTTGTAAGTCACTGATTAGGAAACAGTCTACTGTAGTTTATTGGCTCAAAAAACAGTTGTATACTACTGTTCAAAAGTTTAGGGTTTATATGATTTTTTTTAAATGTTTTTGAAAGAGAGTAATATTTTGAAATATTTTCAATTTAAGCTGAATTTTCAGAAGCTATAACTTCATTGTCACATGATTCTTCAGAAACCATTCTTATATGACGATTTGGTGCTCAAGAAACATTTATTAATGCTTTCGTAGAAACCATGATGATTTTTTTTCAGGGTACTTTGATGAATTGAAAGTTCAAAAGAACAGAAAGTGTTCTTGATGCTTAATTGTTGTCCTTTACCAAAAGTGGTGTTGTTGATGAGTGGTTTAGAAATGTTTGATTTAATTCAGAGGTAATTTACTGTTTTCATTCTGATGTCATTCTGTGTAGAGCCTCTGGTTCGTCACCCAGACTTCCGCCTGTTTGCCTGCATGAACCCAGCCACTGATGTAGGCAAGAGGAACCTGCCACTGGGCATTAGAAACCGGTGAGAGGGGATCGAACTCCTAATAAATATCTAGCATATTTGTTTGAAGATAAAATACACTATGTATACTTTCTTAAGCATTCAAATTTTTTCTGAGAACACTGTTTGTGTTTATATGAAGTTAATGTAATTGTGTTTATGTATCAGATTTACAGAGTTGTATGTGGAGGAGCTTGAGAGTGAAAGTGATTTACGAATCCTCGTCTCTGACTATCTCAAGGGCCTTAACCTGACCAGAGGCATCATCCATGGAATCATCAGGTTTGTTCACAGGTCTTTAGTAGGTCTCCATTGCTATCAATAGAACAGCTAACTGACTTTCCTCATTAAAACACAATTTTTTGCAGTTTGATATATAGAAGATCAATGGTTGCCAATAGCAAAACAATTATAAAACAAATAATCATTTCTTGATGATAATATTAAGGTAGTTTAAAATTTTAGGTTTTTACTTATTAAATATGGTTTTTATCCCAAGAATTGTAAAATACACAACATATAGAATTCATCCCTTTAGTTAGGTGCTATACTAAAAGACACTTGTGAGTGATGTTTCTTTAAACCGATTCTTCCCTGCTTTTCCCTCAGTTTTTATTTGGCTGTTCGTAAGGAGGCTAACACTCGGCTAGTGGACGGTACGGGTCACAAGCCTCACTACAGCTTGCGTACACTTTGCAGAGCTCTGAAATATGTGGCCTCTGATCCCTGCTACAACATCCAACGCTCCCTCTATGAGGTAATGTATTTGTCCTCATCATCGTTAATATCTCAGAAGTCTGACACCTAGTGGGTTGTGTATATTGCAGTAAATGTCTGTTACATGTTGCTATATTGAAATAAGATTTTTTATTCATGTAAAGACCAAGCAGCAACCTCCCGCTCTCTCTCTTGAAACCCATATGGAAGTGACTTAAACTGTAATTCGTCAACTGGCCGCTAGATGTTGGATGCAAAAGGGAGTCAATCCCATAGACTCCCCATGTTAAAATGGCCAACTTTACAGCAGAAAAAAATGTTTACAGCCTGGTTCAAAAAAATATTTTGGACTATATAGTTAATTTTGCCCTTCATGACAACTATGAGGGGGGTGAATTAAACTTATCTGTTTAAATTATATTAAGCGTTAAAGTTCTGCATAATTAAAGGTGAGGCCACTTGATTGACAGGGTGATTGCCGCTGGTGTCACCACAGTCTAGCTAGGTGGGTGTGGTTTCAGCAACCAGCTCCCACCTTTTTGCCCATTTTCGATTATCCGTGAGTGATGTACGGTGTCACACTGCCAACATGGCGAAGGCCGGCTCCGCCTACTTTTGGCTTCATAAATGCTCTTCTGAAGCCTATGGGTGATGTCACGGACACTACATCCATGTTTTTATACAGTCTAAGGTAAAGACACAAGAACTTGACTTTGCCTGGGTTGGATGTTTTACCCTGTGCCAACAGCAGAAGTGAGCAGCTTAATAAAACACACTAGCTGTGTTGTTTTGCTACATCGTTATGAATAATGCTGTTTAAATTTAGTTTTGTTACATCACGACACGCCTCTCTCATACAGTGTAGATTGGATTTCAAAGTCCCACCGGCACTACATTTCCCACAGAGTAGTTTGAGTTATACAATGACTACTCCACCAGTCAATCTGTATACAGTACATTGTATTTTTGAGATTGTTTATTTACTAATATCAGTATCTGTCCACTCCATATAGGTTTCCAGCTTTTGCAGGTCGTAGGAGTTATTACATTAGATGGTGGTTTTCTTCAGGCATTAACATTGTCAATACATTTAAATTCACATTTTTTTGAAAGCAAGTTTTTTTTTTTTTTTACATTCATTTTGTTAATTTAGGGCAACCAGGTTGTTTAAAGCTTAAAGACTTCATTAGTTCTGTTCAACATTGACCAGCTTTATTCATTTTCGTTAATGCAACAAGTTTTATGCCAATCATATGACAAAGTGCTCTGTATTTGTTTTTGTTGGGCATAAACAGTAGACATTTAAATAAAGAAGTGTGTTGTGTGCATTTTGTAAAAGAAATAAAAACACCATGAAAAGTATGTTTACGTGGAGGTTAATATCTTCAACAGGGTTTCTGTCTGAGTTTTCTCACTCAGCTGGATCGCAGCTCTCACCCTGTTGTGCAGAAACTGGTGTGTCAGTACATACTAGGAGGAAATGTGAAGTGTCTAAAACAGGTAATCATCTCAGAGCTACTTTTATCCATGCTAATATTTGTTTAAAGGGATAGACTGTAGATGTTCTTTGTGTGAAAATGGTCCTGTGCTGTCTCTTCAGCCAATCCCAAAGCCAAAGGACCGCGTGTGCATGCAGATAGAGGACTACTGGCTGATGCGGGGTGACATGGAGCCTACTGTAGACTCCAGTTACATCCTCACACCCTCCGTCAAGCTCAACCTGAAAGACCTGGCACGGGTAGTGTCTGCCGGGTAGGAAAACCCACCCCAGATATGTCCCCTGTGACTTTCCGTAGATCAATCTCACCGTCGATACATATTACATACACAGCATCTCTCTGTTCATCTGTGGGAGGATTTGATTCACTTTTAGTTCTTTGGGTAGTAATCATAGTAACTGATTGAATTGCTTTTCTGTTTTGGTGCCATTTGTCTGGGACAGTTCAGACCTAGTGAACAGTTGATTTCTATATCTGTATAGAGCTGACTTCAGGACATTTTGGGCATCTGTACCTTTTTCTGTACCTTTCTGGGCCAAATCAGATATATATATATATATATATATATATATATATATATATATATATATATATATATACTGTAAATTCATTACATACTAGGAATAATTTTCCACTAATTTCTTCTATACATTGTCTTTTCTCTTTGTGTTGTTTTGGTGATTAGCATCCATCCAGTGCTTATTCAGGGGGAAACGTCTGTAGGAAAGACGAGTCTGATAAAATGGCTTTCAGCTGCCACAGGAAACCAGTGTGTGCGGATCAATAACCATGAGCACACAGATATCCAGGAGTACATTGGCTGCTACTCCTCTGATGAGCATGGCAAACTTGTCTTTAAAGAAGGTACATAACCTTTGGAGCACACATTAATAATGATAATCTACAAGTATGTGAATCTGTTATGCTTACATTACAATTCCATTGAAAGAGAATTTTTGAATGTAAAAATTATGTAAATACATAAAAATGGTACGAAATGCATGTTGTTATAAGCCAGGCTTAAAATGCAACACTCAGGGGGTCCTGGCTTCCTCCATCTACCCACAAAGGGGGCTAAAACAATTAAAGACCCTTGACTTATGCTAAAGATATTAATACATTTTAATTATTCACTGACATATTAGATCGTTGTTTCTCTTCATGTATAGTTCAGTGTTCGATTAACCTTATGTTTTATGTCATGTTTTCATGTAAACAACATATGTTTCTTTCCCCTGAAGGTGTTCTGATCGATGCCATGAGGAAAGGTTATTGGATCATTCTAGATGAATTAAACCTTGCCCCCACTGATGTCCTCGAGGCCCTGAATAGATTGCTGGATGATAACCGGGAGCTCTTCATCGCCGAGACACAGGAAGTCGTCAAAGCCCACCCTAGATTTATGCTCTTTGCCACCCAGAATCCTCCTGGGCTTTACGGGGGCAGAAAGGTCTCTTCAATCAATTTTAAAAAATGACCAGTTTGTCAGGCAACCTTGTTTTCTTGACCTTTTGTGAACTGTAATCTGCAACAGTAATGCGGTAACTGATTGGGAGGTGCTGATGTACTGGTTCTGATGTTACTGTTCAGGACAGGCTCAAGAATTTTAATGCACTTAATTATTCTATCTTAATATCTTATCAAAGTCTGACCCATGACCAGTTTCATTCTTGTATAGGTCCTGTCCCGAGCATTTAGGAACCGTTTCGTGGAGCTGCATTTTGATGAGCTGCCCAGTGTAGAGCTTGAGAACATTCTCCATCAGCGCTGCAGTTTGCCCCCATCCTACTGCTCCAAACTCATCAAAGTCATGCAGAACTTGCAGGTGCGCATCTCATTTTGTTGCATCAGTGTATAAGAATCTATTTTGAGAAGTTCATGAATATGTTTTTTGATATGGTGATTATTTTTATCAGTCCTTGCGTAGAGGATCTAGTGTGTTTGCTGGAAAACATGGGTACATTACCCTAAGAGACCTGTTCCGCTGGGCTGAACGCTATAGGCTGGAAGAGCAGAATGACACCTCACGTGATTGGCTACAACATTTGGCTGATGACGGTAAAATCAATGACAAACTTTTGGAGTAAAAAAAAAATAATTATATGTATATATATATGTATGTACGTGTGTGTGTGTGTGTGTCCACTACAGTTCAAAGGTTTGGTGTCTGTAAGATATTTTAACTGTTTATCTTATGTCTGTTATGTGCACCAAGGTTGCATTTATTTAGTAGTAAAACAGTAATATTGTGAAATAATAATATTACAGTTAAAAATGATTTAAAAAAAATAATTTATTCCTGTTATGGCAAAGTTGAATTTCATGCTCATTTAGTACTCAAGAAATGGTTCTTCTTGTTATCGATTGTGGTGATTGTTTTCTGGAAACCGTGATACTTTTTTTAGGATTCAGTTCAAAACACCAGCATATATCTGAAGTAGAAATCTTTGGTTACAATGTAAAAGACTTTACTGCTACTTTTAGTGCTTTTTATTATTTAAATAAAAATTACTTTAATTAGTGCCTCCTTTCTGAATGAAAGGAATTGATCAATGAATCAGTGATGTTTTAATGATCCCAAACCTTTGATGTAATATTTGAAAATTATTGTAATAATCATGGTGTTTACTCTTTCAGGCTACATGCTGTTGGCCGGCCGTGTCAGGAAGCCAGAGGAAGCGCTGACCATCCAGAACATTTTGGAGAAGCACTTTAAAAGGACTGTGAACTTAGATGCTCTTTTCTCTGAAGCTCAGGTCACCTCTCAGTTCAGTGAGTTTTTGCGCACAAACACAGAGGCACACCGAATTCTGACATCAGGTCGATGACTTTCAATTACTAATGTTGTTCTCACTGGTTGTTCCATTGCATTATCACATAAACAAATACCAGAAGCACTGCACAGATTAATGACAGTCCCTTAATAAAGCATCTTAGCAACCTCCACTACCTGCGTGTGTTCCTTATATGATGCAGGTATTTAGTGTGAGTTTATCGATTGTATCTTGTGATGTTTATTTCCATCTATACAGATGATTTAACATAGCAAAATAGTTTCAATGAAAGGTTAAATTCTTGATTCTGATGCTTACCTAAAGATGAGTTTGATTAGCTCACTTTATTACTAATGGCCAGATTGATTATTTTGGCTGGTTCAGTTTGGTATATTGATGGTTGTTGATGGCTTGGCACTTGGCAGGCCCTTTTGTGGACAGCATTGCGGGTGTCCCTGAAGAGTTCGGTCATGTGGTGTGGACCCAGGGCATGAGGAGACTGGCTGTGCTAGTGGGCAGAGCACTTCATTTTGGAGAGTCTGTTCTACTTGTCGGGGACACGGGGTAAGCTGTAATACAGTCCCTATTTGAACCTCAGTGAGAGGGTTTGAAAATCTGATCAGTTCCCTTTGACACATCTTAAAAGTAACAAAATGTAACTTATCAGATTAACAGTGAGGGTTTTTTATTTTTTATTTTTTTTTAAATATTGTTGTAAATGTTGGGGGCCTTAAAGTTGAGAATTACTGCTGTAATACCACATGCCATCTAGCAATAACAAATAGAAACATATTTTTCAATTAAAAATGTCAACACAGGAAACTAAATTTTTCTTTAAAACCTTTAGTAGCTTTATTTATTTATCAGATAAAAGCTGAAATGGATTATAAGTTCCTCCCCTTTACTACAGCTGTGGTAAAACCACCATCTGCCAGCTGTTTGCTGCATTAGCTGGTCAGAAGTTCTTCTCTGTGAACTGTCACTTGCATATGGAGACGTCTGACTTTCTGGGTGGCCTCCGACCTGTCCGTCACACGGGAACCCAACAGGTAATATTCCTATTTCTTAAGATTGAGTTTACAAAACTCTCATTTCCAGTCCTAAACTCAGACTGCCACCAGCTTATGGCTTATTCATCAATGCTGGTTTTGATTTGACATGAATGTATTATGTTTCAGGCTGATGCCGAGGACGGCCGTCTGTTTGAATGGCATGATGGACCACTGGTGCTGGCGATGAAACAGGACGGTGTGTTTCTAATGGATGAGATCTCACTGGCAGATGACTCTGTGCTGGAGAGACTCAACAGGTGTGAATTTAAACTCTGTGTTCTCACACTGACAGCTTATTAACAGTGTTTAAATTTTACTTAAAAGTTTTCAATTCGGGTTTGTTTGGAAAGTTTTGTACATCATTGATATTGGCACATCTCTTGTTGAAAGTGATTATGTGACTATGTGTTCTGTGCAGCGTATTGGAGACTGAAAAATCATTGGTGCTGGCAGAGAAAGGCAGCGGAGATGATGAAGATGTTGAGCTGATCATTGCTGGGAAGAAGTTCCGGCTTGTCTCTACCATGAACCCCGGAGGTGATTTTGGAAAGAAAGAGGTCAGTACATGGAAAATTAGCATGGCTAAGTAACATTATGTTGAGGTTTTTTAATATTCTCTGAAGATTAATATTAATAGTGAAACAAGTGGATTGTGTTTGCGTGGATGAAACAAGCAACCAGTGGCACTGATGTGTTTGCATATGTACAGCTGTCTCCAGCACTCAGGAACAGGTTCACAGAGATTTGGTGCCCCCAGAGCAACAGTCGTAATGATCTAATGCAGATCATCCAACACAATCTAAGGCCTGGACTCTCTCTGGACCAGCATGACCACCAAGGTGAGTCACAGAGCAATCACTTCTAAAAAGCCTCGTTTCACACCCTTTGAAGTACTTGAATCTGATAGCTGGATTCTACAGTCAATAGCTTTGTATGATTACCACTAAACTACATGTAATAGATGTTTGTTGTCCTTGGCTAGTCAGTCTCCTGCTCTGTTTTAGTCTCATCATTGCTCTTCCCATCTCAGGTAAAGACATAGCAGAGCTCATGCTGGACTTCATCGACTGGCTGACCAATCAGGAGTTTGGCCGACGGTGTATTCTAAGCGTGCGAGACATTCTGTCATGGGTGAACTTCATGAACACAGTATGTGAGCGGGACGAGGACGGCTTCATGACCATGGGGGAGCTGGAGGAGGAGGAGCCCGAATGGGACCTGCGATTGGACACCGTAACAGCCTTTATTCATGCTGCGTGCCTTGTGTATGTGGACGGAATCGGCTCAGGTGTGAGAAAAGCGAGTGTAAACTGCATTTATCATGTTTTGGTACCCATTTACCCCCAAAATGAGTAAGATATACTAGCGTTTCTGGGGTCAGTAAGATATTTTTAATAAAGTCTCCTCTAAGCTTAAAAGGCTGCATTTATTTGACCAAAATACAGTAAAAGCTATATATAATGCAGTTTATTCCTGTTATTGCAAAGCTGAATTTCAACAGCTGTAAATAGTCTTAACATGATCTTTCAGAAATCATTTTGATATGCTGATTGTGTGCTGAAAAAACATCATTTTATCAATATTGAAAATTATTGTGCTGCTTAATATTTTTGTCGAAAACATTATACTTTTTTTCCGTTTTCAGGATCCTTTTATAAATGGAAAGTCGAAAAGCTAAATTTTGTGAAATAGAAACTTTTGTTACATTATAAATGTCGTTATTGTGCATGTATTTTGATCAATTTAATGCATGCTTAATTATTAAGTATTAATAAAAAATAAAATAAAAAAAGGAAATCCTACTTAACCCAAACCTTTCAACAGTACTTAGATTTTTTTCATTTTACAGATCAAATATCCCTTAACCATGCTACTTAAGAAAATATAAATCCTTCTTAATGACCTCATTATTATAATTTTTTATGGTACCAGGAACCACAGTGTCGGCAGCAGAGAATGCCCTGGTGGCACGGAAATTGAGTATGGAATACCTGGAGAAGAGACTGAGCAGAATTACAGAGCTAGATGAGGAGATGAGGGATGCGCTCAGAGTCTACGACACTAATGTACCCCGAGAGCCCCAGTGGGGTGAAGACTTCTTTGGCATTGACCCCTTCTACATCGCTGCAGGTGAGGAATCTATTAACATGTAAAAGTTAATATATGTAAACTGGGTGTTGTTAGCAATTATTGTTATCAAATGGTTCCCCAGGTGGGACTTTTGGATTCTGTTTGCTACATATAGTCTGATCCACCCACAGGTTCTGAGAGTGAGGGCAGGAGTCTGTCGCACTACGCTTTGAGTGCGGGCACCACTGCAGTGAATGCTCAGAGGATATTACGGGCACTGAAGCTTCAAAGACCCATACTTCTGGAGGGCTCACCTGGAGTGGGCAAAACCAGCCTGGTCGCTGCCCTTGCCAAGGCATCTGGGAACCATCTTGTCAGGATCAACCTGTCTGAACAAACTGTATGTCAGTTTTGCTTTAGCATTGCTTTGTTGAACTCAATCTAAACTCTACCAATGCAATGACAACCATTTTTGACCGGTGTTTTTAATTCATTGTGCTGTTTTGTCCTCTCTGTGCAGGATGTTACGGATCTCTTTGGGACAGACCTGCCAGTGGAAGGTGGGAAAGGAGGAGAGTTTGCGTGGCGGGATGGTCCTCTCCTTGCTGGGCTGAAGGCTGGACATTGGATCGTCCTAGATGAGGTAAAAATAAATGGAAATGCGTTTGTCTTATTTTTTTATATAGAGTTGATAACTCTAAAAAATCTCTTTATTTTAGTTGAGTAGCTTTAATGATTGTTGTTTTTCTTTGTCTTATCTCTCCAGCTGAATCTGGCCTCTCAGTCAGTGCTGGAAGGTCTGAACGCTTGCTTTGACCATCGTGCTGAGATCTACATCCCTGAGCTGGGCATGCGCTTCCATGTTCAGCATGGGAAGACCAAGATCTTTGGCTGCCAAAACCCTTTCACACAGGGAGGAGGACGCAAAGGCCTTCCCAAGTCCTTCCTAAACAGATTCACCCAGGTAAGATTGAATGATTTTCTGTATGTTTTCGGAAAAAAATACACATTTGATTAAGGATATGGATCTGTGTTCTGTATTTTCCTCATTCAGGTTTATGTGGATGCACTAACCAATGAAGACATGCAGTTCATTGGTGACTCCATCTTTCCTAACATTGACAATGCGATCATTTCAAAAATGGTGCAATTTAGTAGCCGGGTAAGTGGGCGATGCTTAACTTCACTGGTGTTTTTCTGTTGCTCGTGCTCTTTTATTTGACACCTCCCCATGTATCGTGATTTCTTGTTTCCTAAGCTTGTCAAAGAAGTGACAGTTGAAAGGAAATGGGGCCAGATAGGAGGACCATGGGAGTTTAATCTCCGTGACCTGTTCCGTTGGTGCCAGCTGATGCAGACAGACCAATCACCAGGCTTCTTCAACCCTGGCCAGCATGTTGGACTTGTGTATGCAGACCGCATGAGGACCGAGGCAGACAAGGCTCAGGTAACAATGCTAATTTAAATACCATTTATCACTCATAACCTGGAGATATGAAGATAAAGCCGTTGATCACTAATACGTGTTCTATCCTCAGGTGTTAGCAGTGTTTAGGAAGGTGTTTGGAGAAGACTTTGAACCTTATATGGGCTCCAGACAGTTCCATATCACCCCTTTGAACTTACAGGTTGGTCAGAATAATATAAAATAATATAATATAATTGGTTTAGTATAATGTTATTTTATTTTTTATTGTAGTTTTTTTTAAAGACAAAATATTGGTCGCAAGCCAGAACAATAAGAAACATCAAGTGTGAATATATATTATAATTAATATTATATCATATTTAAATAGTTTTAATCCTTATTTTTTATTTTAATCCTTAATCCATAATCTATAATAAATTGTATGTATAATAAAAGTCTTTAACATAAATAAACATTGGTGTTTGATAATATTTCTTCCTCTGTGTCACACACATACAGTTGGGTTACTCAGTTCTGCAGCGTAGTGGAGGGGCACCTATTGCTCTGGATCCTCCTTTGTCGATTACCCATCATTCTTTGCACCCTCTGGAAGCCCTGATGAAGTGTGTGGAGATGGGGTGGATGGTCATACTGGTGGGTCCCACTGCGAGTGGAAAGAGCAGTCTAGTGCATCTGCTTGCACTGTTAACAGGACACAGACTGAGGGTCATGGCCATGAACAGCGCCATGGACACAACGGAGCTGCTGGGTGGTTTTGAGCAGGTCACTTGGAAATGACAGACATGTTGAATATTTCACTAATTTGGTGGGATTATTGGGATTGTGATAACTTGTAATTGTTTTTAGGTGGACATCATACGGCCATGGCAGCAGGTCTTGGAGAGTATGGACTATGTGGTGGCCATGGTGACCAGACGAGGCCTGATGTCATTGGATGGGGCGGTGCAGGACACTGAGTTTCTGTTGAGCACGTGGAGCACTTTCCGCCGCTGGCTGAGAGAGGAGGGTCTGGACACCACAGAGGGCATGGTCACGTTTGAGGCTTTAAACAAACTGGAGGTCATCATTGTTCTGCTGCACAAACTCAACACTAAACTCAAGGTCTTAACAGGTAAGACACTGCACTACAACAAGGCAGTATTTGTCTTCTGTATGCTTTACGACTTAGCAAATTGGTTCTCTGAGACATTTGGATTTGAATTTGAGTAAGAATGAGTTGGGAGAATGAGAATGGGTTGAAATTTTCTTTTTTTTAACTTTTATTTTTAGTATATTAAATAATACATGTAAAAATATATATATTTTATGACAGTTTATTTAAATAAGATAAAATAAATCCTTACTTTTTTTTAGCCTTGTTTAAAGAGTTTGAGTGTCATAAAATCTCTGATTGTCTACTGCAGACATGTCAAAGCTGCAGATGGACTTCACTCTACTGAAGGAGCGGTTGGCCCAAATGCAGGACGGTTGGACTCATGGGGGCTTTGAGTGGCTGGATGGGACGTTAGTTCAGGCGCTGCAGGCTGGAGACTGGTTGCTCATGGACAATGTCAACTTCTGCAGGTCAGATGAATGTAAAAAAAGTAATAATGACTTGTTGTCAAGTCTGTGTTTTAATGAATTGGTTGAGTAAACGATTCAGTGACGCATTTATAACACAAAAAGTCACTGACTTATAGACTGCACTGATATAACATTCTCATCAACACTTATTATTGAAAAATAAAAGATGGTGATTTGGTCATGATATACTGTATTTTCCAGACTATAAATCACATTTTTTTTTCATAGTTTGGCTGGTCCTGCGACTTATCAAAATTAAATTTACATGAACCAAGAAATGAACCAACAGAAAACATTACCGTCTACAGCCGCCAGAGGGCGCTCTATGCTGCTCAGTGCTCCTGTAGTCTACCACTGAGCAGCGTAGAGCACGGGTGTAGACGGTAATGTTTTCTCTTGGTTTTAAATAAATGCGACTTATAATCCAGTGTGACTTATATATGTTTTTTTTTTCTCGTCATGACGTATTTTTGGACTGATGCGAGTTATACTTAGGTGCGACTTATAGTCCGGAAAATACGGTATTGCTTTTTTTTTTTTTTTTTTTTGAGTGATACAACTAGTATAAATAATGTATTCCATGTAGACATGTAATAAAATAACTCACTATGAACTATTCGTGTTACAGCCCTTCAGTGTTGGATCGACTGAATGCCCTTCTGGAGCCTGGCGGGTCATTAACCATTAATGAACGAGGGATCATTGATGGAACCACACCCACCATCACACCCCACCCTAACTTCAGGTACAAACAAATCCTGTACCAACATCACATCCTGCTGAACTGTTTCTAATCTCATGTGAAAGTACAGTTCTGTGAGACTCACTGCCTCTGTTCAGTCCTGTTTCTCTTTGTGTTTTTCAGGTTGTTCCTCACCATGGATCCCACCCACGGGGAAATCTCTCGAGCCATGAGAAACCGTGGTGTTGAGATCTACATCCCTGGCGAGCATGAGGGAGTGTGCTGGGACACCCTTGATCTAAAGATGGTGTTACACACCCTGGGTGTGACGGGAGACTGTGTGTGTGACCTGCTGATCTCCATTCATTCAGAAATCAAGAACACAATATGGGGTGAGTGTGTGATTGGATCAAAGGTGTTATTTTATTATCATTGAGAAACTATTATAGATTTTGTTTTAATCTTTTGATTAATTTTATATTTTACATTTTTTTTAGTTTTTATTAGTTATTTTTTTGTCTATTTTAATTTTTATTTCAGTTTTAGTTATTTTATCATATCAAGTTAAGCAAAATGAAAATACTTTTTTTTTTTTTATATAGTTTTTCAGTTAACAATTTATTTCAAAGACAGAAATTTTTTTTTATGGTTTTATTTTAATTTACTATAGATCTTTAGATATGTTTTGATGGAGATGCTCTCTTTACTGTCCTCTAGACTCACCTGCATCATCCTTGTCATCTCTGCTCCATGCTGCGTCTCTGTTGTCTGGTCAGCTCCAGAGAGGAGTTGATCTGCCCAGTGCCCTTTTACAGGCCTGTGGAGAGGCTTATGCTTTCTGTCAACGCACCACTGCTAACCAGCAGGTACATGGATGTTTGTCTAAAAACCACGGCAAGATAAAATATATGATGCCATAAAATTATGACACATCAAACTTACGTCTCACTTCCTGTCTCAGCTGGCTCAGGACGTCATTGAGAGGCAGCTGGCAGTGCTGGACTCTGAGGACTGGGGCAGTGGGCTGCTATGTGCGGGTGTGTGGCCGGACCGTATCCCCTCAGCCCTGATGTGCACTGAGGACTCGTGTTTCTCCAGTGTCCAGAGAGACGGACAGGTCCTCCTGTACTGCCTCAACACTCTCAGTCTTTACGGGAAAAGGTCAGAACTACACTATACAAACAAACCATTTTGTATTTCATTGGCCAATTGGCCAAGTCATTGGTTGTAAATAAGATTCTAATATTGTTTGTGGTCATGAAAGTTATTCACATTTAAAGTTATAAATTTTTGTTGGCGCCGGCATATAAAGCGCAACTGCACTCGCGGCGACCCGAGTTCGATTCCTGTCTCGAAGTCCTATGCTGATCCCGCTCCCCTCTCCTGTCTAAAATGATAAAGGAATAAGAAGTCACCCCCCCCCCCCCCCCATTTAATACATTTTCTTAATTATTAAGCATTTCTTAAAGGTTTTTTTTTTAAAAGCTTTCAGTTTTAGAATCAGTTTTTCTTTTTTTCTTTTTTTTATAATTTAGTATTTTGTTTGTTTGATTATATATTTGATCGATAATACACAAGTGAAACTGCAGTTATAACAATAAATTCATCATATATAGTATTTTTTGAACCATGAAATTTTCAGTAATTAGTAATTTAGTTAAATTATTCTATAATCATTATTTTGGTTAGCAAAAAAACTTTTACGTTTTTGTAAAAAAACTAAACAAAAACTGTAGTTATAGTAGTATAATAATATATTATTAATAATTTCTGATTCAGAAATCGTCCACTGAGCCTGGTTGACCTGCAGAGGGCAATGCAGAGTGGTGCTGTACTGGATGGGCTGCAGTTTTCTGGCGGTGGAGGACTGGAGGGTGGAGCTGAGAATGCCCTTCGCCTCCTCCCGACAGCAGTTAAAATACTGACAGAAAGAGCTTCTCACAGTGACTGGGTCCTCAGAACCAGCTGGCTCTCCCACCTTACCAAAACGTACAAACATGCAGGTATGCTGTAAAGGAAAAAGCAACCTTTTTAATGTGTTTAATAAAGTTTTTGTTGTCCTGAGATCATATTTTTGAGACCTGAGATCATACTGGTGCTTGCAGATGCAGCTCTGATGCAGTTGGAGGCAGGATGCACAGCGCTGAAGGCCGTATTCAACAGCAAGCTTATCGGGAAAGGCAAATGTCTGGCAGAGCTCTTGCAACCACACAGCACAGGTACATATACACACTCACACATATATACACTTAAAGACCACTTGAAATAATAATAGGTCTATCTGAAATAGTAAGTATTTCATAATCAGTGTCTCTTCCTCTTAAACAACTTTTCTAATGTAAATAAGGTTGTGTAAGGAAAAACCATATCATGATATATCAGTCTAACTCACCTACAGTCCAAAAACCCTTTATTATTTTCTGATAAATATGGTTTCATTCGGAAGTCAATCACATTATTGAAGTTAAGTGCATTGGGAGTGCATTCTTCATTGCCTTTAATATTTATTTATGTGGAAAACTCAGAATCATAGTTACAAAAAACAAAACTCGTATACAGTTGCTGTGGAGTTCCTAAACGTTGTTTCTTCACCAGATGACTACAGGATTCTGGTCGACATGCGCTGGAACAAGCAGTACTTGGACATTTTGGCAAACACATGCAACTTTGAGGATGAGGAGAGATACATGGAATTCATGGAAGCCCTGAATGCTGTTGCCAACAGGTAAGTCCTTATCATTTTCCACAAAAATATTCCAGTGAAGTGGCAAATGTCCAGAAACGAATGGCTTATGTTTTGAAAGAATCACATTGCTGATGGACCGAGAGGAGAGTGCAGCTATTAACAGCAGTGCTGGAAACAGCTCGCCTCATAACAGCGCACTTAGACTGGCCACTTCTTTCTCAAAAGGTACACACACTCACTCCCACAGCCTTGTAAAAAATACACTTTTGACATTAGAATGAAAAAGCTTGGGTTTTGTGTCACTATTCACATTATAAAATCTGGTTTTATAGGGACGGTTGACATAGGCCACCTACCTCATCCAGTGTTGATCCACCTGCGCTCATTCTTCGACCTGTGGGATTCATTTGTACTGGAAGCTGTGCAGTCGGGCCAGCCCTACATCTCCGACCACCTCATGTTTGAGGTCAGAATTTTATTCCAGAGAGCATATTCATTATAGCCGTGCTGCCCTGTTCTGCAGTTGGTTTAAGGTGATGTGTTTGTGTCCAGATCCTGCAGTTGCTGCAGTGGAGGGATCGTTTCTGGCATGTGTGTAACACTCTGTCTGCGGATACTCGGAGTGTGTGTGTGATGTCCCTGCACTGGCAGTGGGTGCACAAAAACCTCATTTTGCGGCTGCCTCAGCTTTTGATGGGGGATAGTGACTATGAGTGAGTAATGGCTTTATTATGTGACAGAAATACATAATGTAATGTTCTCTGTAGTGTGTGTTTATATGTATGTTGTGAACGTTCATTTCAGAGGCCAACAGGAATTACACACGATCTCCACGGCCATCCAGAACACACTTTCCAGCCCTGTCGCTGTGGCTTCTGCTCTGAAGGGCATTCAGAAGACATTAGGAAAACCACTGCCATTTAAGGTTAGGCGATATATATCGGACACAAAAAGATTCTACCATTTTGAAACTCCATTGCACAGCGGTGTTTATCTGTGTTGCTCTTTGGGTTACACAGGTTCAACTCCAGATAAAACTATCATTCAAAAGTTTGAAGGATTTTCTTTTTAATGTGAAATTCAGCTGGATGTTACTAACTGGGAAACAGTCTAGTTTATTTTCTAAAAAGCCTGTTGTACACTACCATTCAAAAATTTGCATTGGTATGTTTGGCATTTTAAATGTTTTTTTTTTTTTTTTTTTTTTTTTTTTTTTTAGAGGATTATCTTTTGCTTCCCAAAGCTCTGGTTATTTGATCAAATTTATTTGATGCAATCTAGTAAATACTGCAAAATTGTAAAATATAACTATGATTTAAAAATAAATAAATCTTTTATATCATTATAAATGTATTTACTGTCACTTTTGAACAATTTAATTTGTTCTTGCTGTATAAAAGGTATTTTGCAAAAAAGGAATTTTTTATCAAAATAAAAATAAACTAAGACATTCTAGCAAAAGTTTGAGATGTCCTTCTTTCTGTGCAGCTGGAGGCGGTGGCTGAATGTGCAGCCCGCCTGCGAGTGCTGTGCAGGGCTTTGGATGTTAGGGACCTGCGACTGGACAACAGCCTCGCATCGCTGTGGAAACAAGAGGTGTCTCGTCTCCGTGGTGTGGCCATGGGAATTGACTCCAAAGAAGCTCTACTGGAAGCTTGGGGTTTGGTGCTCCAGGCCAACATCCTGCTGGAGCCTCAGAACTCAGGTAAACTAGCCACTCACATTTTGGACAGTAATTCGTAAGAACTGTGGGCATAAAGGTGTGTAGTGCTAGACCATATAACCAGCCAAACCCTGACCGCTTAGTTTAATGACACAGAATATTCTTATCTTTCTATCCAGGGGTTCTGGAGAGGCTTGTGAGCTGTGTGGATCAGCAGCAGGGTCATATGGCTTCCTGTGGCCTGCTGGACTCTCTTTCAGAAGATAATGAAGAAGTTGGAGACAGTGCTGCCCCAGGCCGGGAGGTGTTACTGCAGCTTGCACGCAGGGCTCAGCTGTGGCCTGCACTGGAGGAGCTGGCAGTCCTTAACCAAATGAAAGTCACCACAGACCTGCTGTACCTCTCAGTCACACCAAGGTATGATTGTGTCTCTCTACAAAATTATTAATTATTATAAAACAATCCATTTGGCAGGTTAATGACACTGTCATTATTGTTATTTATACTATTATCGTATTTTTACAATACTTTAAATTAGCTTCTATTTTTAATAGTTTTTTTCTTTCTTTTTTTATATATATATATATATTTCAGTTTCAGTATTATTAGTAATTGAACTTTTCAGATTTTTCTTTTATCTAATATTTACATTTCATTTCATTTGAACTTCACTCTCAATTTGCTGAATGTTTTATATAAGTGTTAATTTTCATAAACAATAACACTGGAAATTGGCACTTGATTTTGTAAAGTAGGAGCTTGTAGAACAATGCTGTTAATAAGACTTTATTCTTTGTTCTGTGTGATGTTTTGTTCATGTTGTTTTGCATATTTTGGTCTACAGGAGCAGTAAGGAGGCTGAAGATGGCCTGCGCAGGTCCTTCTCTAACCATCTGCGTTTCTGTATGCAGTCGACCCCCATGAATGTCCGACAGCTGCAGCCTCTCTGGTTCCTGCTCGGCACTGAGCGGGTCTGTCAAAACAGCTGTTATCATTAATGACCACATTGATGATTGTTGAATTTACCATACAAACAATACAATTATTTAGCTTGATCTTTACATTTATCATGCAGACTATACAAATGACCTTTGTTAAACATTCCATTTATGAATGTTATATATAAAGCATTCAGTCCTCCATTTACAGAGAAACATGCTGCAGTAGGGACTAATATTTAAATTTCAGTTCATCTCAGTTTTCAAATCTGATCAGTCTTCTTGTAATTCCCTCCCCAGCCTGTGGAGGAGCTGCCGCTGGTGTGGTGTGAGCTACTGTCTGAGACACTCGCAGCCTTATGGAGCGGCAGCGTGACCTCTGACCCTGACCGCTGGCTGAAGTGGAATCCGCTGAACCCTGAGGAGCACATGAACTCCAGATTACTGTTGGGACCATCTGATACGGTGTGTGTGTTTGTAGAGGAAGAACTTAAAAACAAAATATATATATATATAATATTTTGTATTTAACCAGTAGAAATAACTTTTCTTTATAAATAACATTGATGCGATGTCTGTTGATGTGAAGGGTCCTGGCATGCTGAGTCGTGCTGTGTGGTCCCGCTGCATGCTGGGAGTTCTGAGCAGCACTGATGCTGGCGGCCGATGGGATCCATCAGGGTCCCACTTCCTGTCATCATCACGTTTGACCCTGGGCGAGTGGAGAGAGAGAACCGGGCAGCTGCAAGATCTGAATGCTGTGATCTGGGATAATATGGCTATGCCTGAGCTTGCAGACTTCAGGTAGAGACACACATCACACCTAGTTAGGGAACACGCCATGTCAGATTTTAAATATTTGAGAACAGTATGGTATATGAATATTTATATATATTTAAATTGCAAAAATATTATAAATGTTTTTATACTTTGGTAAACGTTTAATATTTTTATAATTGTTAAAATAAACCGTTTTTGTCATTTCTGTTGTGCAGTGATTAATTTGTAGTTTTCTGTCTCTCATTCTCTGTAGATTAACTGACTGTAGGTTGCAAGGGCTTGTGTTGCGTAGACAACTGCAGTCTCTCTCCGAGCTGTTGTCTCCAGGTTTACAGGAAAGCTATGCAGAATCCTGTGACAGTCTAACTGAAGGCCAGGACCCTATCTCTGCAGCCCAGGAGATTCAGATCGCCCTCAGAGAAGGCCTGCCAGAAAATCTGCTCCCAGAGGGCTTTCTAGATACCCTAGTGACATGCTTGACACAGTTTGCACACAACCGGGCACAAGATTCGGTCCAACTTGCCCGGTCTGGAGTTTTTTGGGTGAATATGGGTCTGCTGCAAATCCAAGTTTGGGCTCCACAAACAATTTTTGACCCTGCAGTGAAAAGAGCCTATAAACTCCGCTATGCACAAGAGGAGGTGAGACAAGCTTGCAAATAGAGATCTATTGCAGCCTTTCAGTTACATGCAAATCACCTCAAGATGACTTTCTTTGTGTCTCTCAGCTTGCTTTGCTACAGGAAGAGTGGAGAGGGCGGAGTCTGTCCTCACAGCTGCTCACAGGGGCGGAGCTTGAGGAGAGTAGCACAACTGACAACTTCCAGCATCCTCGCATCAGGTAATGAATATGATATGACAGATATGAGAGATATTGAAATAACTAGTGCTGGGCAAGGCGCATCCAAAATAAGTTATTGTTTATATATATATATATATATATAGACTCTATATTGTTTATATATATATATATATATATATATATATATATATATATATATATATATATATATATATATATATATAGACTTGCATATACAGGATATATTTTGTATATAATAAACATTACATTATTTATATATATATATATATATATATATATATATATATATAAACATTAGCATATTTTATACTTAATATAATAATATAATGTGTATATATACAGTATACATTTACACAATACACACAAATATTATGTAAACAAAAAAACGTTTATTTTGGATGGATTAATTGGGATTTATCATTGCCCAGCATTAATATTTGTTATTTAATTGTTTATGATCAAATGCCCTCATTTCCAATTTCCAATTGGATGTTAAGCTCTCTTTTGTTGTTTGTGTGTGTTTGTAGGTACTTGTGGATCCGTATGCAGCAGGTGAAGGAGCAGATTTGTGAACTGAGTCGTAAACAAGCCTGCCGCCCCCCTGACCCCCAATATGGTCGCCTGTATCAAGAACTTCAGCACTACCTGTGCAGCATCGGCCAACCAGCTGCAGTGGGTGACCTGCTGTCCCACCTCCTGAAGGCCTTACAGGCCCCAAAATCAAGATTGGGAGTCCAAGGTTTGTTGAAGGAGGAGGCTGTCTGGCAGGCTTCACAGCACCGCTTTGTCCAACGGCTGGTCGAGGAGTACCCACTTTATCCTGACGTGGTTGTGCCCCTACGCGCAGCAATTTTGCAAGTGCAACATGGCATGCGACTCCTGGCAGCTCAGGTGTCCTCGTCGGTGACTGCCCAACCGGGCCTGTCACGTCTCGTGTCCACTATGCTAGCTTTTCCAAGTCCAGCGGCGTCCTCTGATCTGGCCTGTGCAGACTACCTGTGTTCAAGGGAATGCTTGCACATGCTAAAGGGCCTGGGAAAGCAGTTGCCGGCAACAGAGGTCAGCCGTTTGATCCCAGATCATGCAGTTTTGTTGTTGAATGCGCTGCTGTACATACAGAGTCACACACTGAGTGCTGGACATCTCAGTGCAGAGACGCAAAAACTCTTCAGACATGTTTGCCAGGTAAGATACGAAGTACAAATATCCCAAATAATATAATTTCAATGTGATTTTGAATCTCAGATTTTTAATGTGGTGTCCTCTAACTTTTTACGATAAATACATGAATAATTAAATAAATAATTTGTATACTAAATAAACATAATTTGGAAGTTAATTTGGTTTTATTTATATACTATTTTAGTATTTATAAATATTTTATATTGCCTTTTATTTTTATGTTTTCAGGGTCATTTTCATATTAGTTAAAAAAAGTTTTTTTTTCTATATAGCTTTAATCTACATTTATTTCTGTTTTAGTTTTTCTTTTTATTACTTCGATTATTCAGTTAGTTGCCAAAGCATAATTTCAAATCTTTAGTTTTAAGTTACGTTTTAAGTCTGTAGAAGTAAAATTTATTTTAGCTTTATTTATGATTTATAGATACGTCATGAAAATTATTTTAAATATTTTAGTTAGTTTAGTTGGTGTAGTTGATTTAGTATCAAGATATAGACGTTCTTTGTGAGAAGAAAAATTATATAATAATTCGTTTTGTATGATAATTTTGGTTTTGTAACAGACTGTGATGTTTTTTCTCAGGCTATAGTGAATGAATGGGACGAGCAGGAGAAGAGAGCGAGAGAAAAAGAGCAGATGGAAGCCAGTCTGTACCGCAGTCGCTCTCGTCTGCATGGGACAGGCCTTACAGAGGACCAGCAGGAAGAGAGAGAGTTCAGACGCTCTTTCCCGTCTTACCACAAGGTAAACATGGACTAACAGTTTTTTAAGTGGGGTGTAGTTGATTTACACACATTTGCATGTTTTGTTGCCCTCTCTATTGTTGTCTGATTGGTAAGAGTTTGTCTTTGGATCAATAATGTTTTTTTTTTTTTTTTCACAGGATTTTGCTGATATCACTTCAGAACCTAGTCTTGATCAGCCAATAATCATTGAGCATGACGATGATGCAGATCTGGAGTCATCGTCTAGTGAGACGTGCAGCTTCCTTTTGGCCAGCAGCATGAACACAGTGGTTCAGGTCCATCAGAGACTCTGTTTGTCTTATGCTCAGTCACTATGGTACCAACCCAGCCCGCCAACCAATCACAGCAAAGACCACATCAGTGCCCTGGTTTCATCATATCAAATCACAGCTCCACTAATAGCCCGCTTCTACCATCTAATGGGTATGAAGGCATGATTTTATAGTCATGAAGTAGCCATATGGTCATATAGTCAGAAAACCTCTGCCCCCACATATCTCATCATCTGATCTTTCCATGTTTATCCCTTTCTCTCTCAGATTGTGAAGTGGACCCTAAATTGATGGGCTCTCAGCTTCTCCTCAGTACTCTGCTCCAGAACACTGTGAGCGGTTCTGGAGGTCCAGCTGGACTGATTCTGCAGAGCGATGGCCCGTATGACTTCTACAGAGACCCCAACATGAGTCAGGCCCGGATCTGCCTGCCAGCGCTAGAACAGCTGAGTAAGGCTGTGAGACAGCGCCTGAGCGACTGGCCCGAACACCCTGCACTTGTTCAGGTGAGAGAGCCGGCTACTGTCATTGCAATGATATGTTTCAGTTTTTTTTTAAATTGGGTTGAAGGGACCCCCAAGGAACTTAAGGAAAAAAATAAGAGGAAAGAAAAAGATTTTACAAAATGAACACTATTGTTCAGCGTTTGGAGCTGATGTTGTTACACTCATTTATCTGACCGAAAATACAGTACAATACAGCAGTATTATAAAATGTGATTACAATTTAAAATAACTGCTTTCTATTTTAATATAATTTAAACTGTAATTTATTCATGTGGTGCCAGTTTTCAGGAGCCATTACTCTAGTCTTAAGTGTCACATGATTGTTAAGAAATAATAGTAATAATTGGTGCTCAGGAAACAATGATGAAAGCAGTTATATTTTTGTGGAAACTGACACATTTTATATCAGGATTTTTTGATGAATAGAAAGAAGAAGAACAGCATTTATTTGAAATAACGTTATGTTATAAATATCTCCTACTGTCGCTTTTGAATAGTTCAATGCATCTTTGCTGAGTAAAATCATTGAACTCATTAAAAAAAAATGAATGGTTGTGTATTTTTGGCTTTTTTATTAAACATGTCTTTTTTTAAAAGAACTGCTTTGAAATATTTATTGTGAAAATCACTTTACCAGTGAATCTGAATTTAATTAAAAATATTTATTGTCAGGTGGGTACATCTAACATTATTAGTGAGTTAAAACGATGTGCTTAATTTGATAGAAGAAATTAATAATTTGTTTATATATTTATTTTTCTTTGTGCTTTGTAAAGTATACATAGCTATTTTCTTGAAACTCTGTAGCTGCATTTATATTTTAAGGAACAGATGCATCTCACAAAGGCATAATCACAATTTGGGCTCTAATATTTAGCATCAAGTTGGGTAAAAATCCCACATTTGAGATATAACTTCTTTGACACTTAATTTGCTATAAAGTATGTTAAAACGTTTGAATGTTTCTCAAATGCCCTCTTTTGTATTATGTATCGCAGATCACCATGGTAATAGAGAGGATATTGGCGTTTAGTCTTTCCAGCCCTTTAGCAAAGTTCCTAAACGGTCTGGAGATCCTGCTCAGCAAATCACAGGTATGGGAATCAGCTCATACACTAGTCAGTAGTTTACTGACTGTTTGTGCACAGCTTAGGTCATCAGTTTCAGATATCAGTTTGCGAGCAGTTCTTCTCTCATTCTTCCTCACAGGACTGGGAAAACAATGCTAGCCGGGCAGTGTCTCTTAGGAATGAGCTGGAAGCTATCACACAGCTCATCATTCAGTGGAGAAAACTTGAGCTCAAGTAAGTAATGAAACAGTCTTAAACTGAAGGTGATGGTAAAAGCTTAAGTTGCTTTCATCTGCTATATAGAGGTCTAATTGGTTTTTAACTACTGTATGTCTGCAGCTGCTGGTCAAGCAGCCTAGATAACGCACAGAAGCGCCATGCTGAGAATTCAACCAAGCACTGGTTGTCCATTTACCAACTCATCGAGAGATACCTACAGGAGCAGAGGACAGACTCCAGACCCGGTGACTGAAATGCACACACACACACATGTATATGTATATATATATATATATATATATATATATATATATATATATATATATATATATATATATATATATATATATATATATATATATATATATATATATATATATATATATATATATATATATTAGTACTAAAATGTTTCATCCTATGCTTTGTATTGTACAATAAATGATTACTCACATTTTATCTGTTTGCATTGAATGACACTTTTCTTGCTTGTCCAGTAGATGATGGTGTGGAGAATCTTTCCCTCTCCTCAGTCTCATCCACCCTGCAGGCTTTCATTGAAGGCTCCACCTTAGGAGACTTTTCTGTTCGCTTGTCCATGCTGCTTGGTTTTCACTGCCACGTACTGCTGGCTCCCAAACAGGAAGGACAAGGTAAGAGAAATCTGGATATTTCACATATGCAATGTTGATACAGTACAGTTTGTTTTCTTTTGACTTTGATGGTACTTTGTGTATTAGTGCTGCTGTGTGATGAAATCATGGCTATGCAGGGCTGCGTTTCCTAAAAGCATTATAAGCCTACGTTGATCAGAGCTCCATTGGTTTCAATGGGTCTACGATGTACTTAGGCTTACAGTGCTTTTGGGAAATGCAGCCCAGGCCAAATTAAATGAATGACTTCTTCCTTTTATCCTCACAGACTCGCTCTGCAGTTTGCTGTGGAATCTCTATAAATATTACACACAGTTCTCAGAGAGCATCCAGGCCAAGATCACCCAGCTGAGGTCCCCTATAGAGAAAGAGCTCAAAGTAGGTGGAACCAGAGCAAGCAAGACTACCATCAGATGTAATTTTGTCTCCTTTTGTTGAGTTAATATAATGTTTATCTTGACGCCTATAGGACTTTGTCAAAATCTCCAAGTGGAATGATGTCAGTTTTTGGTCCATCAAGCAGTCAGTGGAGAAGACACATAGGTGAGGCTGATTGACAAAGTTACACTACCCTTCAAAAGTGGGTACATACATTCAAAAGGGTCATACATTTTAAGTTTATTAAAACAGAAAACAGTTATTTTAAACTGTAATAATACTTTCTTTCCATTTGACAATATAAATGTAGTCTCTGTGAGCATGAAAGTCTTCAAAATCATTCAAAAAATCCAAACCCAAACTTTTGAACGTGAAAATGTCATTATTCATCAGCATGTTTGTTACATCTCAGCACTAGACTAGTTGGGACTTGTATATTTTACATGTTGCTAAAACAGTGGGTTTCAAACTGGCTGTGATGGTTTAAAAAAATAAAGATATGACGTTGTGTCTGTGATCAGGACCCTGTTTAAGTTTGTGAAGAAGTTTGAGGCGGCACTGAAGGAGCCGTGTTCACCGTGTCTGGTGGAGCAGGGCAGTAGCAGCAGCATGGATGACGTGGATTCACATTCCGAGGAGACTTCTCTTCACAGGGTTCATCGAGCTCTGAGAGCTGCCCTGCCTGGAAAGGGCCGGGATCTGCAGGTAACATAACCTCAAGCTGAAATTTCAGCCCTGTCCAAACATTCTAGAGTCTTTTCTGTTATTGAACAACTCTATTGTCCTTATCTTGATCATTATGGTGTTTCTTTTTGTAACAAAGTTGTATTTCAAACACCTTTCATGCATCAGGCTGATGGTCCAGAGGAACTCTCATCTGATAAAGAGCCCTCGTCTCTCCAAGCCCGTCTGCCTGCCCTCACCAGGAAGATGAAAAAGTTGTGTGTTCAACTGGTAAAGAAGACCCCTCTGCCTGAGCTCTCAGAAGACCTGGATCAGTTCACAGGTATCACTGTTTGCCTCCAATTATAGCCTTCATAGAGGAGTTTTTGTGTTTTTATTATTAAAGGAGCATTGCGTAGGTTCTGAAATTTCTAACTGTTACTGACACCAGTGGCCGTTAGAGGAACTGCAGCCAGTCTCATGCTCGTTCTCAGTGCGCACGCTCTTCTTTAACTTACGAGGAGTGTCCGTGGGTGTCTGAATTGTGCTGGAGGCTGGTCGCTTCTTTCCATCCGCAGAGTCCATTTGAAAACACTATTGCCGCTGCTTACTATAATGGCTGGCGTGCCGTACGGTTGTAAGTCCAAGTAGACGAGAACGCGCATGACGTCACATTTTGTGAATTTTCGCGCCAATTTGGGCCCGACTCCTCCACACACAATTGAGCCAACAGGCTGATAGAGGCAACCGTGGTGGACAGTCGAGGTGTCTTTCTTTTGTTTACATCATGGTTGGCTCATACATGTACAAATTAAAACTCTATCTTAAAGATTTTTTTTAAAACCTCCACATAGCTCCTTTAAACTAGATTGTTTTATGCTGTCATATTTGCTGTGAGCTTACTTAACATGTTATGTTTGTGGCTTATTAATGGCATACCTGAGGGTGTATGAATTTTGAATATCTATAATTAATGCAAAAACTTAACCATTTTTTCCATTTTGTTTTTGTTCCAGCTGAGATAATTACCAATGTGCAGGCCCTGCAGAGCCTGGCGGTGGACCGCAGCATGGAGCAGGAGAAGCAAAAGGCAGAGGTGAAGCACATCCATCTGCAGAAACAGAGAGCACTGGCTGATCTCTTCAAGATGCTGGCACAAATCGGTCAGTCTGAGTCATTTCATGTTTGTGTTAGAAAATTGATTTATAAATCAAGGTTCTTTTATTTTATGTGTTCAAAAATCTATTCCTTTTTCTACAAACTTGAAGTGTATGCAGACAGCAGATTTATTGAGTTTTGTTTCTGTCAAGGTCTGTCCTACCGTAAGGGTCTTGCCTGGGGTCATATAGCAGACCCAGATGAGACGATGTGTCTGCAGCCCATGGAGATGAAGATAGCCCTGTCTGCAGTCAAGACACAGGACAACACGGCGGACACGTATGCAACCAGCATCTACAGACTAGCACCTGTCATAGAGTTTAGAGTCAGAGCCTTATTTTGATAGTAATAATGTTCACAGGTTATTTGTGGAGATGATGGATGCGTGGGAAGGCTGTGAGAAGTACTTCTATCGATCCTGGGCCAGACGCAACGCCTTGCTGACGGCATTACAAGGCGCTGTTAAAGTGAGGGCCTCAAACTGATATAATGAGCCAAATTAAATATCTTCATTAGATTTAAAGTTGTATTGTGGTCCTCCGAGTGCTGAAATTAGGGTTTGTTTTTGTATTTTATTTTTTTTATTTTATTCTTGCTCTGTCCTTCAAGGAGCTTGGGCTGGGCAATATACAACGATGTAGAGGTTTCTCTTCTCACCTGTTTAAACTTCTGCTGAAGCAAAGAGGAAGACTTGCAGGACTCACAGAGCACTGGGTCCAACTCAGGTACTGTCCTTTCAAGATTCATTAGATAGACTGCCATTCAGATATTAACCAGCTTAACTGTTTTCAACATTATTAATAATAAATGTTTCTTAAGCACCAAAGCAGCATATTAGAATGATTTCTGAATTTTTGATGAGAATAAGACACCTTTATAAACTTTTGAATGATACACTTAAATACTGTATTTTCTGTTTTCATGTTTTCTGATTCTTTATACTTTAAAACAACAGGAAGTTGATTGAGAATATCCAGAGCATCAAGTCTGACACGCACTGCTCTGAAGATGATGTCAGCGGTCTCCCTCCTCAGAAGCCTCTCCAGCACTGGATCACCAGAGCTCAGTCTTCAGTGCTGCACTGCTCTGTTGCTCTCCAGCAGCTCTCGTGGATCCTCCAGTGCTGTCCTGAAGGTTCTTCTGCAGCCCCTGCTGAGGCCAGGGAGGGGGAGGTCATGCAGGGTCAAGCCACACTGAGCCACCCGTCTCCCATGCCCCCGCACATCCAGCCACAGGCGTGTCTGCTGCGGAGAGGGGAGCAGGCTTGGAAGGAGGTGCAGCAGAAGCTGGAGAACCTAACGAAGGAAGTGAAAGACCTGAAAGAGAAGCTGGATGGATTGGCCCTGGAATCCACTGAAAGAGTTGTCCATAGCTGGTAAGAGACACGCGTCACATTTGATTTGAGCTGTTCAAATTTGGAAATGTTTTATTTTATTTATTTATTTTAAGTTTGATTTGTTTTGTTATATTCTATAGGCCTTAGGAAAGTCATAATTAAAATGTTGGGGTCATGTCTATGGTGAATTTAAGTAATTTATTTATTTTTTGTTTGTTTTTTTAAGTCTAAAAAAATCCTCAGTAAAATGTTGGAAACATTTCTGGAGTGAAATTTGTTTTTGATTTGTTTTATATATATATATATATATATATATATATATATATATATATATATATATAAATATAAATATAAATTTTTTTTTTTTTTTTTTTTAGGGCTGGAAAAGTCAAAAAAATGTTTTTTATTTAAAGAAATATATTAAAAAATATATATTTAATGTTTGTTTGTTTTTTTTTTCTTTACCATATAACTTTTTATTGGGAAATTTTCTATAGTGAATTTTATTTTATTGTATTTTTTTAAGTCCTCAGTAAAAAAAATCCATGGATATTTTTATATTCAGTCTCAACTCTGTTCTTAATCCATCACCCTTTAGATGTGAATTATACGTCAACATTTATCACCTGTCTCCTCCTTATAGGGATCACTTCACACTTTGCTGTTCCTCTCTGGACCGGCTAGGCATCGTGGTGGGTCAGATGCCGGCTCTAGAACAACTCTTTATTCCTGATGGTGTTCCGGTCCTCCGTACCCAGCCTGCCCTCATCTACGGTCTCCAGGCCATAAGGAAAGAGGTGGAGACCTGTCTCACAGAGTTCACCGCCTGGAAGACTCACCTGCTCTCTATCAGACGGTCACAGAAACGTAAGAGCACAGAGTTTCTTCAGACCTTAGACATGTCCGGTCCTTACTTCCTCTTTCAATACATTGACACCAGTGTTATTGTTAACTAAAACTGATACAATGTTTTTTTAAATAAAATAAAATATCAATATTGGTAAAACTTAAACACTGAAATTAAATAAACTAAAACTTAATAAATTAAAGCTAAAATATAATATAAAAAGAATAACATCTTGCCTCCATTATAATTTGAGTGTAGTCTATATTGATCTAAATTTACCCTTTTCTTTTTTCTTGTCTGCAAGGAGGACGCTCCCATCAGTTTTCTGCTGAGTTCTCCAGGCAGCTGGAGAAAACTATAAATATGGTTCTGTGTGCGGTTCAGACGCTTGTTAAGAGGAAGGAGAAGGAAAAAGCAGAGGATCAGCTCTCAGAAAGCAAGAGAGGTGAAAATTCACCCGGGATTTCACACCGATCATGCTCGAGGGAATCTGTTTGCGTGTGTGTGTGCTCATTTTCTGTGTGCTTCTCTAGAGAGTGACTCGGAGGTGGCAGAGGAGCTCTTGAAACCAGGACACTTGAGCAGGTTACTGGAAGAAGACCTGAGTGGAGATGTGTCCAGCCTCTCATTACCAGAGATCAATGGAGTCGTAACAGAGCTTCTGGAGAGACTTGGATCACACCGGGATGACTGTCAGCCCCACCAACTACAGGTCAGTCACACACATACATAAACCGTTTTATCTGCAAACAGATTACGTCTGAAAATAACAGTGGATATGTCTGTTTTGAATATTGAAGGAACTGAAAGAGGCTTGTAGGAGTGTGGTGCGTTTGGAGCCCATGCTGTGTCTGTACTCGGAGCTGGTGAGGTATTATCTTGCTGTAATGATGGGAGCTCACCGTACCACAGGAAAGCTGCTGTCCGTCCTCGCTAACATCTTCACTGAACTTGCACAGAAGGTATACTGGCACGTGCTTTCCCTCACTGGTCACTGGAGCCTTTCTGAAACCGAATGGTTCAATCTGAAAAGCTACTGTTTGCAAAATGATTTAATTTGTCTTTAAAACCACTTTGCCCCTGCAAAACATTTAATTGTGCTATTCTTTTTTTTTACATTTTTGTTACTCTGTCCTTCTGTCTATCTCTTTCTCTCCCTCTCTCTACTTTCACTCTGCAGGGTTTCTGTCTGCCCCAGGAGCTGATGGGAGGAGGAGACGGCGAGGGAGCCACAGAGTTCCATGATTATGAGGGTGGAGGAATAGGAGAAGGTGAAGGAGTAAAAGACGTCAGTGACAAAATCGAGAACGAGGATCAGGTACATTAGTAGGAGTAAACCACTGTTAAGAAAGCATTTGAACATTTTAAATGATCTAAAATTGGGAATTAAAATGAATTGGTTTTGAAGTTACGTTTTACACTATACTGAATTCTCACTTGAGTTGAAATTAAATTCTGAACTGGATTCAATTTGAAATTCTGAACTTGATTGAAATTTAAAAACTGGACAGGCGTCAAAATGCATTTCTGGAATCTAAATGCATTTCTGAACCTTTGCCCTTTGTACAGGTTGAAGACACCTTCCAGGAGGGTCAGGACAAGAAGGAGGAGGAGCAAAACAAACAGGACATTAAAGAGGAGGACAATGCCATTGAGATGTCTGAAGACTTTGATGGAAAGATGCATGACGGCACAGACCAAGAGCCAGGTGACTGTACTAACTGTTACTCATTTAGTTTACAGATTGAACTGAAAATGTTTTTTTTAGCAGGTGCCAATAATACAATATATAACTTGAATTTCACAATCAATCAAAGAATTAGAAAAAACATAATGACATGAATCTCTTGTCTCCTGTTTAGGGGAGGATGAAGAAGACTCTGATAAGGAAGAAGATGAGGAGCTGGATAAGAAGATGGGGGATCTGGGTGACGGTCAGACAGATACTCTGGATGAGAGAATGTGGGGAGATGAAGAGGATGATGAGGATGATGCTGACAGCGATAAAGAGGAAGAGTCTGGTCCAGGAATGGATCAGGGAGAGTCAGAGCTGGTGGCAAAGGATGACAACACGGATGCTGGAGAGTCAAACAAAGATAAGAACCAGGACAAAGATCACCTAAAAGATGAGGAAGAAAAGGAGAAAATCCATGAACAGCTGGATGAGGTCAGTCTTGCACCGTTTTTTAATGTATTTAGACAGGACAGTGTAAAACAAACAGGAAACAATGTGAAGGAGATGGGGGGGATTGGGAAGGATCCATGAGCTGGGATTCAAACTCATGACGCCAATATCAATCTTCACCATTTCTTTCCCTCAATATCAAAACTGTGGAACCCAGTGGAAGAGAGCATAGTAAAATGTATATAACAACATGTTTGTGTATTTGTGTGTGTGTGTGTGTGTGTGTGTGTGTGTGTGTGTGTTTGTAGCGTGAGTTTGATGAAAATGAAGTAGACCCGTACCACGGTAAGCAAGAGAAGGCGGCAGAAACCGAAGCCATGGACCTGCCAGATGATCTCAACCTGGATGAAGATGCCAAGGATGAAGAGGAAGGAGAAGGAGACGGTATGTTCAATATTCAGGCATCTCCTCTAACAGATATATTACCATTCAAAACTACAGGGCTGCTAATATTTGGCCATGTTTTTGAAAGAAGACTCTTATGCTCACCAAGGCTGCATCGAAAATACAGCAAAACACTAACATTGAAAATATATTTAGTGTTACATGATCCTTCAGAAAGAATTCTAATATCATGATCATTTGCTGCTCAAGAAATAGTTGTGCTGCTTATTATTTTTGTTGGAAGAATGATACATTTTTTCATGATTCTTTGATTAATAAAAATTTCAAAAGAGCAACATTCATTTGAAATAGAAATCTTTTGTAGCGTTATTTATAAATGCCTTTACTATCACCTTTAATCTATTCAGTGCATCCTAATGGAAAATTAACTAATCCCAAACTTTTGAACAGCAGTATACATGTGCTATAAAATTGGTTTAACTGTAATTATTCTTAACTTGAGCTTTGTTTTTCACACACTTATTCCTTTTGTTTCAGAGGAGAATCCATTTGATATAGATGACAAACTCATGGAGGTGGATGAGAACAAGGAAGAAGAGAAAGATGGGTCGGAGGAAGGTGGAGAAGAGATGACCGATGAGCAACAAGAAGGACAGACAGAGGAACAGGGAGAAGAAGACGAAGCAGAAGAGAAGGAAGGAGCAGACAAATCAGAGAATCAAGAGTCTGAAACGGATGAAAGAGGAGAGAATGAAGAAGAGGAGAAAGAGGAGGAGGAGAAAAATAAAGGACAGGAAGAAGGGCGAGATGAGAACAAGTCTATTCCAGCTGATCAAGGGCAAACACCAAAGGTGTGTTGTTCGAAAGTAATGTGTTATGGAAATGTGTAGTTATACAAACATGCAGAGGAAAAAGACTCTCCTAATCTGACATTTCACAGGAGGAAGAGGACAAGGGTGAGGATGATGATGATGAAGCACAGATGGAATCTGCAGAGAGGAAGGAGCATGCGTCAGATGGACAGACAGGAGAGGAGAACGTCCAGAGTGACACCGCAGTAGAGCTGGCGGGAGCTGCGTCAGAGAGAGACCAGGCGAAGGAGGTGTGCAAGTGTCAGCCTTACTAAAAAAAAATACAAATCTTTAATCAAAAACATTATGCCCATTAATGACGGGACAGTACTTGTCTCATCAGTCTCATGTCACTCACATGAGATTGCATCAATTAGCAAACAACAATGATCCAACAATCCAATCAGTTATCAGTTCCCATTAGATGTGAAGTCCCCTTTCACTCAGATATACTTAACAATAGGGCCTGGAATATTTAATTAAATCTTTAAATGAAATTTCTGTAGTCAGTATAAAATTGTTGTCAGTTTTGGAGCTCAGTTGAGTAAATCTGTTATGTAAATGATCCACATCCACAGGAGGATGGCAGCGGGGCCGCAGACGCCAGTCAGTCTGAGGGGCACGACTCCAAGCTGATGTCCAGCATGAGTTCACAAAAACAGAGGCAGAGAAACACGCAGGTCAGTGATTCACTTGACCATTATTTGCTCATTTATTTCATTGTGGTATTTTGTCTTGTTGCTGAGAACAGTGCAGTTTTCAAACCACAACATAAAGGCACGAAGTGTAAAATATAGAAAAGCTGTCTCAAAGCCTCTTATTTATTTATATTTTTTTTACCAGAGCTTCAAACGCAAACCTGGAAAGGCAGATAATGAACGCTCAATGGGAGATTATAATGAGCGTGTGAATAAACGTTTGCGTACGGTTGACAACAGAGAGGAGAAAACACAAGATCAGTCTCAGCCCAACACACAGCAGGAGTCTGACCTGTACGAGCACATTAAACATGGGGAGGAGAGATACGATGCCCAGACATATGGTGAGGAGTTGTTTTCATTTTGTGTACACCAAATACTTAACTTTTTTTAATTCAGACAGGTTTGAATCTGCCCTGCAATGAATTCCAATCCATGTAAACATTCTCTGACTATCTTCTTCGTAGATGCTGCCAGTGCAGAACAGCAGAAGCCGACTGGTGTGAAACAGGAAGAGGAGGATGAAGAAGACGACATTGCAATGGATGTGGAGGAAGAAAAGGACCTGCAAGCTGTTGAAGCCCAGGAGCTTAAACCCGAGAAGCTCGACGACAATAAAGCTTCTCAGAAAGGTGGAATATTAACATCCACAAACTGTGTGTGCACACGCATGTAACCTGTGTGTCCATGGTTAACGTCCATCCATTCTCTATCAGGTTTGGAGTGTGGGGACTTGGAGGCACAGAAACAGGCCAGTGAAGAAGAAAAGGAGAAGCCAGAGACACAGAGGAGCAGTAATGAAGAAGAGATGAAAGAGAGGAGTGATGAGTCCACCATCCACACTGTGCCTGAATTACTCATGGACATGCAAACGGTATGTTGATTTATGCTTACTCCAGCAGGTTAGTTTTTCTTAATTAAATTAATACTGTAATTTAGCAAGGATGCATAAAATGAAGCAAAAGTGAGAGTTAAGAAATTTATAATGTTGCTTATTATCTAAGTTATATCATTTTTAAACCATCTAATCATGAAGTTGTTTCTTGATCAGCAAATCAGCATATTAGACTGATTTCTGAAGGATCATGTGAATCTGAAAACTGGGGTAGTGGCGTAACTTTGCTATCACTGGAATAAATTTCAATTAGAAACCGAAAACAGTTATATTATTTCACAATATTACTTTTTTTACTGTATGTTTTATCAAATTAATGCTGCCATGATGGGCAAACCGCTTTAATTACATTCAGCATATAGATTGTACAGCAATGTGTTTTCTATCAGGCACCATTGAAGAACCCAGAAGAGCTGAGAAGAGAGATGGAGCTGCAGTTGGAGGCCTGGCAGAGACAGACTTTAGGATCCCAGGAAGAGGTGACATCATAACACCAGTCACATGACAACGGAGTTTCTTCTCTTTACCTCACATATTGAAACTGTAATAAATCAATATAATTAATTAATCCATTTCTTTGTTGTTGTTATATTTCCTTCTTACTCCATGTCCCTCAGGAGAGTGCGGCAGCAGCGCTGTGGCATCAGTACCAGGCCCTGACGTCTCTTCTGTCCCAGCAGCTCTGTGAGCAGCTCCGGCTTGTCTTGGAGCCCACACAGGCTGCCAAACTCAGGTCGGTCCTTTACCTTCCCATCCAACCTCATATAAAAGCATACTTTATGAAGGATAATTTAAAGGAGTGTCTTCTCTGATGTAATTCTTTCGTTGGTTCAGACCCTCAACATTTGGGTTTTCCATTAACACTATTTCATGATCCTGCACAGGGGAGACTTTCGCACAGGCAAACGGCTGAACATGCGCAAGGTCATTCCTTACATCGCCAGTCAGTTCCGCAAGGATAAGATCTGGCTGAGGAGAACAAAACCCAGTAAGAGAAACTACCAGATCTGCCTGGCTGTGGATGACTCCTCCAGTATGGTGGACAACCACTCCAAACAGGTACAGTTTCCCAAAATCACGTTAGATATTAAATATCACCTACTGAATTCAACTTAACTAGGGCTGTCACAATATTACATGTGTAGTCTTAACATAATATATTTTTTACAGTTATTCTCAATAGTGACAGCCCTAATTTGAACCCGTTACAATGCAAAGATGTGTTACCCTATTTATTTAAATTAATATTGTATTTGATATTGTGTGTGTCTCTGTAGCTGGCATTCGAGTCGGTTTCAGTCATAGTGAATGCTCTCACACTTTTGGAAGTGGGTCAGGTGGCTGTGTGCAGGTGAGTTCACTTTTTTTTTTACTCTTATGGCCGAGTAGTATTGGAGCAAAGATTCTGAGTATTTCTGTTTTTGCTTGAATAAATGAATTAATGCATGCATCCACATACTCATTTATCCTTCTTTTAATTCACTTGCTGTAGTTTTGGAGAGAGTGTCCAACTGCTCCATCCCTTCCATCAGCAGTTCAATGACCAAACAGGAGCAAAAATACTGCGCCTCTGTCAGTTCCAGCAGAAAAAGACCAGAATAGCTCAAGTAAATATCTCTATGGTCTTGATTTTCCTTTTAATGTTTTCTGTTACATTTATTTGCATTATCTTGTTGTATGTTTAAACTGACGACTGTCAGATTCTATCCCAATGAAAATGAAAAGCATTTGGAATATTTTAATCTTTCAGTTTTTAGAGACTTCGACAAATATGTTCATGGCAGCCAAACAGCAGACCCCTGGCTCAACAAACACTGGTAAAATAATTGATCACACTGATGTAAACAAAGCAGCCCTTAGCTATGAGTCTTGTTTTCTTTCTGATCTAATGCATTTCTTTGATTGGTTTCATTTTTCCTCTTAACAGAAACATCTCAGTTACTGCTAATAGTATCTGATGGTCGCGGTTTGTTCTTGGAAGGGAAAGAGAGAGTCGCAGCTGCCGTTCAGGCTGCTCGCAGCGCAAACATCTTTGTCATATTTGTAGTGCTGGATAACCCAAACTCCAGGGTGAGGAATCTGATTGGTCCGAGTGATCCCCAGGGTTTTTTTTTTTTTTTTTTTTTTACATATACATTTTAATATTTTTTTTATATTTATGAATTTAATTTAAATTTAATTTAAAATTGTTAGAATTTTATTTATAATAATATAACTACTTAAATACATAATTAAAATAATAAAATATACATTCTTAATTTCAATGTTTAATTTATGAATCTCTCCATGTTAGGATTCCATATTGGATATCAAAGTACCCATATTTAAAGGGCCGGGTGAGCTGCCGGAGATTCGGTCCTACATGGAAGAATTCCCCTTCCCCTTCTACATTATCTTGCGAAATGTGAACGCCCTCCCAGAGACACTCAGTGATGCTTTGAGACAGTGGTTCGAACTTGTCACAGCCACAGACCAGTAATGGACACATGGAAGCAAATTAAGAGGGGCCAGAAGACAAAATTGTAAATCTGAAGCTCCACTGCTGCTAGTCGTCCCAAACATCAGTGCACACAGCACACCCACAAAAACATTATAAAGGCTGCTGTACATGTGCCTTTTTTATTTTTTTGAATTTGTAGGTTGATTGAAGTGGTTTCTCTTTTTTTCATCACCACATTCACCAGGAATTGTTTTCCAATTGTTACCATCAGTCAACTTTGCACATTTTATTTTATTTTATCTTTAACAGCAAGGAAATGTGATGGCGGTGTGTGTGGAAAAACTTCAGTTGAACTGACTGAATGTTGACTGAAGAGATCTCCAACCCAGGAGGATTTCCCACCCCCTTTTTTGTCCTGTATGCATCCAGTTTGTGTATGTGACTTTTCGTGTGAATGGCACTGGCAATGTTTGATAATAACATATGCATAAAAGTCCAATTACATGTTAGTAATCACTTTCAGACCCGTTTATGGTATCCAAAAAAAACTATGTGCCTTTACATAAACCATGTTCCCATCTAGACGGTTCTCAATTAAGACTTTGGTACTGACTCATCACCCACACTGTATATTTGAAGGATTCTGACTACTGAACCACTGGCTATTTCGCCTTTACAACCAGAAGCACAATTTCTGAAAGTGAAGGAAACTTTTTGAAATCTGTTCTAAATCATCTGTGATTTCAAACACTTCTATATCCTACAGATCTTAGATATTTAACCTCATAGCCAATAGCTGCATCTAGACATATCTAGTTTTAAAATTTTCATTTTGAAGTATTTTGATTCAGTTACATTTAGCACACATTTTTCCGCTCGATCTGTGCATTCTGTGTCAACGAAAGCAGCATCAAAACCTCTTTCATCATGTATACATTTCAAATGCAACCGTAACCTGGTGTACTTCTATGGTCTCCTGTCAGCTTCCTCTTCTTGGTTCATGAAATGATAGTTGCTGATAACCTTGGAAATAACAATAAAACATTTTGGACATGTTTTCATTATGATCTGAGTTTGGTCATTGACTATGTAAACCAATTTGATAACTTTGATGTCAAATAAATTTACCTCTATGGATATAATTTCTGGAAGAGCAAAAGTGAATCACCTCAAACGTTTATTTAGAAGCTGTTGTTGTTAGGTTCTGCATTAGGAATAAAATTGTTCCATTTATCAGAAATGTGAACTCGTATCAATGCATTGTAGTAGTCCTCATTTAGCAACTTGGAGTTATGACTATAATTTATGTTGTAAACTAAATGATCTTTTTAACTAATCTTAATCACGGTCTCTTTTCCTCCTAAATTAAAATTTGCTATTATAAAAACTGATTCCTAATAGAACCCATGTTTGCAGTACTAAGTTAATTCTATTCTGAGTTTTATGACTACAAAATGAACAGCTCTATTAAAAAAAGTGATCTGTGCTGTACTATATAGACTTAATGCCTAGCAAACACAACGTTGCCCCATTGTAGGCAACCTTTTAACAACGATGTTTTTTGTTTTTAATTGGTGCCTTGTTTCATTTTTACAATGGTCATAACGTTGTTTTATTAAATTATATTCCTTTAATTAGATAGTTTATATGTATTTAGTTAATTCAGTTTATAACTGGATTCTGTATCCCCATACTCTACTTTTATTTTGAAAAGACATTCTCGCGCTTTTGACCTTTATGTTGACAAGCAGCGACTCGGGAATCTTTTACTTTTGCTTCAGCTTTCACAGTCCTAAGTGCCCGTCCCAAACAAGTGAACTCATGAGTTTGTGTGGATCCTAAATTATTTCAAACATAATCTTCGTCCAAAGCATTACACACATGAGTTTTGGGCCGTAATAACGGTTGAATGCTGAGTCTTTTCTTTTCTAACACTTTCGTGGAAAGTTTTACACAATTCAGAGACAAGTTCAACTCCATAACTACACACATTGCTAAAATATACAGTTGAAATGTTTGTTTTGAAGTAAGCTCATAATGTTTAATGCTTGTCATACTTTCCTGGTACGTTAATCCCGGAATGTTTATGGACACACTGGAAGTTTTTGCATTGTTTATATATGCAAACAGAATGAGTTTGGCGGAGATCAATGAGAATGTGAAGCTGGCCAGAGAGTACGCGCTGCTGGGGAACTACAGCTCTGCGGTGGTCTGTTATCAGGGGGTCCTGGAGCAGATCAGAAAATACCTCTACTCACTCAGAGAACCCTCTTTACAGCAGAAATGGCAGCAGGTCCGAGTTCCTCCCTGTGTATTGTGCACATTTTCTGAAAGTATGATTCAGGCAATTTAATGTTTTTCACTTTTTGTAACAGGCTTTTGTGGGTTCATGTTGTTTCATCCAGGTCTGGCAGGAGATAAATGAGGAAACTAAGCAAGTTCGGGAGATCATGACAACACTTGAGAGCTTCCAGCAGGAGTCAACCCCACCCAAACCCAGCAGCTTTGGCCAGGAGAATGACCTTATGCCTGTTCACGTGGAACACAGGTTTTATTCTAAACCATTCAGACCGCCATCACAGATATTGCATCTACTTTTTGGTTTGGGATATATACACCTATTTGACATTTCATATGATGCTCATACAGTTTTATTTCCATGCCTGAAAAAAAATGGATTGGACATTTAATAATGATATTAAAATGAATAAATACATTTTTAAAAAGTTAATTATAATCCATCTGAACACATCATGAAATACTAGTAAACATTTTAATGTAAATAAGTTGATTTGATTTTTACATTTACAGTTTTCCCTTTTATGAAAATGTGCTTTTTTTTAAACAAGATTTAAGAATCTTTATCCAGTACTTCAAACAACTGTAAATCCATTGGCCACGCTGTGTGGGAATCCTGTCTTGAGTTTTAAAGCCCCCATCAGCACCCGTCATGAGATGTAAATGAAGCTCTGAATGGCGTCCCACCATCTCACAGACCCTCATTCTCTTTCATATGGCTTTTGACCCTGTTATATAAACCATAATCTGATTATGAAGTACCATTTGAATGAGCGATTACAGCCATGTTAATTAAGGACAGTTCACTCCATTCATCCAAATTCAAATAAAATCAGCACTCCTGTGTGTCCTGATGCTTCATGTGTGTGTCTGTGTGTTGGTGAACAGGCCGTCTCCATGTGTAGTGCGGAAATCCTCCGGCCCGCACAAAGAAAGCAAAGGCCACGGGAACCGATTGAGCGCTGGGCCCCGCAACCAACCCCGACCCTCACCTCGTGTTGCCAACGGGGACAAGGGAAAACCTCAAAAAGGCAAAGAAAAGAAGGAAAACCCATCCAAGCCAAAAGATGACAGAGTAAGAACATGTGGATCCATTTCCTATTTCTGTCTACTGTTTGACCAAGGCCTATTGTGTCTCAATATTTACTCAAAGGATCAGATGCCTTTCACTGTATTAATGTTATAAACCTGTGATACCAGTTTCTGACATCAAAGCAAACAGTTGAAAACGTGCAGGTGTTTCCTTTGTGCTCTTCACTATAAGCACTTTGGTTTTTGTACGAAGACTGAAATAACATAACTTCAGAACTTGCAGGTCATTTGGTTGAAGTCTTCTTAATTTGATGTTACCATTTTTGAAAAGCCATTTGCAGTAGTCTGATTAGCAGAAAAGCCCATCAGAACCTTATGCCAAAGAAATCATTTTCATTTGATGAAACTCTCTGCCCTCTTTAGGGTGTGGAGACGGAGGTGAAGGTGAGTTCTTTAAAGGAATAAGACGCCCGTGGAAGGTATGAACACAAGAATCAATCACATAAGCTCATATGGATTTCTAAAAGCCCCATCTCAAATCTTTCAGATATCAATGGTGAACCGTTCAAAGTGCCATGCTCACCAAAGCTACTTTTATTTAATCATAAATACAGTAAAAACAGCAATATTGTGTTGTAACAGTAACATATTTAAAAATATAATGTAATGAGTGTCACAATCATGATCCTTCAGAAATTCTTGTAATATGCTGATTTGGAGCTCAAGAAGCACTTCCTACGAATATTGAAAACAGTTGTGCTGCTTGATATTTTTGTAGAAACTGATATATTTTTAAGGATTCTTTGATAAGTTCAAAAGTACAGCATTTGTTTGAAGTGCAATTTTGTTTTGTAATGTTATAAATCCCTTAACTGTCGGAAAAAAGTGTAACTAATTATTTGAGACAGTATTATTTAACAGCTGTGAAACTTACTTTTATATGTACTACCATCTTTTCTGCATTATATGTTACATATATACTATATTATATTCTGCATTATGTGTATATACATTATATACTATATTTCCGATACACCGTAACTGAACATGATTTTAGGGAGTGTTGATGGTGGGTCCACCAGGCACAGGAAAGACATTGCTGGCCAAAGCTGTTGCCACTGAGTGCCGAACCACCTTCTTTAACGTGTCCTCCTCCACCCTCACCTCCAAATACAGAGGAGAGTCTGAAAAACTTGTGCGGCTGCTGTTTGAGATGGTAAAATCACCTTCTGCGCTACTCCTCCTTAACCAATTTAAAATGGTAGCCAAACTATACATACAATAAACCATACATACATTTGTGTGTTTGCATGTTTACACAGGCACGCTTTTACGCCCCCACCACCATCTTCATTGATGAGATAGACTCCATATGTAGCCGTAGAGGAAACTCTGAGGAACATGAAGCCAGCAGACGCGTCAAAGCTGAACTACTCGTCCAGATGGATGGTACTGCTTCATACCAACTGTAGATATGGCTTTAAAAGTAATTAATGTTCAGTAATATTGTCAATTTAACTGCACAGACACCGTTGGAAGAGAAATTAAATGGAGCCGGATAATGAAACTAACTTTGCAACATTGACACTGTTATTGAACTGAATTCAATCAACATTAAGCTGAATAAACACTATTGCCTTGTGTAGAGCTGCTTATTTGAATTCCTAATTGAGCTGTATAATGACACATCTTCTGTAGAATTGCTTTACTGCGGAGTTAGAATTCAGTCATTTAGGAATTTGACAAAAATCTTGTTTATTAATGTCAAGCTGCTCTGAAAAAAGAAAATTAATAAATACACTTCTTGTGTTTCCAGGTGTAGGTGGGACATCTGAAAACGACCCTTCGAAGATGGTCATGGTTTTGGCAGCCACCAACTTCCCATGGGACATCGATGAAGCTCTGAGACGCAGGCTGGAGAAGAGAATTTACATTCCTCTGCCCTCAGGTATTCAGAATTAACCATCACACCGTATTAAATGACATCAGCTTTATACATCTCCACTCAAGATACATAAACATAATAAAAGTATTTGAAATCATCATTTGTATTCCTGTAGCTAAAGGAAGAGTGGAGTTACTCAAGATCAGCCTGAAAGAGCTGGAGCTGGCCAGTGATGTCAATGTGGACAAGATCGCTGAGCAGATGGAGGGATATTCTGGTGCTGACATCACCAATGTTTGCAGGTGCCTGAAACCTTTCTTTTGTGTGCAGCTTGAATTTATTTGCAATGTTTAAAAGTCACACAATTCTAGAAGTGATTCACTGTTTTTGAATAATTGCAGAGATGCGTCCCTGATGGCAATGAGAAGGCGGATTGAGGGCTTGACCCCTGAGGAGATACGAAACCTGTCGAAAGATGAGATGCACATGCCCACTACTATGGAGGACTTTGAGACTGCTCTCAAGAAAGTGTCCAAGTCTGTATCTGCTGCTGACCTAGAAAAATATGAAAAGTGGATAGCAGAGTTTGGCTCCTGCTGATGATGCCAAAGAACCTTAACTGTTCCTCCTTACAGTCACCGTTAGCACTTTGAAAAACTGAGGGTCAGTTTCATCAAATCTCTGAGCACTTCCACCTGTACCAGACTGAAATCAAAGGGTGGAAGTCTTGCCTTAAATGAGGTTTGTATCTTGAGTGTACAGATTCACAGTAATCGTTTAATATTTAATAGTAATAGAATTGGTTTTACATCTACAGGACTTTTCAGAGCTGCTTCGCTTGATACAGGTTAAGCTTTCTCTTAAACTGAAATTCACTCGCATCAGTTTGTAAGGATGAAGGTTGAACTAATTATCCAGTAAATCCAGAGTGCTGGAGTCTGGGAGACCTGTTTTAGTGCACCTATAACAAACATCGCCATAATGTGGTGCCTGGCTGTAGTGTGTACAGACAATAATGTTAATGTGGACACAGGATTGGGATGCTTGTTTGATCTTTACTTGCAAAATCACTGCCAATGACCAAAGACTAGCTGTCCCACTAGTCTCCAAATGCTACTTGAGGTGAAAAGCTATGCAAGCTAAAAGGTTTTTTGCTCCTGTGGTTGATTTAAAGGCCAAAGTTTCCAGCATCAGACAATTGTCTTAATAGTGATGAGACCAGCATGTCTTAAAGGTGTACAGCACTTGACTTTTATAAACACTATGGAACTGGTTTCTTTTCATTACTAACATTCCATTGCCATGATCAAGTTGTAAAATGATGTATTTTGTTGTATAAATATTTTTTTAAAGACTCAGAGACAAAATAATTTGTAACAAACTTGGAGGAAAAACATCATAATGCATCAGAATGACAGAAAATGACCTATTTCATTAAAAGCCAATGAAAGGGCTACAATGAAATATATGCATCCTGCTGAAATGTTTAAAATGTTGAGGTACATCGCTTGAAATGACTGAAACATTGTGATGTGATGGTGAATGCTTTAACACTGCTCAGGCCCAAGTGTACAAATCTTCATTTCATTCATCTAATGCAGGTCAGAGTTGAAATGTATTGCTGCTGTGCATGCTTAACATAACAGGCAATAGCTGACGCAACATAAATATTAACATTAAGCAACAGTTTTATACAATCCATTTAAAAACAGAGAAATAAGAAATAATCCATTCAAATAATATGGATGGACAGTTTATATCAGCTATTAAAGTTATATTGATGGTCCTTTACATTAATGGATTATTTGTCCTTAATTGTCAGTAATGACACAATGTCATGTCCAAAGAAATAGTATTACCATAAAACAAACACTTTAGAGGAAAAAAGGCAAAGATATTTAGGGACTGTGCATATTTAAATATATGCACCTGTTCCACCTCACAATGTAGTGAAAAATACAAAAAGTAATTTACGGATTATGCTGTTAAACGGACACATGTGAAAATAGAAATCTGTTTCATTAGGAAATGTCGGGGAATCTTTTCTTTTAAAAGTGCTACATTGAAATCATTGGTATTGTCAACCAAATAAAGCCACATAACCGAACTAATGAGAACACATCCATCACTTATCTATCAAAATGCTTTTTTCAGTTGTTTCTCCCTCCATGTTATCTATTAGCCTCTGTTTTTCATCATCTGGCATCAGAGTCTCTGGATTCAAATGAAAGAATCCCCTAAAAAAAGACAGAAGAGAGCCATGTATTATTTATATGTGATAATCAGCGAACTAACCCGTATAGCCCTTCTAATCCATCCATGTTTATGTCTACGGTACTAAATGAAATGACCATGCATTTGATGCAGGGTTGGTGCAGGTTGTACCTTTGTTCACAGGAGGGGAACAGAAGATCCAGGATCTTAATGATGACAGCTGAACCTGCTACACCAACCACCACCACCCACATGATCAAGAAGAAGAGTGGGATAGAGTCAGACCAAAAGTGCCTCAGCTTCTCTCTCAGCCCCCTGACCCACTGACACGCCGCCTGCACACACACAATAACAACACATGAGGAAATGACACTACAGAATAACAGGACATTTTTTTAAAAAAATGAGGTCATCCAGAGTTACTAGTTTTAAAAATGTATTAATTATATTTTAATTCTTAATTATATTTACATAACGGTTTGGGAACAGTAAAAAATTGATGTTTAGGTCTTTCGTGCTCCCCAAAGAAAAACAGTTGTATTGTGACATATTATTACAATTATTACAATATTAAAATACAATATTATAATTCCCCTGATTGCAAAGCTGAATTTTCAGCAGCCGTTATTCCAGTTTTTATTGTCACATAATCCTTCATAAATCATTCTAATACGCCGATATCCTGCTCAAGAAATCTTTCTACTTATTATAAATACTGAAAACATTTGTGCTGATTAATATTTTTGTGGAAACAGTTTAATATGTTCCAAGAGTTAACAGTTCACAGTCACTTACACTATAGGAGGACACAGACCCACTCAGAGAAGACTCGAGCAGTAAGGAATCTGAAGTCCTTTCCTCTTCCTCTCTGGACTCATACAGAGTGTCAGGGTCCATCCGCAAGGGTGTTTCAGGAAGGTTCCCTGGAGCTGCGATCTCCTCCTGAGTGGTCTCTGCATGTTTGAGTAGATAGTGGCTGGTGGTAAGCACTTGGTCTTCAACTGTGAAGACAGAAAACCATTCATAAAAATCCTTCCAGTTAAAGCATCAGTCATTTTTTGGAGATTACAAACAACAGGCATTTTGCTCCATGAATCTATCTAACCTGTATAACGTATGGATGCATTAGTCACCAAGACGTCACTCTCTCGTGGGATGGCAGAGAGCTTGCTTCTTGATGAAGGGTAAATATTGGTCACCTGTGTGATCTCCTCGGAGCTCTGGTTCCACAGGATCTCCACCTCACACACGTCTGGCTGCTGGACCTACAAAATATAAAGCATCAAGCATTCACGTGCACAGCCTCATTCTAGAGTTTAGATCCGTTCCAAGCATTAAAGCAGTCATTCCGTATTTAAGACTCAATTACTCTAGAAAGGACATAACAGATATGAAAAAGAATTCAGTTGTCAGTCATCATTTACAGGGTAATGATTAAAACCTTTTCATCTGCTAGCTGGATTATCTCCTGACTCAGGACGAGTAACAGAATCTGCTCTCCAGCATCACTCTGAACATATGACTGATTGAGCATCAGCCTCAGCTCACTGTTGACCAACCCATCCGCCAGATTACTAGAGCTCACATTAGAACCATCCACTGCAAACACAAAGAAAATTTGAATTTCTGCTATTGCAGGAAGAGTTCACCAATAATATTCAAATTTACTCGCCCTCAAACCATCCTAAATATGAAGTTTGTTTCTTCATCAGAACAGCAGAAATTCAGTATTACATCATTTGCTCACCAATGGATCCTCTGTAATGAATGGGTGCCGTCACAGTTCAAACAGATGACCAAACAAATAAAAAATCCACATCTCCAGTCCATCAACAAAAGCAAGCAATATAATGGATAAAGGACTCATATTTCCGCTTGAAGCAATGGATTGAAGTTAAAAATGGTCTCTTGATGAATTACAAGCATGCAGGTTTTTAACAAACTGGAAGGACTGGAGTCATGTGGATTACTTGTGGATTCTTGTGATGTTTTTATCAGTTATTTGGTCATTTTGTTGTCACACTGTTGGACAAGGAATGTAATGCTATATTTCTCTTTACACATCTGCTTTCTGTGAAGAAACAAACTTCTAATACATCTTAGATGGCCTGAGGGTAAGTGATTTTTCAGAAATTTGTCCATTTTTGTGTGAACAATTCCTTTAATGTTAGTTAATGCATTAACAAACATTTACTAACAATGGCCTATACATTGCAGTACTTACATGCAACACATAAAAATACAATTGTTAGATAATTATTTGTTTATGTAAGGTCGGTTCTTTTATTTTCTTTGCATTTTTCATTGTTAGTTAGAAGAAGTGTAATTCATTAAATGTAAAAAGGTGGCAGACAAAGATACATACACAATAAAGCTGGACATGTCATTCTTGTGACTTCTGAAGGCTTGAGAAGAGCTCCATTAATAAACGTTTCATTGTCCAACAGACCTATATTTAAACGTATCTGAAAGAAGAGATGAGAAATCATTTTAAATGATCACGCCTTCACAAAACAACATAATATGGATGTGACGCTCCATTCTCGTGTAAATATCCACGAGTTATTATCTTACCTGTACACTGTACTTAGTCTGGTTAGTTACACTAACCGCTGTCACATTTAACACAACCGTTTCCTGTGAAACAAACCACATACACAATGACAAACGCGGCTGTTTACAGGACTCCGACTTGAAAGTAAAGTGCTTACGTTTTCAATGCTATAAGACACTGTGTTGTGTATACTAACCGTGAATATTATACCGACAATTTCTTTAAATGTGTCAGACCAAACTATTGGGTAGCTATGTTACATCTATCAATCAGATAAGCCTTTGTGCTGCTGACGTACACGTGAATGTATCAGAGACAGGAAACGACCTAAAAATATGAGAAATGCCACGTACCTTGGTTATTTGTTTCGATTGTGCGTTGGCCAGGACAAATAAGATGCTTAAATAAACAACCGCTAATCGCATTTTCCATGTAGACGCCATTTTTATCACGTTAGATATCAACAATACGTGAATTAAAATGCGCGCATGACGCTCTACGCGTAATGTCGTAATTTCGGTCATTCCCGTTTGCCTTGACGTAGCGTTATCCCTATTGGACAACGCTTGCATTCATTTTCTTTCTTTTTTGTCAAGGATCCCTACGAACAGTACTTTGAGTAACCAGTGAGTTATAATCTTGCGCGTTCAGTTGTAAAACATTATATATATATATGTATATATATATATATATATATATATATATATATATATATATATATATATATATATATATATATATATATATGTATATATGTATATATATGTATATATGTATATATATATATATATATGTATATATGTATATATATATATATATATATATATATATATATATATATATATAGTAAGTTACAGTGAATAACAGTGAGATTTCACATCTTACACTTTCACTTGTAAAACATTTTTTAAATTCGTCTTTGTTACTACATTTTAATTCATTTTTATTGAAAAGAAAACACAAAACTTCATAAAACTCCTTTTTGTAAGGAAATTCCTATGGGAAACTATAATTTATACCTTACACTGTAAAGTGTTTTGTTCAGTACAGATCGATTTTCCTTGTTAAAATTTGTGAGAAGAATGTTATTGCTAATAATGTCCTTCCAATAGTAGCTTATAAAATCAAGCAGCAAACATTTCACTTTATTAGACTGTCTTGTTTTATTGCTCAGCTGAGAATTTCCTGAAATCTTCCATAGGTCAACAGAAAGGAGAAAAAAATATTTTAAATCAGGCTATAATGTTTTGTTTTGCTAACACAAACACATTTTAATTTTCAAAATATAATAATTCCTGTCATACTACTTGTACATTTTTTTATATATGTGTTAAATTGTGTATGTTAATATTTATATATACGGAATGCTGCATTTAATTAAGGGGAACACAAAACTTGTTTATGGATCACACAGTTTCACTGAGGAGAACACACTGGTGTTTGAGTTGTCTAGATTAAGCAGATCTCCAGAACCTGATGCGCTGAACCAAAACCCAGGATACAGGGGTTGAGTGAATGTGGTCTGGACGCGGTGTAAGAGGGTCACTGTTTCAGAGACACTGTAGAAAGACAGAGTCCCTGCACTGTAGTCCACAAACACACCCACCCTAGAGGACAGAGGTCTTGAGATCTCTGTTTTAATGCTCTTATGCCAGAAAACAGGCTTGGGAAAACACTGCAGACTCCAAGATGTGTTGTTGTTTCCGAACGTTCCAACTAATCCCTTTCCTCTGCCACTCGTTTCTTTATATGAGACTGATATATGCACACATCTCCCGCTCCACTCCACCTCCCAATAGCAGCGTCCAAACACACTCTCCTTGCAAAACACCTTGTAGGGGAACTTATAAATCCCTAAATGCCCAGAGGATGTCATCTGTCTGTTGTTCTCAGAGAGGATGAGGTCTTCAACTGCTGTGTTGGGATCAAGGGTAAAGCTACAAAAATCTATGGAAAATGATTTATAAATTATGTGATTGTTAAAGTCAGTTATTGCCAACAATTGAAAAAAAATGATTTGTTAAAATCACTGCACATATATGGTACATAATAAAGCATATACAGAGACTTACATTGTTTAAAGTGATTCCTGATTCTGGTTAATGGTAAAATCTGAATTCTTACCACTATAAAAGAACAGAGAAGTCTCATTGCAAGTAAAGTTTAATACTGTAGACTGCATGCTATATGTGGTACAAAATGAAATAAAATAATTAAATGTCTATTTAGTGGTCATGTAAGATCAAAAGTAACAGATAAAAAAAAAAAAAAACTTTTGAGAGTGAAAATGATTTAAATGATTTAAAGGCGTCTCTTACCATCAGAGATGATATTACTGATCTCCTCCTGACAAAAATCTTCAAAATGTTGTTTTAAATCAGAGAGAGATTTCCTCAGTCCATCAAACAGAATATGATTAACAGTCATACTGGATGACTGATCATATTCAGAAGAATCGGAGAGTTTCTGAAAAGTTTATATTGAGAAAAACATTTAAATAACAAATGTTTTGCACTGAACCAGAGAAAAGGCCTCAAGCAACCTGTGGCGTTACCTTAAAAGGAAAATGTTGCTCTGTGTGTGGATGTTGATCCAGCTCTGTGTCTGTCTGGAGGTCAGCAATCTCCTGCTCCAGCTGCTCCAGGAGTCCTTCAGCTCGACTCACTTCAGTCCTCTCCTGATCTCTGATCAGCTGTGTCACCTCATGCTGTCTTTTATTGATAGACAGGATGAGCTCAGTGAAGATCTTCTCACTGTGCTCCACTGCTGTCTGAGCAGAGTGCTGCGAGGAGAAAAAGTAGTCCAGTTTAAACTGGATCAGCCAAGCTTAGATTTTGGTCTGCTCTTACTAGCTGACTTTAGAACTGCTTTTACTTTTATGAGGATCTTGTGTCATCATTCATTGCTTTTAAAAAGGGCAACAAGTGCATCATACAAAACATATTTCTTTACGTTGCACGAAGGTAAAAAGTTATACAGGTTTAGAATGACATGAGGAGAAGAGTAAAGGGTGATTTCTTTTTTTTCTGATGCTAATTCTTCAACAAACACATCAATGTTCATCAGAGTCACATGATCCTTCAGAAAACATTCTTGGTGCTCAAGAAACAGTTCTTATATCATTATCACTATCATTAACACGTTAAAAACATTGTGATTAATATTTTTGTAGGGATTTTACAGGACAATTTTTTTAATTTGAATAGAATGTGATAATAATGCATAGAAAGGGAAAAGAATGCAAATATATATATATATATATATATATAAAGGTGCTGGTCATATAATTAAAATATCATCAAAAAGTCGATTTATTTCACTAATTCCATTCAAAAAGTGAAACTTGTATATTATATTAATTCATTACACACAGACTGATATATTTCAAATATTTATTTCTTTTAATTTTGATGTTGAGAACTGACAACTAAGGAAAATCCTAAATTCAGTATCTCAGAAAATTAGAATATAACTGAAGACCAATACAAAGAAAGGATTTTTAGAAAACTTGGCCATCTAAAAAGTATTAAAATTAAAAGTATGAGCATGTACAGCACTCAATACTTAGTTGGGGCTCCTTTTGCCTGAATTCCTGCAGCAATGCGGCGTGGCATGGAGTCGATCAGTCTGTGGCACTGCTCAGGTGTTATGAGAGCCCAGGTTGCTCTGATAGTGGCCTTCAGCATTCTTGGGTCTGGCATATCGCATCTCCTCTTCACAATACAATAAATGTCAGGCGAGTTTGCTCGTTAAGAACAGGGATACCATGGTCCTTAAACCAGGTACTGGTAGCTTTGGCACTGTGTGCAGGTGCCAAGTCCTGTTGGAAAATGATATCTGCATCTCCATAAAGTTGGTCAGCAATAGGAAGCATGAAGTGCTCTAAAACTTCTTGGTATATGGCCGTGTTGACCTTGGACCTCAGAAAACACAGTGGACCAACACCAGCACATGACATGGCACCGCAAATCATCACTGACTGTGGAAACTTTACACTGGACCTCAAGCAATGTGGACTGTGTGCCTCTCCTCTCTTCCTCCAGAAATGCAAAATTTACTTTCATCAGAGAACATAACTCTGGACCACTCAGCAGCAGTCCAGTCCTTTTTGAAGTGAGATGCTTCTAACGCTGTCTGTTGTTCAAGAGTGGCTTGACACAAAGAATGCAACAGCTGAGACCCATGTCTTGCATACGTCTATGCATAGTGGTTCTTGAAGCACTGACTCCAGCTGCAGTCCACATTTTGTGAATCTCCCCCACATTTTTTAATGGGTTTTGTTTCACAATACTCATCCGGGGTGCGGTTATCCCTATTCCTTGTACACTTTTTTTCTACCACATCTTTTCCTTCTCTTCACCTCTCTATTAATGTGCTTGGACACAGAGCATTGTGTAATGTGTCAATGGTCGTCTTTTGGACAACTGTCAAGTCAGCAGTCTTCCCGATGATTGTGTAGCCTACAGAACTAGACTGAGAGACCATTTAAAGGCTTTGCAGGTGTTTTGAGTTAATTAGCTGATTAAAGTGTGGCACCAGGTGTCTTCAATATTGAACCTTTTCACAATATTCTTATTTTCTGAGATACTGAATTTGGGATTTTCCTTAGTTGTCAGTTATAAACATCAAAATTAAAATAAATAAACATTTTAAATATATCAGTCAGTGTATAATGAATGAATAGAATTTACAAGTTTCACTTTTTGAATGGAATTAGTGAAATAAATAACTTTTTGATGATATTCTTATTATATTACCAGCACCTGTGTGTATATATATAGTGCAAAAGAAAAGGATCATCTCTCACCTTCAGTGTGTTCACAACCTGTTTCAGCTCCTCTATTGTTTTCTGTTTCTCCTGGATTCTCTGCGTGTTTGTTCTCTGCATCTTCTCGACCTGGTTCTGTGGATTTTATTTATTTATTTATTTATTTTAATACTCCTTCATGATTCCAGAAACAGAGTGAACATTATAGATGCTAGTACTGCGTTCTGTGTGTGACGGTCAAATGAAAAGCGAAACTTTAGTCATGTGGTTGGATAGCAGGTTTGAGGTTTCCTAGCTATGGTAACCGATTCCTTGCTGTGCCTCATGATACTGTAGATATAAAATGTGTGATTATTCATATAAAGATTACCATTTTTTATTAATTTTACATTAGGCGATTTTCCAAAGCTTCTTCTTCTTTATAATATACGTAACCATTCCCCAGTCCACACGGAGTTTCTGAGGCACGAGCCTGAACTATGTGCACAAACAAAACAAGGACGTAGGGAGTGAGTTTGAGGTTTGAACTGAAGTGGTGAAGCAGGTTTCAAATGAGCTTCACAGAAGTTAAACACGTTATACAAGATTTAATGAGTACTGTATGCTAATATATACAATGGAATGTCACATACGCCTAGATCTGTTTTGTTCTCCCTGGACTGGAGTGTGTCTATCTGACTCTTTATCTACTGGTGAAAAAGAAATGTCTACTTTTTAATATACAGTAAATATACATATATGCACACACACACTTTGGACATTTCTGGTTGTTTAACGATTATACCTAACTGTTAGTATAGCATATGTCCATTGTCAATGTGTGTTCACTGTGTTGTAATTATGAATGAATAAAATGAGTGGTAGAATGAGAAGAGTAAACACTGAATATGATATCAAATGTGATTTTTATTCCGTGTTAAATATAACTAAACGTGTACAGAATTCATTGATCAACATGAATTCATGATATACGACAGGAAGATTCATTCAATTATATATTTTGTAATGACAACGCTTGGATTCATCTTTTTCTTTTTTTGTCAGGCTTTTTTTTCTTTCTTTTTGCTGACTGCCATTGATATCGAAATCCAGTATTTTGCTGTATTTGGGTCATAACTCCAATCAAAACTATAAGACTCCAAAACCTCCTGATTCTTTCATCACCTGATTCATTCCTCCTCTACTTGCAGTTACAGTGCGGTGTTTTTCACATGCATTCTTTAAATATGAAAGCTAAAATATAATGCATGTAATATATATTTATTGTGTCGCTATTACATAATATATAGGAAAATAATATTTGTAAAAAAAAAATTAAATTATACCAGGCAAAGTGTATATTTTATGCCTTCAAACATTTCACTTTTCTAGCTTCTCACAGTATAGAACATTTATGTGCAACAAAAATCTTTAATTAGTATGTAGTGCTTGCTTTGTTTTACGTTCTTAATAAAAGGAACATTCCACAGATATTTCATAAACCACAAAAGCAGCATACTTCTGCTAAGCTTATTCACAGGTCACACAGTGTTACTGAGGAAGACATACTGAACCAAAACCCAGGATGGAGGGGCTGAGTGAATGTGGTCTGGACTCTGTGGAAGAGGGTCATCTTGTCAGAAATGTCATAAAAAGAAAGAGTTCCTGCTTTATAGTCGACATACACCCCTATTTTAGAGGATAAAGGGCCTGTGATCTCAGTTTTATTGTTGCCATGCCAAGACACAAGGTGATGGAGAACATTCCAGACTCCAGGACTGACTGTTGTGTCCAAACCAAAGCACACGATCCCGTCCTTTTCTTCCCACCCCTTTATATGAAACAGCAATATAGACCCCAAATATTCCCTTTTCCCATTCAACTTCCCATGCTCTCATATGCAACTTTCATTTTACAGCATTTTACAACCATTTTACCTTAGAGAACTGATGTAAACATCAAAAATCGTTTGAACCCATCAAGTAAGGCATTTAAGATGAACGAGTCCTCACTTGTTTCCCCGTCCTTTCTGTTTCAATGTCAGCCGTATCATGTTCTTTGTGTTCATTCAACACACACAGAGCACAAATAAATTTTTGGTCTGTACGCCAGTAGAATTCCTTGTTTGTCATGTTGGGAGCAGATGTTTTCCTGCATCACACCATATGTCTCCAGATCCAGCATAGCTTGGATCCGAAGGATGGTTTGAAGAAGGTAGCTCCACTCTTTTCTTTCTCTCCAGCAGATCATCAACTTTGATGGATGTGCGTGGAACAGATTTCGGAGTGAACATCTCTCTGCACTGAGGACAGCTGTGGAATCCCTTTGGATTGTCCTGCTTCAGACTCAGAACACACGCCGAACAGAAAGTCTGTCCAAAGTTACAAGTCACTGGATTTTTCAGTAGATCTTGACAGACTGGACAGCTGGCCTTGACCTTTCCTGATGTCCTAATGGCATCTGCCATATCAGTGAGTAAGTGGACTGTCCTGGGCTGTTCTCTGAAAGTATGCATTACTTTTGTTTTTTTTGTTTTTTTTAGCATGATGAGCCTGCGTTCCTAGAAATTAAGTTTCTTCATTCCATCTACATACTTTCACTTCTGCCACTTCAAGACAATAATTTCTTCCTTGTGGCAGTGTGAAAGATTTAGCTTAAATTGCAGTCCAACGATATTCACATTTCCAAAACAGTGTGGTATAAAAAATTGTGAGACTGTTGGTCATAAATATACCTAAAATCTCAAATATCTACATTTCAGTCATAGTGCAAGTGTCACTAAAAATGAATACACCAATTTAAATGTGGTGCAGTGAAAACTGATAGTAATGATCAGTCAGTGAGAATTCAATACATACACTGTTTAAATAGGAAAAGAGAGAAACATGTTATGGAAAGAAAATACTTTATGCACTTTTTGGTGATTTTTTATTTATTTATTTACCTTTGCCACAGTCTTATCAGCTAATTAACTCAAAACACCTGCAAAGGCTTTTAAATGGTCTCTCAGTCTAGTTCTGTAGGCTACACAATCATGGAAAGAACCTATATGTGGATATATGCGCATATATGGAGTATAACAGCAAATTATAGTGTTTGTGTGTGTGTGAGATTCTTGATTGTTGGTGGTTTTCCCTGTTGGGAAGAGGTAACATTTGTTATTTTTTACAGTTGATCACTAGGTGGGAAAATCAGCCACAATTACTTTTATATTGAAAATAAGTCATTCTGTGTGTTTTTTCCCCCCAAATAAGTGACATCATTTATGAACTTGGCAATTAAAGAGTTAAAATCTTGGATTTTTTTTAAAAACATTTGTAGTTTTGATCAGGACTGAAGTTGATTAACAGATTTATGCAAAAAAAATTTAAAATAAATATGAATCTGATACATTTTTACAGCAGTTTAATTGAGTGGATGTTTTCATCCCGAACATACCAAAAGGGTAGTGAATTTGAACAATCCACAAGGGTTAAAATTATTCAGTGCGATTTGGTGAACTGGTTCGAGAAGATCCGGTTACATCGAATGATTCGTTCACGAACCGGATATCAAAAACTGCTTTGTTTTGAACTCTCTCACAACAGACACGGAAGAGAAGACAATACTGAATAAAGTTGTAGTTTTTGCTATTTTTGGACCAAAAATATTTTGGTCCAAAAATATTAAAGTATTTTCGATGCTTCAAAATATTCTAACTGACCCTCTGATGTCACATGGACTACTTTGATGATGTTTTTCTTACCTTTCTGGACATGGACAGTAGACCGTACACACAGTTTCAAAGGAGGGACTGAGAGCTCTCAGACTAAATCTAAAATATCTTAAACTGTGTCCCGAAGATAAACGGAGGTCTTACTGGTTTTGGAACGACATGAGGGTGAGTTATTAATAACATAATTATGATTTTTGGGTGAACTATCCCTTTAAGTTGTTATTTTATATTGTTCTCCAGCAATGAATTAATGTATCTCTGGTGGTAAAAAATAAAATGTTGTTGCCAAAAGAATTAGTTCTAACGTTACCGCTGTTTTTTTTTTTTCTGATTAGGGTGATGCAATGCAAGATATGCAGATTTGAACACCCTGCCCAGGAGGTCCTTTTTGAAACATGACCAATTGTGCCACTACCAGGGAAGATACTGCCAACTACCCTGCCTCTACACAGATTGCATCTGCTCCTTTAAAACCACTGGTTGAAGTCTCACCTTTTAAGATCACACAAGTGCTTATCTTCAAGTGAGAGTCACTTAACACTGAATGGTGAATTGTGTGACTTTAAGGAAATTTGTAAAACACCCTATTACTCCAAACATATAAGGAGCCATTTAAAAAAAATCATGAAACTTTAAGGTGCCCTTTTAGCCAGTGTGGTTTTTAAAACACATCTGATTTCATCATCCAGTGGTCACAGAAGTCAAAAACATTGCAGCTTTTCCATTACAGACTTTAAAGCAAATATCATTATTCAATATGCAGAACCAAAAGACAGTGAGCCACAAACTCTGTTGCTATGCACACACTTTTATCACCATTGCAGTTAATTTTATATTGCTTGTGATAGATATGAAGGACAGATATGAAATATATTTTTGACTGGACCCGTTGTTATTTTTGCACATTGTTTTGGACTTGAATTTTGTGATAGTTTTTATTTGATGCTTTCCCAATTTAATTAACTGTGTAGAAGTTTTTAATTTTGCAACACAAATGTGACAAATAAGCTCTTAACTTGAAAAAACTTTCTATTGTAATTAATTTATTTTATTCATTATTAAATTACTTGATTTGAATGACTTGAATAAAGTCATTATTAAATGACTTGATTTGGTTTGTGATTTAAACTTGCTGTTCTACAAAAAAAACAAAAAAAAAAAATATTGATGATATAAAAAAAATTGTGATTTCTGTCCATTTAAAGATTTTTTTGAGGACCAATGTTGTACTGAGTAGCATTTAATAAATTAATTCACTCATATTGGATTGACAGTTTTGTGCTTAACTTTAAACTGCTTGAGTAAAACCTAAAGTTCTGAAGCTGCACTGTAAAAACCAAAAAAAAATAAAAAAAAATGTTGATAGCTCAAAAACCTTCGGAAGCTGGTTGCCTTAAACTTAAGTTTTGTCAACTTTTTTTTTTTTTTAAAGCAACTTCAACTTTTAGGTTTTGTAAACTTATGGAGTTTTTATCATTTAAAAATTTCTAGTCAACTAAACACAAAATTGAAAGTTTAACTAAAAGTTCACTTAACTTAATATATTATGTTGATTAAACATGCACAAAAGTTTGTACAACTAATTGACCTTTAAGTTGAGCAAACTCAAAAATCTGCTGAAGCTGGTTGCCTTAATTTAAATTTTTTACAGTGTATATGCAGTGTATATGCACATATATGATAATATGATGATATGGGTATATACACTGCATATATGCTGCATATATGCGTATATATGCCACATATAGGCAAAATTGAGGTCCATATATGTGCATGTACAGGAAATATAGGTCTCCTGTATTGTTCTTCATATCCACATATAAGCCCTATACTGTACATGCAAGATATGTCTTCTATATAGCTAATGGCAGGATCTGGTCATTTTGTAGCTCATATCTCATTTTTGACTGTCATACATGATGCCTAGCTCATATTTTCTATTGTCAAGGCAAAAACTAAGAATTAACGAAAAAAATTATGCAAGAACTTATGTATGTGTGAACACGTGAAATTGGTATCACATGTAATTGGCATGTTATGGAATTTAACTATGGCAATATATTAACATGATATACAGAGCCAGACAGTAACGGAGTACATTTACTTGAGTACAGTACTTAAGTACAATTTTAAGGGATCTGTACTTTACTCAAGTATCATTTTTGGGGAGTACTCATGACTTTACTCAAGTACATTTGAGAGGAAAATATTGTACTCTTTACTCCGCTACATTTCTATCCATAACCGTAAGTAGCCTACCTGTTACTTCTTCGGCCCCGTCCACACGGAGACGGACCCCCGATCTTTTTTTCCCTCGTCTCAAGAAATATCCGCGTCCACACGAAACTGATGTAGTATACATGTCAGACCAGCATGTGGCGCTGTAATTCTGCCACAGAGATCCACTTAAAACGGAGAAGAAGACATGGACTCTGCTCATAAACCTCGCACGTGGTACACAAACGAACATGGAACAATACATGTATTAATCCATGTTAATGTTAGTTAAAAATACAATCGTTCAGTGTTTGTTCATGTTTTTGTTGCTGTTACGTGATGTAGTGGTGTTTGACTAGGGGCGAGACGTGGGCTGATGACGCCATATTTTCAGAAAATGTACGGATTCGCAGTCCGGACGAAACGCAAAGGCGGCGTTTTCAAATATATCCACTCTAGGACCCGGTTTCAAAACATCGGTTTTACTCTTCCAAAACACCAGATCCGTGTGGACGAAAATGCCTATCCTCTAAAAAAATTGTGCGCCGAAAAAATAAAAATCTCGGACACCCTATCAAACATCACTGGATAGCCTAGTGCAGGAAGGAAGAGGAGGAGGATGATGAGGCGCGTCATGACAGACCTTCAAAGAATAATAAAGATATTTTTTTTTTCTGTTCAGTTTTTTGTCTTATTTTTGTTCTTGTACTATTTGATTGTTCTTGTAAATACATAATGTACATTTCTACATTTTGGACTTTCATTGATGTTGCCTATAAGCTATGGATTTTAATTTTACTATTATAGGTGAACATATAGGTGCATATATACGTGCATATATGTACCTATATAGGTATATGTGTACATATGTTTAAATATATATGTGTATATATATATATATATATGTGTGTGTGTACATATATGTGTAAATATATGTGTGCATATATATGTGTGTGTGTACATATATGTGTAAATATATGTGTGCATATATATGTGTGCATATATGTACATATAGGAAAATGGCCAATTTTATATGTCACGTATATTAAAAAACCTATATCAAAACCTATATTGAAACATATATGTTTATATAGGTTTTTTCCATGTGGGACACAATCATGGGGAAGACTGCTGACTTGACAGTTGTCCAAAAGGCAACCATTGACACCTTGCTCAAGGAGGGCAAGACACAAAAGCTCATTGCAAAAGAGGCTGGCTGTTCACAGAGCTCTGTGTCCAAGCACATTAATAGAGAGGCAAAGGGAAGGGAAATATGTGGTAGAAAAAAGGGTACAAGCAATAGGGAGAACTGCACCCTGGAGAGGATTGTGCGCACAGACGTATGTAAGACATGGGTTTCAGCTGTCGCATTCCTGGTGTCAAGCCACTCTTGAACAACAGATAGCGTCAGAAGCATCTCGCTTCAAAAAGGACTGGACTGCTGCTGAGTGGTTCAAAGTTATGTTCTTTAATCAGGGTCCAGGAGTCTGGAGGAAGAGAGGAAGACATGGACGGTGCCATGTCATGTGCTGGTGTTGGTCCACTGTGTTTTCTGAGGTCCAAGGTCAACACAGTCATATACCAAGAAGTTTTAGAGCACTTCATGCTTCCTGCTGCTGACCAACTTTATGGAGATGCAGATTTCATTTTCCAGCAGGACTTGGCACCTGCACACAGTGCCAAAGCTACCAGTACCTGGTTTAAGGACCATGGTATCCCTGTTCTTAATTGGCCTGCAAACTCGCCTAACATTAACCCCATAGAAAATCTATGGGGTATTGTGCAGAGGAGATGCGATATTACAGACCCAAGACTGATCGACTCCATGCCACGCCGCATTGCTGCAGTAATTCAGGCAAAAGGAGCCCCAACTAAGTATTGAGAGCTGTACATCCTCATATTTTTCATGTTCATACTTTTCAGTTGGCCAAGATTTCTAAAATCCCTTTGTTTGTATTGGTCTTAAGTTATATTCTAATTTTCTGAGATACTGAATTTGGGATTTTCCTTAGTTGTCAGTTATAACCATCAAAATGAAAAGAAATAAACATTTGAAATATATCAGTCTATGTGTAATGAATGAATACAATATACAAGTTTCGCTTTTCGAATGAAATTAGTGAAATAAAAGAACTTTTTGATGATATTCTAATTATATGACCAGCACCTGTATATATTCCAGTAAGTTCAGACAGCCAAAACCTAAAAAACTTAGTGACTTTGGTGACATCTGGTGGCTCATGATGGTATCAAATACAAAAATATCAATAGCCACTATACAGCATGGCAGTAGTGTTCAATTGCTTTTTGGAGTTTTTGGAACGGGGAAATCAGTGGATTCAAGTATTTCAAGATGAGAAATACAGCGGCAGACGTGTCCTGTTTAATGAACATTCTCCAACAAATCTGTCTCTCCTCATTTCTGACCTCAGAATGAATGACCAGGGCTACTATAACTGTTTAACCAAATCAAATAGTATAACACATGTTCACTTAAATGTTAAAGGTAAGTGCAAATTTGGAGCATGTGACAGATATATTTAAATGTCACATCCACTTTAGATTTTCTCTTGTACTTACAACAATGCATGCCATTTGCGGCCTTTTAGATTTTTATCCTGACATTATTTTAGGATAGCACCTTAACTGCAGTTTAATCTGAAATATTAGAAAATATTTTGTAATATGTTTTCAGAGTGTGATTTGGTTGAGAACAGAAAGACATTAGCAGTGACTGGATATTCAGGAGAGTCTGTGGTTTTGCCCTGATCCTGCGCTGAACTACTGGCTAAACCTGAACTTTCTTATTGGAGTGTTACAAGCTCTTGGTGCATACTAAAGTACAAATCCAAAGAATTATTCTTTATTAAAATTAAGACTTGTCCACGCCCTCCTAAAACACCTAGTTTTAACACGCCCCCACGTCTACATCACTATGTAGGAAGATTTGCATAACGCCACCCAAATTGTCACGGCTTACGCTGCTGGAAGGAACACGGAACCGAAGGATAAACGAAACAAGGCTTTATTATATCCAACATAGGCATTATCCAAATATGGATCAAAGAGGAAGACACAGGTAAGTGACTGGTAACAAATAACAAGTAGACCCGACAAAACAGAACTGAAAGGACAAGGCTTTTATACAAGGGATAATGGGGAAACACAGGTGGATGGAATCACTAAATTAACTGGGAAATAGAACACATGGAGAAATGAATAGACACACCTGGGAACTAATCAAACCACACACGGAAGACAGAAACTGGAACACAGGGGCAAAAACACACAAAATGAGTCCAGGTATGTGACACAAATGTTCATGCAAGAAGGCATATACTTTTTATTAGAGTTGTGACGTTCGCGAACGAACCGATTCTTTTGAACGGCTCATAAACATGAACGATGGGAGCCGAGTCGCGGCTGGAGGGGAGCCGTTCTTTCTGTCGTTCTTTTTTCCTATGCGTGTTTCACACAGATGCACACAAATGAGCTCCTCCGCGAGACAGAACAGTTATAGGGGGAGGGGCGCACCCAGCGCAGGCCAACCCTTTATAGCGTGATGATATTAGTTATTAGTTGTGCATGTTCATTGCAGCCCACTTTGTTATTGTTCATTGACTTGAAGGGGCTGATGTCCTGTTTGCAAAGTTTACAGTAGTAATAGTATGTAGTATGTAGACATTTCCATTTTATTTATTCTAATTTTATCTACTTTAAATATTTTTTGTTTTCTATCAAAATGTTCTTGTGTGATAACAATGTTCTTGTGTGAAAGTGTTTGTAGTAAAAGCTGTTTTGCACAGTAATTCATTGCAGCCGGCTTTGTTTTTGATGTTTATTTGAGTAGGTATTGTATGAATAACATAAGTCAACGTAGCTTTACACACACACACACACACTTTGTACTAAAGGTAAACCCAAAATAGTGATGTCACTGTCTAAGCAGAGGGATTTGTGCAACCCTATGGAATATAGTCCACACATGACAAACGAGGTAATAATCAATATTTCAGAATAATTCAAACTCAGATATTGGTGTGTGATATCTGAGTTTTAATTATTTGACTACAAATCTCACCTCATTTTTCCTCCCAGTAATTATTTCCAGGATAAACTGAGATGCCCCCAAGCTGGCTTCTTAAAACTGACTAAATATTTAAAAAGAGCCAAAAGAGCCGTTCTTTTGAACGGCTCTTTGAGAGGAACGGATCGCTAAGATCCGGATCCCCTCAAAGAGCCATAAATCCCATCACTACTTTTTATTCTTGCTGTTGCCGCCTGTTCTGACCGGGACATGTCATCACAGTATGGTGAGGGGCATAACATTTCCGTCACAAGCTTAAAACATTCAGCCAATCACAATACACTGGACAGCTGGCCAATCTGAGCACACTTCGTTTTTTTAGACTGATGAGCTTTTGAAACAATGTGTTTCAGAAAGAGGGGGCATGGAGGAGAAACAATAATGTACAGTATGTACAAATATTTGTATTGATTGTTACTTGTTTCTAATTTAGTTTTAAAAAGTTTCAATAAATATGACATATTAATATTAATTATAAGCTGGTTTTATTTAAGCTTAAGTAGAATATTTTAACTCTTTAATTTTTGAAAAAACATCTCTGTCATTTTGAGTGCCAGTATTTGCTGCTGTTGAGACTTGATGTTTCATAAATTGCTGGATGAAATGTCATGATATATATGGTTATATGCAATGCTGTGTGCAATTTATGTGTAAACGATCCCTTTGCTCTTTCTCCAAGATGAAGTGGAATGTTCTGATGTAGTCTTTGTTAAAACCACATCTACACCCGCTCATGCAAAGACCCAATAGAGCTCCCTGAATACGTCAATTCCAATGATAAACAAACTTGAAAACAGGATTTGTTCATTTTAAACCTCAGAATTCATATTCACAGACCTTTGCATTTTAAGATTACACATGTACAAAAAAGCCACTTGATTGCTAACAACTGAAACATGAAAATTAATTATTGGAGGTTTCATGGCTATATTTGCACAGCCTGGTGGCTAATATTCAATGATTGCAATAGCACAGCTGTACATAAAATATTGCAAAGCACACAACATAATGAGAGACATATAAGAATTCAGAAGTGGAAAAATTATTTGTCCGCACCTTGTTGGTGTATCTGTGGCCAGAACAGCAAGTCTTTGTGGTGCATCGATAGCAGGGGTGCTGCACAAGATCCCGGGCCGTCCTAATGCCCCCCCCCGCCCCTGATCGAGAGCCCCGGTGTCCAGGGTGATGTCAGCATACCACACTGAAGTACGACCACATCCAACAGAATTAACTGTTGATGCAAGAGGAAGCATGGGGGTGGATCAGTGATGGTTTGAGCTTCAATATCATGGCCTTCCCTATAGGCCCAATATCAATACTAATGACCTGTCCACTGTTCAGCAAGAGAGATGGCTTAAAATCCCTCTGGCCACTGTCCAGGACTTGTAGCTATCATTCCGAAGATGAACTAATTATGTATTGGCTGCAAAAGAAGGCTCTACACCATCCTAATAAATTCTTGTAGTCTAAAATCAGGTTTTTTTTATTTCATTGTCCAACCTCTGTATGTACAATATATTGAATCTGTTATTAAGCATTTGTAAGTGACATATATGAAACAGCTATATATGTTTTGTGCAACATTTGATAATTGTTTGAAGCAAAAGTACTATGCTAAAAGTCTTATAATGTCTTAATGTCTTATAACATTATCAAGTTTTTTTCATAATTATGTTCAAAAAGCACATGGATTCTATATTTACACAAATCCTTAATATTAAAATATAATCAGACTAAGCTTTTCCAGTGTGCAATATAAAAGGAATACAATGACTGTGCAAGAATTACTTCCGATTATTTTGTTTAATGAAAATGAGTAACAGACAGACAAAATTAATTCACTAATAAAAGGAGTTGTATAGGGCTGGTTTATTGTGTAGACATGTGCGTGACTAATATAAATAGATTTATGAGTGCTAAGGAAGCATCTATGTGTATTTCTGTGTGTGAGGGTGACTGTGGTTTTATGTGGAAACAACACTTCGCAAATAAAGTGTAACAATGATAGTGGATTCACAAGAGCTACTGAATGTTTTCTTCTGTTTTCTTGTGTATAGCCTCTTTTATGCTTTTTTACACACTAAACATGACTAAATATATAACTAAAGTTTAACTAGCTATAGTATAACTAAAGTTTATTGGCTGTTAATCTCTGTCACATCTCCAGTTGTTGTTTTTTACCTTCAAAATGAACATATATGTATATATTTGATGTATATATTTGTAACTGATTTGGCAGCCCGCTGATTATCAATCACACACAGCACACAGATGCAGCTCTGATCTATAATGACACAACATCTCGAGGCTGACAATAAGGTGTTTACTGCTTTTTGGGGTTTTAAGTGGGGTGATGTTAAGTGTTAAAACAGAAAAAGGAAGTACAGGAAAAATGAGGCATAGTGTGCAATCATACAATAATACAAACAAGAAATACAATGGTAGAGCATTGTCAGTGTGTGAACTAAAAATAATACTCAAACAGAAAAACATACAGAGACACATCATGCAAAGAAATGAAACAGGAAGTTAGACTTTCTGAGAGTACGAGCTAACAGGAACCGAACTATTAAGACTGTGGACCGTGTCCACTGCCACATAAAATAGAAGCGGGTCACTAGTGAATGAAAACCAGTCATGAGGGTCCACTTATATCTTTTCATCTTTATGATTCATTTCAGTACAGGTGAGTTCAGATTTTTTTCAGATTGAGATTTAAAAATGTAAAAATAAAAACATCTCAAATTAAAACTTTTTTTCTTTAAATGAAGCATTGAATTGAAATTGTAGTTTGTATGTTTTTTTCTGAGACAGAACTGTTTATTCACGGTCCGTGTACCTCCGTATAATTTAATTTAATATTGAAATCTGAAAAATGAAAAAACTGCACGTTTTTCTTTTTTTCATTTGTCCAAACAAAACGAAAAATTAAGACTTCGGCTTCGTTTTTTCGTTTTACGTTCAGGGACAGAAAATGAATAAACAACTTGAATATTCGATCCCTACATGTGGGCGGTAATTAAACGCCCCCCTCCGCTGATTGGTCAACCAAACATTACAACATAATGATAGTCCTAAAGACATAATAGGAGCCCTAAGGATTCTTAACGTGTTTATTTTATCTCTATCTCTTCATCAAACAGCCAGATCAAAGAATAGCTTGACACAAACCATACAGAGGCAGAGCCTTTTGGTCCTTTGGCACACGGCTGCTTTATTATAGTATCCACGTCTATCAAAATCTGTCGGGCAAAGCTGTGCGCCTCTTGTAGCGAAGTGCAGACCGCTTTCAGTTTATGTGAACATCTAGTTATAACTTTTGTTTTAGACAATATGCTGCATTTTGAACTACGAGGGAACTTAAATAAAATGACAGATATGAATAGAAATTAGCACATCTATTATTTATTACTTTTCTATGTTGAGTTTTATTCATAAAGCACTTTATGCAAATTTTCAGAAACCATTGGTTGTTGTCCCAAATGGTTACCTTATGCTGTGTTCCAGACAACGCGGATACAATATTATATTTTTATTATATTATATGCATTATACGAATAAGATTATACTATACGAATAAGATAATTATTATTATTATATAGCCTAGAGAGAGAGAGAGAGAGAGAGAGAGAGACATTATTTTGGGGTCCAATAGGTTGCTGGTTTTCGTGCAAATCAGCAAGTCATTTATAGATTATCAATGTATAATTTTGAAGTATATTTCCTACATTATGTGTATCTGCCTTTTTAAATTTTTTCATTTATGAATTCATTTAAAACAACGGCAAAAACGAGTAAAAAATGTACAATAAAGTACAATCAAATCCTTATAATCACATTGCACTTGAATAAAGTTTAATTTCTAATCTGCTGATTTCCCTGCAGGTGACCGCATAAATCTTTCTTCTTACAATGTTTTTTTTTTATTATTATTATTAAATTATTAAAAAGTGCAGGAAAAAATAAAAATACATTAAATTAAATGATTGAAAAAATAAAAAATAAAATAAGTAATGCAGGAAATATGCTTGGGGGGGGGGGGGGGGTCTGTCAATAACAAGAAAAACAGCTGAAAATCACGTTTCTCTCTCTCTATATTTATTATTATTATTATTGATATTATTATTATTATGTAAAGTAGAATTATACACTATACCATAATAATATAATATAATATAATTATATATAGATTGTGTAGGCCTACTACAATTTCGAGCCATTCTATAAGATGACATTTCATCACTTGACAAACGGATAGAGACTCCTAAGTAGCACTTAAAGCACGGCTACGTGCGACTGTGTTAAGTGCATTTTTGGGAAACGCACATGAAACAATAACGGACGATCGTAAAATGACTCGTAGAAAACGGTCTTCAGCGCTAAAATCGATCGTTATCGAGAAACGCAGCCCAGATTAACGAATGGCTTGACACAAACCGTACCAAGGCAAACCCTACAAGCTTTCTTTTGTGTAGGCATAAATTATGTAACCTGCCAGTGAAACATGTAGTTTATCAAGTAAATATTAATTTACTTCGCACCTGCACTCACAACTTAGGTATACTTTGTGCACTGCAGCGCGGGGAGAATGTATTAGACAAGCGCAGACCACTATTTATTTATGTGAACATAGGTAGTTTTAGACAATAGGCTGAGTTTATTTAATTCATATTGGGTACTGGCCATCTAACTGATAGCATAGAATTTTTTTATTTTCGCTGCCCACGTCACAGAACAGCTGTGTGACTCACAGTAGGAGCAAATAATGCTGTATCGTTCCTTAAAGAATCACAGTCTTTGAAAGATCCATTATTATAGACAACAATTCACTGACCAATTATCATAGACAGCAACTTGATTTTATCTGAGACAGATTTTATTTCTGAATCAATTAATGAAGCATTTTGAACGAATAGATTGAATAAAAGGCTTCTTTATTAACACAATGAAATACCGCCACCTAGTGGTGATATTACTTTCATAATTCATTTTCATTTCATTCATTGTTTTTTTTTCATATTTCTGTGTTAAAAATGTTGTATAAAACATTAATCTTAAATCATTATAAATTTGTAATTGCTATGTAAATGCACGTGCAGCTGTCTGATCAGCATTAAACTGTAAATACATCTATCATACAATAAATACAATAAATACATCAAGTATCATCTCTGAATACTGATTTTATTGGTAACAGCCTATTGTCATATTATTCTAATGTTTTTTATGTAAAAATTTAACATTAAATATGACATGCAAAAGGTAAAAGGTAAAATGTAAAAAAAAAAAAAAAAAAAAAAAAAAAAAAAATTCAGGGGCCCCTTATGGGAAAGTTAATTTCTGACACTGATCTATGGTTTATTGTTCGAAGTGTTATTTCAGGGTTTTGATATGTTCTTATAACTCAAATGAGTTTATATTCAAATCATGACGTCGAATTTACATTTCACTAAATTCAATCACTGGAACAAGCACTCTGACGAACCATTAGTCCCATGCTAGTGGGAAAACAACCTATGATTTCCGAAAATTGCATAAAGTGCTCTATGAATAAAACTCAAAATAGAAAAATAATATATGTGCTAATTTATATTCATGTCTGTCATTTTATTTAAGTTCCCCCATGGTTTAAAGTGCAGCATATTGTCTAAAACAAAAGTTATGACTAGCGTTACATGTTGACATTAATCTGCGCTTCGCTACAATAGGCTACATTCTCCCCGAGCTGCAGTGAGTCGCACAGCTTTGCCAGACAGATTTTGATAGGTGGGTACTATAATAAAACAGGCGTGTGCCAAAGGACCAAAATGATGAAGAGAAAAAGATAAAATGTAGTAGAAATAAACACGTTAAGAATCCGTAGGACTCCTATTATGTTTTTAGGACTATTATTATGTTGTAATGTTTGGTTGACCAATCAGCGGAGGGGGGCGTTTCATTACCGCCCACATGTAGGGATCGAATATTCAAGTTGTTTATTCATTTTCTGTCCCTGAACGTAAAAACGAAAAAACGAAGCCGAAGTCTTGATTTTTCGTTTTGTTTGGACAAATGAAAAAAAGAAAAATGTGCAGTTTTTTCATTTTTCAGATTTCAATATTAAATTAAAAAACGAATTATACGAAGGTACACGGACCGGACCGACCATTCACGCCTGCAGAGCTTTGATTTAATTTTTCAATTTCAAAACATTTAATCAAAAATGCTCTTTGATTGAAATGACAATGACATCGAAAATCTCATGAAATCAGGAAGACAGCTTTCTCTTTTGTAAAGTCGTGCATACAGACAATAAAAATGTTGCATTCTATTATACATAAAAATTATTTTGTGGTGAAGTGAATACTATAGAAAAACAAATGTAAATTCTACATTAAATAATTTAGTTCAGGCAAGAATTTTAAAAAGGAGTAAATTCTATATTAGTACTCAATTTAAGTTTGTAGAAATTCAAGTTTGAACTTGAGTATATTTTACTTTGAATTGTTTATCTTTACAAGGATTCTTTAAGTAGCTTAAATATCAAAGTTATGATCCTGTTGTTCCCATCATGCACTGGGGCATTTATAATTAATAAGGTTAAATTTTTCACTGTTTTATAGAGACTTTTGTTGTTATAGGTTTAGTTTTGTGACATCTGGAGTTCTTTTTCTTCTCAAAATGGTCTGTTCATACTCAAAGACTATCCACTGTTTGTTACAGTCATTGTGTATCGTGTACCAAGTATTGAGGTCTCTTTGTTTATTTGGGTAATAACTGTTTTGGGTGAACATATTATCTTAAAAATGATCATAAGTTGTCTACTTGCTTACTACTCATATGTTTGTATGAACCACATGCATTAATATCATGATTTGTTTCAGCGCTTTATAGTTTGAGTAAAGTTTGCCAACATTGACTGTGTGAAATTTACTTGAGTATTGCAAATTTAACAAAGAAATAAGCAGAAATTACTCCTCAATCTCTAATTGGCCACATTGCATTTACTTATTTCCTAAGTTTACATAACTTAGTTAAGTAGATTTTACACTTAAAAATCCCACACTTAACTTTTACTTAAAAAATGTGTGCAAAAACATGCAAAAGAAAAATTAAGTACATTTTACATGGTTTTTTTTCCAGTGTACGTTTATTACACGTTTCTGTAAAGCTCATTTGAATGCTCTGAATAAACTCTTCTGTTTGCAGGCTGTAATGTTTCAGATGTGCAGCAGACAATAATAATAACAGGATACACTGGTGGTTCAGTTGTGCTGCCCTGCTCCTGTGCTGACCCTCAGTCTACAGTCACAACATTCACCTGGGAGTTTGGGCGGGGAAATCAGTGGATTCAAGTATTTCAAGATTTGAAATACAGCGGCAGACATGAGCTCTTTAATGAACATTCTCCAACAAATCTGTCTCTTCTCATTTCTGACCTCAGAATGAATGACCAGGGCTACTATAACTGTTTAACCGAATCAAAAAGTATTATTACATATGTTGAATTAAAAGTTAAAGGTAAGTGTGAATTTGGAGCATGTGACAGATATTTAAATTTCACACACATTGACAACTGAGTTTCTCTTTTGCTTACTATAATCCAGGACTTTATTGGCTGCAACTATATTAAATGTTACATGGAATCATTATAGGAAATTTGTTTTTATTTGTTCATTTTTTTGTGTATTTTTTTTTAATTAAAATGTAAAATTTAATTATGTTTTACAAATATACTTTCAGGGTGTGATTTGGTTGAGCATGGAAAGACATTAGCAGTGACTGGATATTCAGGAGAGTCTGTGGTTCTGCCCTGTTCCTGCGCTGAACTACTGGCTAAACCTGAACGGATGCAATGGAATTATTTAATTGAAAATAATTATAAAGTAATCTACCCAAATGTACAGACTGAGAATTACAAGAACAGAGTCAAACTGTTAAATCCAAACACTCCAGGAGATCTTTCTCTACACATATCAGCACTGAGGACAGAGGACCAAGGGGAATATGAGTGTTCTGTCTCATCTGAGCAAATAGTCAGCTTCAGACTTACTGTACAACAACCTGAAGGTAGGTTTCTTTTATTTCTGCTGTCAGATCACCATTACAATTTATTTAGTTTCACAAAGAATCTAAATATTAAGAAGAATGATGTCAACTTACAGACTTATAGTGTTTTGTATTATTATTGGCTTCTGAACAGAAAAACCTCATGTCAACACAATCACTTTAACGACAAATCAAGCTTCACACCAAACACAAGACTCTACAACTTCACAACTTAATCCAACTCAACAACATATAACTCACAGTAAGTCACAGGCATACTTTTTATTATACAACAATTCAGTGTCTTCTCTCATTGTCAAGTGTTTGTATTTAATAAAAAAAATGCATTCATGGAGCTTTTATGAGCTCATATTGAGAGATTTATGCATATTTGTACAACATTTGAGAAAGAAATAAGCATTTATCAAGCTGTTTCTGTTTCTCCACAGTTGTTTTCATTGTCAGAATGTTTTTCTCAGTGCTTCTACTGGCATTACTGGCATTTATATTATGGAGATGCAGAGGTAAATGAACACACTTTCTCCAGGACGATGTGATGTATTCTGCTGTAGTCCATGTTAAAACAGCATCCAGAGCAGCTCACACACACACAGTGACCCAGTAGAGCTCACAGAGTACGCTCCTGTCAACATTAAGTGCTAAAAGAACTGAGTGCCCTTATGAAAAAGTAGTAAACTTCAACTTTATTTTACTAAGTTGCTTAAGTAAAGTCCAAGTATATTTTAAGTATACTTTATGTAGCAAGTATACACATATCATTGTTCTAGTAGTAAACTTGTAAGTGTACTGTTTCAATACTCCTTGGGACTAAATTGGCCCACTTTCTAGTATACAGTATAAAGGTATTTGTACACTTTTAAAAGTACACTTTGAAGTATAGTCTCAGTAAACTACTAGTTTAGTAGTTTTACACTGCAAGTATACTCATAAGTTTTCTTTAAGTGAACTTTACATCATACTTTAAGTATACTACTATGTCCCTATTTAGGTTTTAATGTGTACATATTTTGTTATATGAATATCTGAACATACAAAACATCCAAAGAAAGAACAAAGAAATCTGCTTGTAAACAAAAACATTTTATTCTAGCTTCATGCATTCTTTCATAAACACTTTAATGTGTTTAATAAAAAAAATAAAATAACATTTTGAACAAAAAGCTTAAAAAAAGATTATGAATTGGATTCAGAACGATTATCAAAGGTAGATGGACTCAATCAACACCCCAAAGCTTGACTGTAATTATTACCTCTTGATCAGTCTACATTTTATTCCATAACGTTACAGTTTTGATGTTTCATGTCAGATGATCATGTTCTATGTGCTAGTATCTGGTGTTTCTTTTTTCTTCATCACTTTTGTTTTTTTGGAAATTCTGTGCAGAAGATATGTACTAGTTTGCTCTACCATATAATAATGAAAGCACGGATTCTAGAAACAGCTCAAATATATTTCAATTTTTTGTAAGTATAAGTATACTTAAATGTCATTTTAAGTATATTTCTAAGGAGTACAAAAAGCCAATTTCTAGAAGAAGTACATAAAAAGTAAACTAAACTAAAAATTTTAGTTTAAAATAATTATACTAATAGCACACTTGAATAAACTTTTTCGTCAGAGTACTGCAGAGGGACTGACACCACTGTACACTTTTGAGGTTTCTGTAATCTTAATTTGAAAAGAAAACCTATTAATTGTTAGGATGACTTTTTAAGTTACTTTAAAGCATATCATGAATCATTAAAGGACTAAACAACTGAGGAAGCGGTGTTGTCTGTTTCTATTTTTAGACATGTGAGCACTGACACTATGTGTCACAGCAAAGAAGACTGGATGCAATTGCAAGTTAAATTCTCCTTTAATAGAGCTTAACACTGAATAAGTCAGATGTACAATAAATGACAAGACAAAGCAGCAGGAGAGATGGCAACAAAGGGACCTTGATGGGCGATGGTGTCCGTGGTGAGTGAAGTCCGTGAAGTAACGGAGGCTGACGAGATGAACGAGGAAATCCGGAATAATTCCACAGGAACAGACAGGCAACAGGAAACAGCGACAAGAAAGCCTGAGCAGGAAACAACACGAGAGACACGAACAAACACCAGGACTCCAAACAAACGATCTGACAAACATGAGACGAAAGACAAGGCGTTAATATAGGCAAGATGTAATAAGCCGCAGCTGCCGCTGATCAGTAATCAACGGCAACGCCCACACGGAACAATCAGGTGATACACCCCGCAACCATAGGCGCCGATACCGTGGGTGCTCCGGGGCTCGAGCACCCACGGAAAATACCGAGCACCCACGGAAAATGAGCACCCACGTGTGCCAGTGCCAGACTGCCAGTAGGCTACATTTATTTAAAATTAAACATTGCAGTTGGCGCTATGAAGCGTCTGCCACACTGTGATTGGTTATGTTGTTGTCAGTGACAGTATCCTATCCACCAATCACAGCGTTTCTGAAAACGTCCCATCCCCCACTATACAGTGCCGTGCGAGTATGTAATCATTTATTGCTTTCCGTAATCACTAATCATTAATCAGACTAAGAGTTATTCGTTCGCTATGAGACCTTGAGTAACAGCTGGTAGTACAGAGGGAAGAGAACGCAGGTCAGTATATCGCGATATACACTGTACATATTGTATAGACACACTAGGTAAGAAGTGAGCGCCACACATTGTATTTCTGTTATTGTTAGACAGTTTAGTTAAGGTGCCGGATGCACTGAAGATTTCGGTTTATTTTCTACATTTTGCTTTGGTTAGATTAGGTTTAGATTAAGGATTGTTTTCTTATATTTTGTTCTTTCCTTTGGCGCCGCTTTCGTTCTTTTCCCATTTTATTGTTTGTTTGTTTACATTTTCACCTTGTACATAGCGCACATTATTATTGTTATTTTACTGGATCTAGTGGCTTTGGCTTTTTGTGAATAAACTAGGTATGCTGACAAAATTATTAAACACCCCATAGCTCAAAATGGATCACATGACTAGACAGGGCTGAAAATTCCCTTTACAATGATATATGGATTGTAAGAATCAGTTGAGGATTGAGAAAGTTATGATATTTATAATATCGGGATTAGATTAAAATAATGTACATTAACTACAATAGAAGACATGTGACCGAAAATGCTTATTTTTCACATGTTTTTGCTTGTATCTTCCTCATTTTATCAGATATTTGAATACAATTTTAACAGAAGGTAGAATTTTGTTAACTCTTTCAAATGACATCATGAACATTAACTGTTTTAGTTGGAATCGGCATCAGACCCATGGTACCGCACCGAAAACAGTTCAAATTAATAAGCGTTCATTCATATTCATGAACATTTATTTTAGAATACAAGCAAAGACAACTTTACACACCACTATTTAAGGTGTAAATTTTGACAAAACACATATTGTAAGTGAGGTCTGAGTCTCAAGGTTCCAAATTTTGTGACAGAAGTGATATTTGGACAGAAATGTATTAATTTGTTATGGCAGAATGAATACAATTAAATTCAATGGAATGTATGGCACACGGTGGCTTTTTTTGGCATTACGCCTAAACAAAATTTCATGGGAACTTCAATTTTTAAGATATCAACTTCAAATTTGGAACACAACTTGGTTAGATATTTAGCTTTGATTTTATAGTAATTTTAGAGTAAAACATATTTTGTAAAATATATATTTTATTAAAAAGAAAAATATTAATTACAATATATTTGATTTATTGTAAGTTTAAACTTCCATACCTTTTTCATATTTTTATTTATTGAAGTGCTATTCAGCAATAATCTGCTGAGTGTTATCTTTAAAACAAGACCAAATTTAGGTTTATATACCAAAACATTCTTGAATTACAACCATTTAAGTTTGAATAGTGTATTTTATTGTCAATTCTCAAAAAGGGGGGTGACAGCTAAGGGGTTAATTGTGAATTCATATTTATACATGCTGAAATTGCAAATATACATTCATATTCATTCTTTTTTTTTTCTTACTAACAATGAATGATCGGTACAACAAATATACATGTTATCTGGTTGACTGGTTGATCACTGGTTATTGACAGGCTACTGTACAACCAAGTCATCCAAGATGACATCTGCTACTATTGCATAGATGGACACATCAGTGTCATGTGCATCACATTCATACCCTTCCCCGCTCATGGCCCAATAGCCAACAGTGTAGGTTTTCTTTTTAGCATGGAAGGTTTCAATTTTCCCATTGAAAATGACTCTGTTGCCACCCAAATCCCACGCATGACATATAAATGCCCCCACCCCTCTGCCACCCAACAACTCCTTGATCAGGCCAATTTTTTCAGCTGGGAGTTCAGGAAACGCTTCCTCGATCTTGTCTGCACCTAATTCTTCAATCTTTTTCTCTAACACTTTCCGGTCTTGTTCACTTCTCTTCCTTTCTTTTGTGGCTTGACGTTTGTGCAATTCCTCTTGTAGCTCTCCTTGCTTCTTCTTCCTCTTTCTTCTTTGCATTACCCCCAGCCTCACTGCTTTCTTGATGACCAGCTCTTGTTTTTCCTTGTCTAAACTGTCCAAATAGTCCACAGTGTTGTTTTTACGTGCTCGCATTTTACAGGACAAGCAGCAGATGGTGGCATTTGGAGCTTTCTTCTTCAATGCACTAAACATCCCCATCAGCTCTTCGGCATCCATGTTATGTGATCTTGCTGAGGTTGTCTCTTCTTTTAGTTTCTCCGTCACTGCCCATGTATCAACAAAGTATTGTTGATACTGCCTTTCGAGCACTAAAACGACCAGCTTTCCAGACAGCTTTCCATCATTTGAGTGAACATGGCTGTGTCTTTTGGTGGTTGTTGCAATTTTTCAAGGATTTTGTCTGAAGCATTCAGCTGATTTCCAAAGAGGTCTGTTGTGCGAGTTAGAAATTCAGCAGGTGAGTGTAGTTGATCTTTCAGGTTCTGGACCGTTTCTTTGATAATTTCAATACATTTGATGTAATCAGTTTGGTCATCTGCACCAGTGTAGAATTTGGTCATCCAGGGTCCAGTCAGTAATTTCCCAAGCAAACCCAGAACTTGCATTTCAACCTGTCCAGCTATAGAGTTGAAGTCTTCCAGTATGCTAGCACGCAGGCCTCCACAGGATGTTCCTCCACAGAGATATGACTGTAGTGCAGCGTGATGACTTGAGAATATCCCACATATATGGAAAAGAATGTGCAGTCGATTACCTCTGTAGCGTGGTATGAGACCAAGAGGGAGATTGTTGTGATTCAGAAAGATCTTAAAGCCACGAGGGTCACCCTTGCCATCCATGTACCTCATCTTATTCATCTGAACCACAATATTGGCCCCAATGCAGTCTTTCCCCTTGATTTTCCCGGTAATCCCCATGGATTTCTCGATCTCATTCAGAGCACTCTTTGCCTTTGAAGCGATTGTTTCCAGAGGATGAAGGTTGCAATTCAGCTCATTCAGGGCCTTGTTCCAAGACGCACAGACTAAACGAATGGCCGCATGATTGGCAGCACAGCGGTCAGTGAGTGTGTTTGATATATTCTCTATCATTTTTTGAAGAATGTTTTCGTAGTCTGCATCAAAAAAATGACAGTAGACATTTGCAAGGTTACTGATGGAGTCACAAATATGGATCTGGTAATCCTCAGCAGAGCCTCCTGGAAGTTCATCTACAGCAACAACATAACAGGACTCTTTGGTGGTGAAATGTATGCTGTTCAAGTGGATTCCCTCTTGTGTGGTTGCATCAAAACCCAGGGTAGAGTGGGTGTTCGCTAAAAGTGCTTCAGCAGTCTGGAGGTCACTTATTGCCCCCAATTCTCTGGTCATGGCTTCCACAGTAGCCCTTTTCGGCACATCACTTAAACTAACTTTACGCAGGGAACTGTGGTGGTAGTGGAGATTCCACAAAATCTTTGGCTACATACCCCTTCAAACTGACTGAATTCTCTGTCATTAGTTAGCTTTCTGTATTTTGTTAAAGTTTTCTCAACAAGTAGCTTCACTTTATTTTTTGCCTGCTCTTCCGTCATTTCTGGTATGTATCTAATTATTTCTCTTGCTGTTGCAGCTCTGCTGGATTCTGCTGTGACATAAAGAAATAGAATGTGTCCATTTTGGATCAAATTAGGAGATGGTAGATCGCTGTACTTGTCCAGGAGGTGCTGTCTGGCTAGACCTGGCTGTGTATTGGGCCCCTTTCTTCTTTTCATAATTAGCTGTAAAGACATAACATCAAATATTACATTGGAAATTGGACATAATGGACTAATCAACATGACTTATGTGTTGCAGGATACTTTGAATAAAATTGTAAATTAAATTAATACAGACAACAAGCAAGCCTATCTTTTTGATCACATTCATAGATCTAAAGAAATGCCACTTTTAAATGATTTTATTGTGAGGATTTGCTTTATTCAGCTAGAGCATTGATTCCCAGGGGTATGCACATTGCAGGCAGTATGTGGAAACATGTAATAATTTATTTCCAACTTGGAAGTACTGAGAATATTTCCTTATCTTGGAAATTCAATGAAAATGCCTGATAATTAAATGTTCAAATTAAGGATATTAAATAAAATGATTTTCATTTATTAATAATATGTTGTGTTACGTTTCACTTTTGAAGAATCATCAACACATATGAGTGAGGGACAAAAAGGCTATTTTGTTAGCATATTTAATTTACTAGTTACAGGCTAGTCCTCAGTAATGTAATTCGAAGTGTTGTAAACTATTACTAATAAATGTCAGGAAAACCATGAGATAAACTACATAGCATCAGTAATTATTTCATGGAAAACACGGTGAGAATGGGTTAAAAATCGAGACAATGTTTTTTTTTTTTTTTTTTAGAATGACGCCTGCAGTGCATCTGACAGGACGTTCGCTAATCTACCCACCACAAATGTGACTACCAAATTTCCGCGATTTATTTAAATACATTCTCCTCCATGGATTTCGATGAAATTTCGTCAGTAGCAAGATAAAAGGTATATATTCAAGTCCACCTACCTTTCATTCACGTCCAAAGCTTAGATGAAGCCCGCCGACCGGTTGAATGCCACTCAAAGTTTCCGAGAGTTGTGGTGAACTGAAAACACCTCAGGGCTGAAAGCTGTAACTGTCTAGGCTTCCCGGGGGTTGTACATGACGTAGTTACTGTCGTATTCAGTGAAAACATACTCTCACCAGGCGGCGAGAAGTGGATATTACATGACACACATATTAACAGTAACACGCAGTTTGTCACAAATTATTGAGACAGAATGTTCGGCGCGCGCGGTTGCTATGTCAACATACCTAAATAAACGTCCAGTATTTTTTCTCTTTCAAAGTTTTGTCTGTCATGTTCTTCCACCTCATTTCATACCCAGCAGTACGTTAATATGTAAATGTTACGGTACATTCCCTAGACTCCTTAAAGTTCGTAACAGGGTTTAAATGGGAACATTTTTCTGCTCAAGTATAGGCCTATATACGGTTTAAAAGAGGAAAAACTAATGGACACAAAAGTAGCCTACTTTTGGACAGAATACGAGTTCTTTGTTAAATACATAAAATAAAAAAAATATTTTTTTAGCCTATATGAATAATGGATTCGAAACCTCAAAGAAAAGCCATGCCACTTAAAAAGAAACCTCGAAACATAAATGAGGTAGACATTCCCAGAAACTCATTATTTTAGTCGCAACTATCGGTTAATGGAAACGCTGTCCTTTCGCAATAGTTTTTTAATCAATATTTACAAAACATTAATTTCCCAAGAAGCTGAACGCATTAGCGGTTACGTGTCAGTTAAACTTTTCATCTCCAATCCTGTTTGTATTTTTGAGAAGTGACGCTGTTGTGTTTGTATCGGCCGCTGTCCATTAGCCTAAGGTTCTGAAATGCAATATTTTTTGAATAGCCTAGTCTATTTTTTTTATTTTTTAAATGGCGTGCGCCCTTGAGCACCCACGGAGAAAAACATAAATCGGCGCCTATGCCCGCAACCTACACACAGACAACAAGATGACACCATATATCTGAGAGCCGTGACAGTACCCCTCCTCCCCCCACCCCTTACCTGTCGATTGTAATCATCGATAAGGGAGTGATCCAGAATGTCCCGGGCAGGTACCCAACTTCTCTCCTCCGGACCGTAACCTTCCCAGTCCACCAAGTACTGGAATCCACGTCCCCTCCGCCTCGAGTCCAGAATACGGTTAACCGAATAGGTTGGTTCCCCGTCTACGAGTCGCGGCGGGGGAGGAACCGGGGCAGGCGGATTAAGCGGTGAATGAAAAACTGGTTTAATTTTGGAAACATGAAAGGCGGGATGAATCCTCCTGTACGCTGGAGGCAATTTGAGGCGGACTGCCACCGGTCTCATGATTTTGGTGACAGTAAACGGGCCAATGAATTTGGGAGCAAGTTTATTAGCAACGGAACGGAGCGGAATATTCTTGGTAGAAAGCCACACTTTTTGACCAACGACGTATACGGGTGGCCTTGACCGGTGGCGATCGGTCTTAGCCTTGGTGCGCGCCCTCACCTGCAACAGAGTCTCACGGGCTCTGTTCCAGGTGCGGCGGCACCTCTGGACAGAGGCGTGGGCAGAGGGAACCGCGATTTCGGATTCCAGACTGGGAAAAACAGGTGGCTGGTAACCTAAGCTAGATTCAAACGGGGAGAGGCCCGTAGAAGACACTGGTAACGAGTTATGTGCATACTCAATCATAGAGAGTTGTTGACTCCAGGAGGAAGGATTCTTGGACGTCAAACATCGCAACATACGCTCTAAATCCTGGTTGGCTCTCTCGGTCTGACCATTGGTCTGGGGATGGAACCCAGAGGAAAGACTAACCGTTGCCCCCAGCAACTTACAAAACTCCTGCCAAAATTTGGACACAAACTGGGGCCCCCTGTCAGAAACCACATCCACCGGGAGGCCATGTATCCGGAAGATGTGGTCAATGACAGCGACCGCTGTCTCCTTGGCAGAAGGTAATTTGGCCAAGGGTATGAAATGGGTCGCCTTCGAGAACCGGTCCACAACGGTCAAAACAACCGTATACCCTTGGGAGGGTGGGAGGGCGGTGACAAAATCTAGCGCGATGTGGGACCAGGGTCTCGAAGGGACAGACAGCGGTTGGAGTAACCCATCTGGAGGACGGTTGGAAGTCTTACCAGTGGCGCAAACCGAGCAAGCCAAAACAAAATCGCGGATGTCCCGAGCCATACCTGGCCACCAGAATCGTTGCTTGACCAAACACCTGGTTCGATTAACCCCTGGATGGCAAGCAATGTTAGAGCAATGACCCCACTTAATGATGCAGGACTTTAACTCATCCGGCACAAATAAACGGTTCGGTGGGCATGCGGGCGGAGGCGTTACCCCTTCTAAGGCCGCCAGGACCTTCGATTCGACCTCCCATGTCAGAGTGGAGACCACTAATGTCTCAGGAAGAATACACTCGGGAAGGGACGGGCGTTCGGACGGACCAAAAATACGAGAAAGAGCATCGGGCTTGATGTTTTTGGAGCCCGGGCGGTACGATAGAGTAAAATCAAAACGACCGAAAAAAAGTGCCCGCCGAGCCTGCCTGGAATTGAGCCTTTTAGCTGATCGTATATACTCTAAGTTCTTGTGATCAGTCCAGACGATAAAGGGAACCCCCGAACCCCCTCTAACCAGTGACGCCACTCCTCTAACACTAATTTGACCGCCAACAACTCCCTGTTACCAATATCATAAATACTTTTCGCGGGAGATAAACGTTGAGAATAAAACGCGCAAGGGTGCATCTTGTTATCTGAGGGAGACCGCTGGGAAAGAACTGCTCCTACCCCCACCTCTGACGCATCGACCTCCACCACGAACTGACGTGATGGATCAGGGGCAATCAGAATGGGAGCCGAAACGAAGTGACTCTTCAGTTTAGCAAATGCAGCCTCGGCTGCATCTGACCACCTGAAAGCCGTTCTGTGGGAGGTCAAGGCAGTCAGAGGCGCGGCTAGTTGGCTGAAGTTGCGAAAAAAACGCCGGTAGAAATTGGCGAACCCCAGAAACCGCTGTAGGGCCTTACGGGAATCTGGACTTGGCCAATCCACCACAGCCTTAACCTTGTCAGAATCCATGCGAATTCCCTCAGACGAGACGATGTACCCTAGGAAGGAAACAGATTGTGCATGAAATTCGCATTTCTCCGCCTTGACAAAAAGACCATTCTCTAACAGCCGCTGAAGCACTCGTCTGACGTGTTGAACATGTTCCTGGAGAGACGAAGAAAATATCAATATGTCATCCAGGTAGACATATGAACTGATCAACCATGTCTCTCAACACATCATTGACGAGTGCCTGGAAGACCGCAGGCGCGTTGGAAAGCCCAAAGGGCATAACCAAGTATTCAAAGTGCCCTCTGGGGGTGTTAAAAGCGGTCTTCCACTCATCCCCCTCCCTGATGCGGACCAAATGATAAGCATTACGCAAGTCCAATTTAGTGAAGACGGATGCTCCTTGCAACCTCTCAAAGGCCGAAGACATCAACGGCAAAGGATAGGTATTCTTAACCATGATGTTGTTCAGCCCCCGGTAATCTATACAAGGTCGCAAGGAACCGTCCTTCTTCCCCACAAAAAAGAACCCTGCCCCCGTTGGAGAAGAGGAAGGGCGAATGATCTTGGTTGCCAGAGAATCAGAAATGTATTTCTCCATGGCCTCCCTCTCGGGAACAGACAAAGAGTATAATTTGCCCTTAGGCGGAGACTTACGCGGCACTAGGTCTATAGCACAATCGTAGGGACGATGTGGAGGGAGAGAAGCAGCCCCGATAGTAGCCTCGAGTTTACTATCGAGCCTGGTCTTTTACCGGGTAGTTCCTAACGAGATGACCAGACGTTCCACAGTAGAGGCAAAGGCCCAGGAACCTCCGCCGTTCCCTCTCCTCCCGGGAAAGCCGTGCTCTCCCCACCTGCATGGGCTCGGGATCGGATGCTGGGCTGACCGCATCCACCGGACTGGCTCGAAGACCGCTGTATCGTTCTCCAGACTCCTCCATAGCCTCCACTTGCCGAAGGCGTGAATCCACATGTAATGCCAGCTCTACCAGGCCATTAAAAGTCTCAGGTAAGTTCAGGGTGTAGATCTCACGGTGGACGCGATCAGCCAGCCCATGCAGGAAAACGTCCCACTGCGTCTCCTCATTCCACCGACACTCCGCCGCGAGGGTGCGGAACTCGATGGCGTAATCAGCGACCGTGCGGTTGCCTTGTTTGAGTGCAGTGAGTTTCCGGACGGCCTCCTTGCCCGCCACCGCACGGTCGAACACCCTCCTCATCTCGGCGGCGAGTGCTGAGAATGAGGAGCAGCAAGGATCACGGTTCTCCCAAACCGCCGTTCCCCACAGCGCTACCTTCCCCGTGAGTAGCGTGAGCACGAATGCTACTTTGGACTCCTCCCTCTCGAACGTACGGGGCTGTAAGGTAAAGTGAATAGAACACTTGTTGAGGAATGCTCTACAAAAGTCAGGCTCACCGTAATACGTCTGTGGCACGGGGAGGCGGGGCTCCGAGATATCCCGTAGTTCTGAAGGCGGTGGGGAGACGGTCGGCGGGGCTGGCACAGTGGGAGCGCGAAGTTGTTGCATCTGTTGGGAGAGCTCGGACACCTGTGTTACCAGCGCCTGGACGGCGCGTCCGGTGGAAGAGATGCTCTCCTGCTGCTGATCCATTCGAGTTATGCTGTGGTTGATGAAATCGGTGAGAGCCGCTGAACTCGCTGCATCCATGATGACGGTCAGATCGTTCTGTCACGGCAAAGAAGACGATGCAATTGCAAGTTAAATTCTCCTTTAATAGAGCTTAACACTGAATAAGTCAGATGTACAATAAATGACAAGACAATAAAGCAGCAGGAGAGATGGCAACACAGGGACCTTGATGGGCGATGGTGTCCGTGGTGAGTGAAGTCCGTGAAGTAACTGAGGCTGACGAGATGAACGAGGAAATCCGGAATAATTCCACAGGAACAGACAGGCAACAGGAAACAGCGACGAGAAATCCTGAGCAGGAAACAACACGAGAGACACGAACAAACACCAGGACTCAAAACAAACGATCTGACAAACATGAGACGAAAGACAAGGCGTTAATATAGGCAAGATGTAATAAGCCGCAGCTGCCGCTGATCAGTAATCAACGGCAACGCCCACACGGAACAATCAGGTGATACACCCCGCAACCTACACACAGACAACAAGATGACACCATATATCTGAGAACCGTGACACTATGTGCATGCACTTTCAAGTTATCACACAAAGTCACAAACCATAGGCTGCATCCGAAAACTGAAAAATGCTGCCTTCTGAGGTCGCATTCCAAGGTAGGAAGGCATCAAGGCACGTCCGAAATCAATGTCTGCTTAATTAGAGATGCCTTCATCTGGCCGGTTTTTGAAGGCAGCATAGATGTATCCTTCGCTGCCTTTGATATCCCACAATCCCGTGCATTCCATTCTGTGACAGTTAAGCCAAAAAATAAAGATGGCGTCTGAAAGTTGCGGACGGTGGTCAGTTTGTGTGTAAATGAATGTTTCTGAACAACGTTTTCCACTTTTCCGAAATCTGTTTCATGAGGTGCCTTTGGGCAAAAAACGCTGCCAGCAAAGTCATTGCCTGATTAGACAGCAAGGCAGCAAGTCACCTTCCTAAGTTTTCGGATGCAGCCATAGTGTGTTGGGTTAGGTGGTTCACATATTTTAGCTTTAAATTCAATGATTGTTAATCAAATGATTATTGAGTTTATAGTGAACAATTCATCATTGGATGTTTTTTCCCTTTTTGTGCTCATCATTTTTAAAGGGGTGGTTGAGAGACAGAGACAGAGAGAGACAGTCCTCCAGCAGAGCCCACACGGACCACCAGACCTCCATCCCAACACAAGAGCTACGCAGCGGCCGCTCAACAACCACAGAACCCTGCAGCTTCTGAACTCAACCAGATCCGACATCTGCTGAACGTCATCTGCTCCAGGCTGAGGACATAACCTGCATAGCACACACACACACACACACACACACCTATTCATGAAATCATTTAAAATAAGTTGTTGGAATATACAAGGTCTGCACTCTTCTACTTTGGTAATAAGACTGCAGACCAAGACTTACTCAGCAGTGTAACAGACATGGACATCTGTATCTTTCATGAGACGTGGTGTCGTAGTAATGAGACCTTACATTGTCCAATAGGATACAAGGAAATTATGGTTCCTTCATCAAAAAATTCTAAAATTAAATGTGGCCGAGACTCAGGTGGAATACTTATATGGCACAAAGACGATTTAAAGCATTCGATTAAAGTTGCTAAAAGTGGAAAATCATCCATTTGGCTTGAAGTGAAATCCGTCATATATCAGTCTAATCTTTATCTCTGTGCAATTTATATTCCACCTCATGACTCTCCCTATTACGAAGAGCAAAGCTTCCCAACATTACAGACTGACATCTTACACTTTCAGTCCAGAGGAAACATCCTCATCTGCGGAGACTTAAACGCCAGAACAGAGCGAGAAATTGATTATGTAAATATTGTAGATAATGACCACATCCCCAATGACACCACGTTTCATCCCTCATCTAATATCACACCGAGAAACAGCTATGATACTTCAGTGAACATTAGTGGAAAACAAATGTTGAAACTCTGTAAAGGTTTAGGATTATACATCATTAACGGCAGAACTCGTGGAGATACATTAGGTAGATTCACTTACTGCTCCAGATTAGGAGCCAGTGTGGTTGATTATTCAATAACAGATATTGATCAAAGTTTTATCAATGCCTTCACAGTCAGACCTCAGCTCCCGATGTCCGATCACTGCCAAACTGTGCTTTATCTGAAAGCCCCATGTCAAATAACCAAAACTGCTCCACCTGAAGCTGAAAAACTGTTTCCTCTGAAACATAAAATCAAGTGGAATCAATCCAACTCAGAACAATTCAAAGAAAATATGAACAATCCGACTATATTAAAAATGCTAGATGACTTTATGTCCACTGATTTCACCTTAGATATTAATGGAATAAATTTATCAACAAAAAACTTAAATAACATATTCGTAACATTGATAACTCTATCTAATATTAAACAGCAAACCAAACATAGAACCAATCGACAGAGAAAGAGAAAGGATGTCTGGTTTGATGATGAATGTGCCGGTCTCAGAAAAGAAATCAGGAGACTTTCCAATAAAAAGCACAAAGATCCGTCCAGCCAGACATTACGGCTTTCTTACTCAGACTGTCTGCAAAAGTACAAAACACTGCTGTGGAAAAAAAGAGAAAAATATTTTCAAACTAAAATTGAAGAAATTGACGATTCAATAGATCAAAACACTTTCTGGAACCTATATAAAAAACTCCAAAAAACCAAATTAGAGATATCACTCCAGAATGGCACAATTTGGAAATCTTACTTTGAAAATCTGTATCAAAAAATTGAACCGGCCGACCTCAACCAACCTCAGAGTAAAATAAAGAAAACACTAGAAGACATGGAAAAAACTATTAAGAATTATCAAAATCCATTAGATAAATCAATAACAATATCTGAAATATTAGAACATATTAAAAATCTTAAATTAAAGAAAGCATGTGGACAAGATCACATTAATAATGAAATGCTTAAACTCAGCAGTCCCAGCATGATTCAAACAATAGGCAAATTATTTAATCTGGTGTTCTGGTCCGGACACTTCCCTGAGATCTGGTCTGAGGGACTCATCACCCCCATATTTAAGAGCGGCGATCGATTCGACCCCAATAACTACCGCGGGATAAGTGTGGGCAGTGTGTTGGGAAAACTGTTCTGCAGTATCATACACACACGCATCGTCTCACACATCTCAGCACACAACATCTTAAATAAAGCACAGATTGGCTTCTTACCAAAACATCGCACATCCGACCACATCTACTCTCTCCACACTCTAATCAACAAGAACATCAACCACAAACAAAGGAAAATATATGCATGTTTTGTAGACAGCAAGTGACCATGATCTAGAGATAGAGAGAGGAAGACATAGACAAACATGGACAGAGAGAGAGCAGAGGATCTGTAGACACTGTGACCTACAGCACATCGAGGATGAGGAACACTTTCTGCTCTTCTGCTCTAAATACACCAGTATAAGAGAAACCTTTCTGCCCAGATTTGAAATCTTAATTCCATCATTCTCTGAACTGAGCGACACTGACAAAATGTTCTTCTTACTGGGAGAAGATGATAGTACAGCTGCACTAGCCGCTAAATATGTGTTAGCTATTCACAACGCCAGAGTCAGCTAATTCTCTAGAGAGACCGACTGGATTTATCTATTTATTTATATTTACTATGCTACATATGACATGGTCTGTACATATACGTTTTGTTTGTTTGTTTTATTACTTATATATAATATGTTGATGCTTTGGCAACATTGTGTTTCACAGTCATGCTAATAAAGCTCATTTGAATTTGAATTTGAATTTGAATTTGAGAGAGAGAGAGAGACAGAGAGAGAGACTTTTGACTTTTAAAACACTTTAATTATATGAATCAATACAAGTTTAACAGCAAATCCAAAAAAACATCAAAATAATTAAACCATTACCAATTAAAAACCAAACTGCCTGAATTACACACAGTCACCAAAGCTCCACCAACGCCCCATTTCCATTCAAAATAAAGAACATTATTATTATGTTGATAGTAAGTATATTCAATCACCACTCTTGACTCTACTAGAGACTTAAACAGAGTTACTATATTCACATTTTCACCAGTATTTTTACACCGATGAGACTTTAAAATAACAAGTTTAGCTTGTCCTATTAAAAAATTAGCAAGTGTGCACTGTTGCTGCCAAGACCTTTTATATCTGCAACCCAAAATAAATAAACTGTTGGTGAATGTAAAACCCAATCTTACAATCATTTTTTCCAATACTGAAAATAGTGAGTTAAGTCTAAAACACTCACAAAACATATGAAAAACATTGTCAAGAGCATTACAAAAAGGACATACTGGTAAAACAGTCTCGTTAATTTTAGACACAAAGGAGTTTGTGGCTATAATACAATGTAGTATCCTCCACTGAATATCTCCACATCTCTTAGAGATAGGAGGCTTATACAGCAACCTCCATGATGGATAGATCTCATCTGAAAGAGAAAGGCACGACCTCCATTTTGTATCTGATCTATGCTTTAACTGGTCAAAATGTACAGTCTTGACACAAACATGGTATAACATTTTTTTCCCAATACAATGAAACACCATAGCACTATAACCTTTCAGCAATTTGGTCTGACTGTTATAATCAGATTCCCAGTCTTTGGGAACTACCCTGAACTCAGGAAAGGTCTGAGAAATAAAACCATTCATAAAAACATTATTAATAAAGGAAATGAAAGTCTGAGGGAAAGATGACTTAAGATCCCCAATTAATCTCTCCACAATTCTTACGGAATTTATTCCAACTTGATCCGCAATTGCATGTACAGTTCTCCATTGGCCATTGTTTAAATCAATCAAGTCCATGACTTTTGTTACCCCAGCCTTCAAAAACTGATTGACTAAAGATGACGACGCATTTGTCGATAACTGAAAAAGAGGATTAAAAAAAAAGAGGTTCTGAAAAGCCATAATGCTCATCTTCATGTCTCAATATTTTAAAACAATTCCAAGATTTAATCACTCCTAAATAAAAACTGAAAGGTAAAGAATGCACGTTCTCCACCAATGTCTTCTGCATTAAGAACAACTGTTTATCAAGACCAAATCCTCCAATATTCTTGAGTATATATAAACCAAACCCACCCCAAGACAAAGGGTCTGGACTGTACAGAAGTTTTTGTAATGTTTGCAACCTCATTGCCAGGACTTTTGATTCCAAATGTATTAATCCCTGTCCTCCCTCTGCCATAGAAAGATAAAGGATACCTGGAGGAAGCCAATGGCAGCCATCCCAAAAAAATTTAACGAATGCTTTTTGAACTCCAGAAAGTAACTCCTTAGGGGGATCTAACACAGTAAATTTATGCCATAACATAGAAGCTGCTAAATTGTTAATAACCAGGCATCTCCCCCTAAAAGAGAGATGTGGAAGAATCCATCGCCACTTCTGAATTCTGAGAATTACCTTGTCCGCTAACCCTTCCCAGTTCTTTTCTGTATAGCTATTAGTACCGAAATATAAACCAAGGATTCTAAACCCATCTTTGGCCCATCTGCATTGCTGGGGCAGCTTAGGGGGTCCTGTAGCCTGCCAGTCGCCCAATAGCAAGGATGCACATTTCTCCCAATTAATGCGTGCAGATGTAGCTTTTTGATATTTATTTAAGGAAGATATCAAACTTGTAACATCTTCTGAGCCTTTTATAACCACTGTTATATCATCAGCATATGCTGTAAGTTTAACTGAACCTACACTGGGGTCACTAAGAATATTAAAACCACTTAGCTGCCTCCGAAGTGAGACTAATAAAGGCTCAATAGAAATAGCATACAGAAGTCCAGAGAGAGGACACCCTTGCCTTATTCCCCTGGACACAGAGAAAGGCCTGGTTAAAGACCCATTGATCTTCAACATACTAAAAACTTCATTATATAGCATTTTGATAAGAGATACAAAATAAGGACCAAAACCAAAAGCTTCCAGAGATTTAAATAAATACTGGTGATCAACCCTGTCAAACGCTTTTTCTTGATCCAATGAAAGCAAACCGATGTCTAAATTGTGCATTTTTGCCACTGTAATCATATCCCTCATCAAAAACAGGTTATCATTTTCCTTTTGGGGACACAAAATGTTTGGTCCATATGAATGACTGATGCCATATATTTCTTAAGCCTGTTAGTCAATGATTTGGATAAAATCTTAAAATCAACACATATCAGTGATACCGGCCGCCAGTTCCTCAAACACCCAAGATCCCCCTTTTTCGGAATTAATGTAAGAATTGCCCTTCGACAACTCCCTTGATTGATGCATTCAAGAAAAACTTCATACAAGTCTTGTCCTAGTAGGTTCCAGAAGGATTTAAAAAATTCTGCCGAGAGCCCGTCCAATCCAGGTGACTTCCCAGAACACATTTCCTGAACAGCTTGTGAAATCTCTCCAAAAGTCAACGGCCTGTCCAACTCATTAAATGCTTTTTCAGTCAATTTGGATAGGTCACGTAAAAGTTCATCAGCCACTGCATCGTCACATAATTCCGAATGGTATAAATCCTCATAAAAAGAGAGAGCATAAGACTGAATTTCCCGTTGATCCGTTATAACTCCACCACCTGGTATTTTTAACTGATGAAAACTCTTCTGTTCCCTTGGGGGGTTTTTTTTCAAGACCAAAGAAGAATGATGTAGGAGCATCCATGTCATTCAGCTGTGCAAATCTGGTTCTCAGAAGGGCTGATCTTCCTCGCTCTTCCAATAAATTTTTCAAAAGGAGTTTATCATTCGCAACAGAGTCAATGAAAGTTGAATTATTTTGGGTACAGTCACTGCTTTTCCCAAGGATAGCTTGTTCAAGGGACTTCATTCTTTCTTTGAGCATCCCAGCATTGTGTGCAGTATACTGTTGGCAAAAAGACTTGATTTGTGTCTTACCAACATCCCACCATTGACTTAGTAACTGAAAATTACATCTCTCCTCTCTCCAAGCTTTCCAGAAAAGATTAAAAGAGTGAAGAAAAGTGCCGTCCTGCAATAATCTATTATTAAATCGCCAATGTGATTTGTGAGATTTAGAAAGAGAAACAGATACTAAAATAGATACATAGTGATGATCTGACAGAAAAGATGGTGAAATCGAACTACTAAAAAACCTACCCCTATTGACCTTTTCGACATAAAAACGGTCAAGCCTAGCTCCTGACATAATATTAGAATTAGCTTTTAACCATGTGTACTGCCTGGCCATAGGAAAGGCCTCCCTCCACACATCAACTAAATTATGTTCATTAATTATTTTCTTTAAAATCTCAGCAGAAGCTTGGTGAGGTTCATCATGATTCCTGTCCAATATCCTGTCCAGTATAACAATATTTCCCTGAGGACACTTAATTAAAGCATCAGAAAGTGTTTTGAAAAATGAGATGCGTTCTTGACCAACATTCGGCGCATACACATTAATTAAAGAAAAAGGAGTATCACCAAAAACAACATCAACTCTCAACATCCTACCAGGTATTATTTCAAGGACATCTGGCTGTATGCTAACAGATGGAGAAAAAAGGATGGCAATACTAAGCAACTAAGGTTTGTACCATGACTCAATACAACACTGCCTTTCCAATCACCATACCACTGTGCTTGATTTTGACGATCTGTATGCGTTTCCTGCAACAAAATAACATCTGCCTGTTTTAACCGCAGATAATCAAACAAAGCAACTCTCTTCCTTGTACACCGACAACCATTAACATTAAAGGTCCCAATGTTTAAGGTTGTCATAACGAAAGGTAAAAGAATGCAAAAATAATATATCACCTTACTATACATAACCGTATCAATGTTTTTTATGACACGTGTTTGGTCGTTTTTTAACGGCACTGACTTGTTTCTTTAGTCTATATCTTTTAGGCTGATCAAGCTCCTCCAATGAAGCTTTTCTCATAGCCACAGCGCATGAATCAACAAACAGTTGTAAATCAGAGAAATGCTTCTCTAGTTGTGGCCTTCGCTGATTAAAAGTGTCATTGAGAAAATTATTAATTTGTTGTACTGTGTAATAAGGTGGTTTTATTTGCGAACTGCGTTTTTTCTCCGCAGCACTTCCTTGTGAGCTGACATCAGTGAAATAATCCACAATATCAGATTCCTCACTGTCAGAGTTTGTGATTATGGACTGAGCCTCAGCTCTGTCAGACAGCTGATCAGGGACGTGTGGTCAGGGTAGGCAGGGTAGGCAGTGCCTCACCAAAGGAAATGTTGACATTACATTTATTAATTCCAAGAGCTTTATTAATTCACCACATTATTAATTGCATTAATTTTATTCCAAATATTATTTTTTGTAACAAAAATTTTCAGGAATACACATAATATACTCATTTTGCCATTGTTTGCTCCTAAAAACCGTTGTTTCATGCAGGAAATTCAAAAGCCATGGCCATTGAGGCAGAGGTGAGCGGTGCCTCTTTGGTCCATAGAACGTAGTTTATGTAGATTTGCGCATGCGCAGTCAGTTCTCATGCTGTCTTGAATTATCAACATTGAGGCAGAGACCGAGCTTGCTTCATGTCACGTGATCTACTCGCTCTCAATCAATCCGCGCGCTTCCCGAATACTAGCATCTAGTATACTTGCGTGTCGGTGTGTGCGCCTAGCAGTTTGTAGGAGCGAATAAGCTGTTTTTGTCCTTTAAAGCTGTACTGCTGACGCAATGTTTTCTGACTGTAGCCTGGTGCGCCGTCACCAGACCAAAGGTGTGTGTGTGTGTGTGTGCGCCGTGGCTGTCTGTGCGCGTTTGCGCATTTTGATGGAGTGACTAGGCTGCCGCGCCGCCTCCTTTTCTGTGTCCCGCACAAAACATTTGTTTGTTGTATAAGTCATAAGATAGATGTGTCCATTAATTTGATTATTATATTTGATTGTGCATTAGCCTCACGTGACTGACTTTGCTGAAGGCAGGCAGCGATCTGATGATGCCTGATATGAACTTGGGTTGCTAAATTAACTGAATGAATATATGAACATATATTCCACATATTGATAGGTCACAGCCTACCCATGACAAGATTTCACCGCACGTTACTGCAGCTGATCCACATCGACCTGTGACAGGCCAACAGATGATAGTGAGTCCCGAGACTCTTCGACTGTCACGAGCTCATCTGGCTCTCTGGAGCGCTCGGAGTCGCTGTTTCCCGCAGCGCCGGTCTCAGCACCGATCGCCGCACAGCGAACATCAGCGCATTCATTAGCGTTCAGCGAACACTCTCCCGCATTCTCAGCATGACTGATCACTGCCTCTTTCGGATATTCATCAGCCCGCTGATCAGTTTTATCTTTGCCATCCTGATTACCATTTTCCATGGCAGGAGCCACTTGCTCCAGAGGTGTTTTAGGCTCAGTCTCATTTTGTTCAGTCACCTTATTATTAGTACATTTCAATTTTTTATTTCCAAAGGCCCCACAGGAAAAGCATTTAAGTGATTCCCTTTTTGATAAAAATCGTATAATCTTTACCTGCCAAAGTCAATTTCGCCGACACGTCCAAGCACTGAAAATCTGCATTCAAAATCATAGCAGTTTGACGTCTAAAAGACATAACGTGTTTTAAATCTGGGTTTTTAACACCAAGAGGGATCATTTTTATCGGCATCATCATTTTACCATAACGGCTAAGTAATCGCTCAAGTGAATCGTTAGAAATGAACGGAGGCACATTGGAAAGAGTTACCCTCTTTGAAGGACTTGACAGCTGTAAAACAGGCAAGAAAACATCTCCAACAGATAAACCAACTTCCACTAAATGGTGGACCATAGATTCTTCCTTCACAAACACAACAACAGCTTTGTTCATTCTAGATGCCGACAGAATATTCCGAGCACCTATTTCGCTACTAATAGCAGACAAACAGTCTTCAACAGTGATTGTTTCATCTGGCAAACATTTACAACCGTGCCGGGCTGTTAAGGCAGCAAACCCATCAGAATCTGCCGGCATTTTCACAACCCTCAACTACAGCAAACTAAACAAAAACTAACTTTTCAAAATAATAAAGAAAAAAAGGAATGAAAACTCACTCAAACAAGCCGCCACTCGCTCAAACACCCACGCGCCTCTCCCAGGAGTTCCGCACTTGCGCACGCACACACACACAGAGAGAGAGAGAGAGAGAGAGAGAGAGAGAGATGCAGACCGAACACGAGGAACAGAATTGAGAACCGCTGCTCTAGAACATTGATTTTAAAACTTATGAATCCATAAGAATAGTTGGAAGACAGAATCGTGATTCATATATGAATAGATTTTTTTCGCGCACCCTTAGTTTTGAGAGCATGGCAACAACTCTTACTCTTCTCTTAAGCAATGCAACATGGCCCGCACCCTTTGTGGCATGTTCCTGGAGGGCTGGGTTTATCAAACTTGTTTCCATTTTTGTAGGCACTAAATTGCCATAATTTTAAAATATGATATCTCTGTTTGCAATGAACTTTAAGCATCGTAACTTTTATTAAACAGATATTGTTTATGATCAAACAAACATTACACACTAACTAAAATGTAAAAAGTGAAATCACAATCAACCACCCCTTTAAAGGATTAGTTCACATATTTTATATACTATGGAAGTAAAATAATGACATGTCTTTGAAACATAAAAGCATGTTAAAGAGCACTAACTGAAAAAATAATGCATACATTAACACTACTTTCTGGAACAGGAGTCATTCTTGATTGAAATGGGATTTTCCCCAAGTTTTTTTTTGCAGGAGTGAGACGGGAGAGATTTGAAAATCCACTCGCGTGTCACCCATAGACAGTAAAAGAAATGGACACAGCAACCCCATTGTATTCAACGGAGACAAGTGAAGTAAATTAGAAGCAATCACTTCCTGGGGGGTCGGGCGTACTGCTCCGACTCAAACTGAACTTGATGACGTAGATGTCACGTAAGCAACCTGTCTGACAATTGTAAGTCTTCTAATAGCTGTGCCAAGAGAAATCTGAATCCCCCACGGAATCTTGCAGACGTTGTTGAATAATTTTGTCCCATTGCTTTAAATGCACTCTCTGTGGGCTTCTCCCTTGACTTCATGCCTCCACGTCCCCCTGATTGCCTCATAGACAGTAAAAGATTGCCTGCGAGCTTCTCCTCCTGTCCATATGGTAATTTCTCTACTGTGCGACAGAGAGTAGCAGGTTATGACACAGTCGTTAGCCTATTTAAAAAAAACTGCTTCTAACGGGGACACAACGTAAGATACAAGGTAATGGGGCCTACATTTTCGTGTTTCTTTAGAAATAATTAATGGACAAATGGAGTCTTTAAACGCCTCAGATGTAAAGTTATTTGCTGTCAAAGTGACGCCAAACTGAATGGGAGTCAATGGAATGCTAACAGCAGGTGGGGGTCTGCTAGCCAATGGCGGCGCCCAAGGATGCTTCAATAAAATATGAAACCCTGCCCCCCTGGTGTCACCCTCTACGGCCCTGTCCCAAATCGCGCACTTCATGTGGACTTTCGGTCTCGTGGACTTGAAATGCGCATGCTCGCCGAGTCTACGAGTCCGTAGGCCGTCCCATTCAGCATTTTAACGCTCCGAAGTGTGCTCAGCAGCGCCCCCTTTGTACCCTTGAAGCGGTCTTCCGCGAAGCCCGCATAGAAGCAGGCTCCACGCACTTCAACTACCCAGGAATCCTTGCAAAAGACCAATCAGAGAACAGATGGGAGGATATTTCGCTCACGGACTGTAAACATGGCTGAGAAGAGAATATTTAAGTGTAAAAGTATCAATGTTTTTTATGACATAGGCGTACATTTTACCAGTTGTTACTTACAGTTATACAAACATTATCGACCAGTTGATATCTCAAACATAATAATAGCGCGTTAAATAATACGATCGCATTATGATTCATTACATAAATAGAACCGAATGTCATGGCTTTATGAGTCATATAAACGTAGTATGAATATTGAAACCTATACATTTTTCTTAAACTCATTTTAATTTTGTGTTAAAATTTAACATTATGTATTATTATGTACAAATGTATTTATCATTTAAATAACCATGACATCTATTCTAATGCCCAGGTGGCATTTACAATTATAGAACTGTAAAAGCAGGCTGTGTATTTCACATGGACATATTATTTGGGAAATTAAAATTAATCCTGTTCTCTATGCTAAAGACTGTAATTTGTTTAATGATATTTGTGATATTTTTCTAATAAAGGGACTGATGAGATGACCTTTAAGTTTATTCAGCTTATTCAGCTCCGTATGGAGAGGGATAAGTCAACCAGACCTTCTTCCTGTTTCCGGCGTGACGATCGAGTCTGTCCCAAAATACCTCTCAATGCACCCTCGCGGACTCGCGCTAAGGGCCCTATAGGTCTGCACTACATGACGTCACCGAAGTGTGGACTCTGAGGAAGTCCACAAGTCCGGAGTGTGCCATTTGGGACACTGCCTACTTCACTCCCTCCACTAGTCGCATTAGAATGATGTCAACTCCCCCTTGGACTAATTGGTTAGAGGAGCAGCTGTCAATCTACTTGTGGGCCAATGGTGACGCTGAAGCCCACCCTGATTTACATGAAACACTAACTGCAACATACATGGAAACAAGAGCAAAGGGGAATAGACCACAAACACAAACAAAAAAAAATTACATGTGAGCCGGAAACCTGATTTTGTCTGTGATTTTGAAAATTTTCAATTCATGTTACAGTTTTGTGCAATATAATTTTAAATGTGCTTACATTTTTGATGAATGATTTTGATGAATAATTCATTATGAACCGTTTTATATGCTATATATTAAAGAGTGTCAGAATGACAAAAAAATAATGAGGAATTAGACAGATGGTGTGTCTTTATTATGTGAGCAAGTGTGTGACCGATGAAAATATATTCATGTGTTGTGGTAAAGCATGCAAGTTCATGTCTGTGTGTGAGGGCAGCTGTGACTTCTTGTGCAGAATGACACAAATGAACAACATCGATAGTGGAGGGCTTCTCAATCTGAAGTGCTTTTACTGCAATTTCTTTGTATCCTATGCAGCTTCTAACCATCATAACCAGTGGCGTAGCCACGGGTGTGCCGGTGCCACCCACAGTGGCAGCTGGCACACCTAAAAATAGATACAGAATTATTTTTTATAGTCTCAATAAAAAATGTTTACTAAACTTGGGCTATTGTTGTTTACTTAGAAAATATATATATTTTTAAATCAACCCTTTCACGCGTAAATAACAAATATTTTAACTGACCACTTGTTTCCATGACGATGCGTCATGATTGTCACGTGACACACCGCAGCCACTAACAGATGTATCGGTATTTGTTTTATTTATTTTTTTCATTTTTTTATTAAAATATATACACAAACTTGCTTACCATGTCAACTATCTGATATTCTGATTCTTCGTTTAAAAACCTTTATAAATTATCTTGATCAACGAGATGAGCGCTGCAGTTCAGTCCTGTCAGCCGGATTTAACGTACAGCACTTGAATTCCCCAGTTTCTCCCGAAATACTTGAAAGTAAGTGGCTGTTGAACTGGACGAAGAATAGAGTAAACTTTATTGTTCTGCTATGTGTGTCTGATATATGAATAAAACACGTCGGCAAATTACATTTGCAGGGCTCTCAAGTCGGGCGTGAGACACACGCTGCATTTCAGCCCGTTCACACGCTCACACGCCACACCTTGTATTTCGCGCGCTATTTTTTAAACAGTGAAACAGGTAGATGAATCAAGTAAGTTCCCCAGAACTTTGAAGGTCCTGACACGCACCAGCTAATCAAATAAAAAAATAGCTATCAAATAGCCAATCAGAAAAAAGCATTGCTGTATCTGGGTAAGATTTTCACAGGCTCGTGCGCGACACAGATTCAGACTGATCAACGTGGGAGAAGAACATCCTATGAATACAATAAGTCATCTCACCATTGCTGGGGAATATATGTACACAGTTCGCAGTTTGATCAGACTATCAGGTGAATTAGCCTATAAAAAAATAAAAAAAATAAAAAAAGCCTGTTGAATCCCTGCTAGTTCTATCTTAAGTAATTCACAAAGTATTTGCCAAGACAATGACCCCGATTTTTTTTAAATATAACGTTAAAGTCTAAGATATGTTGGTCTGATGGTTATTATGACCCCGACACACACGCGATTTTGGCGTGTAGCTTTTGCGCCTATTATTAGCCCACTATTATTTTTTTTATACGTTACACGTTGAAGAGGCTGCGTGGCTACTCTGACAGTTTTATATAAGAGACTTCTATAATAGGCCTATCCATAATACTTGTATGACAGTACCCATAATAGTTTGAATTAGGGCTGCACGATATTGGGAAAAAATTACATTGCGATATTTTATTTTTCTGCGACATATATTGCGATATGAAATCTAATCTATTTTTTTCTTACAAACAAAAATGGGGTGAGCAGATTTACATTCTCATTTTAAATTATTTAAACATCGACACCATCGTGTCAATTGATTAATATGCGTGAGGGCCAGAGAGCAAGACAGCGCTCGTGTTGTTTGAAGCGCTCTCTCTCCCTCTGTCTCTCTCTCGCGCTCGCGCACCGCTCTTTTTCGCTCTCTCTCTCTCTCTCTCTCTCTCTCGCTCTCTCTCTTTTATGAAGGTAAATCAGTAGCAAAACTCGAGAGGTTGAAGATCTGATTGTGAGAACTTGTCATATTAATATTTGTATTTGTAAGTTAAAATTTACACTCACAGCTCTGATGTGAAAAGCTGAATCTTTCAATTTGCTCACACAGACAATGATCAAAACACCCGTGTTTTGAATTGGAAGTTGTAGATTAATAGTCACAAATGTGTAGAATGACATTCACACAAAGAAAATGACATACACACATGTTTACGACATATTTACTTTTGCACTTTACTTCAGTTTCGCTGTACAATGTCAAGTCGGCACTTACAACCTCTCAGATCTGGAAGTACAAGTTCAAATCCTAGCGCTCTGACTTTTGCTACTCTTTTTGCGGTATTCTGTTGCAAAACTCACTTGTGCACTTGTATATGCAGATGTGAGAGAGCAGAGCTGGGGGCGGGGCTTTGGTGCGAATGAAGACATTTTATTGGTCGATGCCCGACCAATGAACAACGCCAACTGTTTTCACTGAATATCCTTAGCTTTGACAGGATTTTAAGACACTGCATTCATTTTGCCATGCAGGTATTATCTAGTAGACAAATAATGCAACATATTTTATATGTATATCCCACTGCATATTACAGAGTAAACTCGCTGTACCAGAACATGCTTTGATCTCACTGCCACGCGGTCACGTGGTTCATGGAGCTATCAATAGTACTAAACTAAACGTTTTGTCAATATGCTTGAAATGTATTAATTGGGACAGACAGCAGTTTCATTATACTTGCAGCGATTTCTAGTAATTTGCAGAGGTGGAAAGAAACGAATTACATTTACTCGCGTTACTGTAATTGAGTAGCTTTTTTGTGTACTAATACTTTTTAAAGTAATTTTTTAAATCTGTAATTTTACTTTTACTTAAGTATATTTTGTTTAAAGTATTGTACTTCGCTACATTTTAAAACACATTAATTACTGAGTAAAATAAATAAATAAATAAATCGCTCACTGGAAACTACGTCAGTAAATAATGGGCAGGAGGGCAAACTGGCGCTAAAATCAAAAGAAGAAAGATGCAGACGGTCAAAACAGGCGTTAGTGGTGCAGACACCGCTGAAAACGAAACCCCGTCATATTCTGAAGTTGAACTCGAAGGAAATGAAGTGAACCCCTGGCCATATGTATGCTCTATTATGCAGTGTAAGCTGTACTTGCCTAGGAAGACCAAACTAGCAGCTTATAAAATCTCGACAAGACATCAACCCTTCGCAAGAATGTAGAGGTAAGCTTAATAATTGCATCGTTGCATTGGTGGTTAAAATGAAGCTTTGACATTTAAGCAAGAGGTTTTGCACAAATTAGCCAAAAAGACAGTGGTGAGGAGTGTGCTATATATATCATCTGCGTTAATATCATGTTTTTCGTTTTAATGATGTGCGCGCGCATTTATAGTGCGTTCTTTTACTGTGTGATTCAGTCTCCTAAAGTGCATTTAGAATGATCACAAAATTGAAGATATAGGGGCAGAAAATTCACATATTTATATAATTTCATATATTAAATCAAAATCGCACAAAGAATGCCGTCTTTTCCACCAAAAATCATCATGAATATATGCATACATATATATAACAGTTCAGTAAACAAGTTAACTAAGAGACTTGCGTTCAGACACCATATTGCCTTTTTTAGCTCTATTTCTACAACAGAAAATAATTCCAAACACAGCCACCAAAGCACAGTTTTGCGTCTCTGAGCAACATGACAGTGTTTCGTTCCTGAATGAATCAACCGTTTAAATGATTCGGTTCAGTCGCAATGACTCACTTATTAACAGTGACTTGCTGACACATACTGGCCATTTTAATTTCACATTTAAAGTATCTTTTGATTTTTGTTTTAAATAATTAATTTCTTATCATTTCAAATGAGTATTCAACATTTTATATCTTGTATATCAAAACATTATTCATGCATTTGTAACTGCAGGTTAAATGCATTCTTGTCCTGCACTAAACAGTGTAATACATCTAAATGTCACTTCCAATGAATCTTCTGCATTTCCTCTGCATTAAAAGATGAGTTTGTTGATACTGATTTGCCTGGTAACAGCCCAAATTTTTTATTATTCTAAATAACTGATTCCTTTAATTAAAAACAACTAGTTTGAGATTAATAGACCTATCCCAGGGGTGTCAAACTCAGTTCCTGGAGGGCGATAGCCCTGCAGAGTTTAGTTCTAACCCTGCTCCAGCACACATTTCATGTAGTTTTCAAATAAACCTAAATGATTAGATTAGCTGGATCAGGTGTGTTTAATTAGGGTTAAATCTAAACTGTGCAGGACTGTGGCCCTCGAGGAACTGAGTTTGACACCCTTGGTCTGTCCCATTTTTGACTCCCTCCCACTGTTAAAATGTAACTAAGTAATTTTTACTCTGAGTAAATTTTAAATGAGCTACTTTTTACTTTTACTTGAGTTGATTTTTAGACTGGTACTTTTACTTGTACTTAAGTAAAATTTAATTAATGTAATGTACTTTTACTTGAGTAGAATATTTGTGTACTCTTTCCACCTCTGGTAATTTGTAACACATAAAGTGCATTGATTATGCATGGATAACTACGTTGACTAATGACTATGCGTTACAATAGCATTTTATACTGGAAAATGGAACAGCATTATGTTCTCATACTCCTCCTTGGCAGTTAAAATGTGACTAAACAAGTAAGTGTAACTTTTAACCAATAAAATAACTGTACTACATGTTAACTCAGTCCTGTTTAGTTAATTTGAAGAGATCATGGTACTAAATAATATGCGCAATAATTATGGTCCATGAATGACCATTTGAAATATAACATTTTCTAATATGGTTATTATTTATACTACAATAACTGTAGTATTTAGGTTTAAATTCCAGTGCAAAGAGGCACGCTTTAAATTAGAGGCATTTGGTGGCCAGAAAGATAATATTCATATGCAATTCCATTGCTTAAACACTAGATGGCCTTGTTGATGTTTAATGAATACATGTATTTAGCTCTACTAGTTGTTCAAAACAGTATTTCTGGTCATAAGTGCTTATTTTTAGGTTTTGCTGTTTAATGTACATTTAGACATTATTAAACACTCAATTTTTATAAAAAAAAATAATAATAATAATGTTGCATTTAAAAAGGTTCATTACTGACAAGCAAATTAGGAATTTAACCCAATGAAGAAGTTAAAATTATTTTTACAAAACATAAAAATAATAAAAACAGCATTATATTGCAACTCTGGTAGAGTGATATGAGTGGGATATACATATAAAATATGTTGCATTATTTGTCTACTAGATAATACCTGAATGGCAAAATGAATGCAGTGTCTTAAAATCCTGTCAAAGCTAAGGATAGTCAGTGAAAACAATTGGCGTTGTTCATTGGTCGGGCATCGACCAATAAAATGTCTTCATTCGCACCAAAGCCCCGCCCCCAGCTCTGCTCTCTCACATCTGCATATACAAGTGCACAAGTGAGTTTTGCAACAAGAATACCGCAAAAAGAGTAGCAAAAGTCAGAGCGCTAGGATTTGAACTTGTACTTCCAGATCTGAGAGGTTGTAAGTGCCGACTTGACGTTGTGCAGCAAAACTGTAAAGTGCAAAAGTAAATATGTCGTAAACATGTGTGTATGTCATTTTCTTTGTGTGAATGTCATTCTACACATTTGTGACTATTAATCTACAACTTCCAATTCAAAACACGGGTGTTTTGATCATTGTCTGTGGGTGTAAATTGAAAGATTCAGCTTTTCACATCAGAGCTGTGAGTTTAAATTTTAACTTACAAATACAAATATTAATATGACAAGTTCTCACAATCAGATCTTCAACCTCTCGAGTTTTGCTACTGATTTACCTTCATAGATTAAGACAAGACGTAGTCAGCCAGACGATAAACATTATTAATATTATTAATTAATAATTATTATATGATGCAGTCACACTTGTAGCAATATTTGTTAGTTCTGTTTGTTGATTCAGGGTTAGCATCCTCTGGAGTCCTCTGATAAATTGCATTTTCCTTTAAAATTGTAGGTTATATTACACTGAACACTTATCTAATGCTTTATGAGTTATTTAATTAATTGTTTCTGTTGCAGACCAGGAGGGCTGAGGTGAAGGTTGCCGTTGCAATGGTGCAGCACAATATTCCATTTGCCATTGCTGACCATTTCAGCCCCTTGTACAAAGAATGTTTTAGAGACTTTAGAGACTCCCCCATATTTGCCAAGACAATGACCCCGATTTTTTAAATATAACGTTAAAGTCTAAGATATGTTTTGGTCTGATGGTTATTATGACCCCGACACACACGCGATTATGGCCATCGTATTATCATATTATCCACAACACTGCCAAAACAGGCAGGGCAGAGGTTTTTGGAAGTACGTTCAAAAAGTACACTTTATATTACCTATCTGTTAAGTCCAATGCCAAGTAAAACAGTTTGCTGATAGTGTTGTATTAAATATTGGAATTCATGTATTTCAGAAAACCGGTTTTGATCCTGAAGATCTGGCGGTGGATGTTGGGTATTGGTTTAAGGGAAGCACCAATCGTAAAGGTTACCTGGCAGGTTTGTGGTTCAACCAGCTCTACTTTTATACAACAAAATGCAGACTTTTTTATATTGATGTTATATATATATATATATATATATATATAATTTATTTAGTTATTTATTTTTTCAGAATTTTGTGACTTCCATGACAGTGAGTACATGGAAATGCTGCTGCAGATTTCAGTGCGATGGTTAAGCCTGGAGAGGTGTATAACCCAAATTCTGCGACAGTATGGGCCACTTACCAGCTATTTTAAATCTTTAAGTATGTTTCTTGTTTCATTGACAGTAGTACAGGTGCATTACACCAAACTAAATATATATTTTTAAGCACAATCTGTTTTTATTTACAGATGAGAAACAACCAAGGTTTAGAAGGCTGGTGGATGCTTTTTCCAAGCCCCTGACTGAAGTTTACCTCCTTTTCTATCAAGCGATGCTGCCAATGTTCTCCACACTGAACCTCCTCCTCCAGAGGGAAATGTCTTCCATCTTCCAGCTCCATGGAGAGGTAACATGCAAGGGTTGGCCATCCTTCTGCTTATTTGTCATTGGCTGATATGTCCTTTTTCAAGTAATACATGGAAATCTTTTATGAACTACAAATTTGTAGATGACAAAGTTCATCATGAAACTGTTTGCGAGGTTCATGAAGCCGTTAGCACTACAGGGCCGACAAGTCCATGACATCCTCTACATGGACCCACTAAACCAACTGCCAGGTAAAACTTCCAAGTCTCACATAAGGAGATAGACCTGTACTTTTTGGGAATATTGTTACTGGGCAAGTTGGGTGATATCTCTGATGTTATGGAAAAGGCATAAAATGTGTGTAGGCATACAATGTTTATGTAGTCTATGGGTAAAATAGCATGCTTACATAGAGGAATACCTTCAACCACTTGCACTTATTGGGCATATCTTGCATGAATATATGTGCACTTAGTGTTTTTTTCTAGTTTTCAGTTAAAGTGCTGATTGCCAGGTAAAATTCCTGTGTGTCTACCTGATGCATTTGGTGAATAAAAAGTGATTTTTAATCTGATATACTGTTTAAACTACCTGGACTTAACTTGCTTGATCTCTTTTTGATCTCTGTCTGTCAGGAGAAAAACTAAATATTGGCTTCACCACCAGAGCTACCCTTAACAGGCTGCTTGAGGCTGGAGACATCACACCTCAGGAGGTGCAGCTATTCCAGCAGGCAGCACTAGCGTTTCTGGTCAGGGCTGTGGAGTATGGAATCAAAAAACTCCCCCTGAAGGAGGCCCTGCTGAAGCACGCTCAATTCCTTGATGTGCAGCAGAGGATGGAGTGTGGGGTGGCAGATGCCCTATACTTCGTAGACAGGCAAGGGTTTCACATTTTCCAAGATTTCAACATATTTAATACTTTGTTAAGTTTAATTTGGACCATGGTCACAAAACAAATACTTAATCCGTTCTTTACACATGGTGCTTTTTTAGATTTCAGGAACTACTTCCTTTCAATGGGCCAGAGGAACAGGACAAGGTGAGTGAGGAGTTCTCGGAATATCAACTCATGGATATTCCCATGCCACAAGATCCCACCACCTTTAATGTTGAGGAGTTTTGGGGGAGTATGTCCTTAATCAAGTGCAAAGTAAGAAATATTTGGCATCACATGACATACAACTGAAATCATAAAAGCAAAGCATTTGAGTAATAGAGGCTCTTGGTTCCTTTTTTCAAAGGTGACCGGTTTGAGCCAGTTTGGGAGGCTTTCTAAAATAGCTTCAATGGTGTTAGTCCTCCCTCATTCAAATGACGACGCTGAAAGGGTTTTCTCCATGGTGGGAATAAACAAGACCAAAACCAGGAACAGTTTAGCGCTTGATGGAACCCTGTCATCCATCATGACAGTAAAAATGGCTGGCCTGGAACCACAGTGCTTCAAATGGGAGCCACCAACCCCTGTGCTGAAGGCCTCAAAACCAGCTACCAACACCTACAATAAACAACACTGACCATTATCTCTCTCTCTCTCTCTCTCTCACACACACACACACACACACACACACACACACACACATAAATAAATGCTGAATTAAATAAATATTATTTTATTTGTAAGAATATGTGTCATTTATGAGATCAGACACCTGTCCTTATCAAACCCCTACCGTCGCCAAAATCTCACTCTAAACTCATTTCAAAACTTGAGAGCCCTGCATTTGATTAGATAGTTTTTGCTGCTTCCATAGTCATCTGTGTATATTTTACAAACTACCAATGTATTGTTTTACTAGTGATTATGTATATTTAAATGTATGAAACCTAAAATAAACATTATGTGGTTGAAAACACTGCATATTAATTGTGATATATGACAAGCGCTGAGCACGCAGTGCCAGCCAACGCGCGAAAGCTGTTTGAATCTGGCAGTTCTGTGATGCCACTGAACATTCTAAATCATACTCTCAGGGGCACAGAAATAAGAATCCAATATATGGTGCAATAATGCTAAAAATGTTAAAATGTAATTTACATTTTAAATTATTTTTGTTAAAATATATCTGCCGACATTCGGACTGCCAACCAATCAGCAAACAGCAGCTGACTGTGACCCCAGCAGTCTATGACATAAACAGATCATTTTTGATTGCACATTGCCAGCTAGCAATATGTCGCAGAGCTCCTTTCTTAATTTTTTTTAGCAAAACACCTTGGCTTGATGGACAGCCGGACACAAGGCCTAACGTTACACCTGATGAGGACGTTTCTCCCTCCCCGGGCCCAACATCAACAGACAGTGTTGCCAGATTGGAAATGTCCAAGTATCATACCAGAAGTTCAAAATGATCGTATTTGGAAGAAAATTATTACATTTAACAATTAACTACCTTTTGACACGACCTGCAAATTACCACTAGGAGTATGGTTGGACGGAAGCAGTGCGACAAAAATACTATCCCATAATTTTGCACAGTAATCTGACAATAAATGTGGCACACCCAGATTTTCTTATGCACACCCAGAGTCTATTTTCTGGCTACGCTACTGATCATAACACACCAATATACTCAACTCACAACAGTATTCCAAAACATGTTTTATAAAAGTTACTTTATTTTATACAGATCCCATCTAACACACACTTTAATGAGTTTAAATGAAAAGTTAAGTGATCAGCTTTTGTTCTGCTGTGTGAATAATACACCATTTACTGAACTCTTGACAAATTTCAAATAAAACCTTTTAACAGGCAGTTTGATAAATTTCACCAATGCAACAAATGAAGGCCATCTTGTTAGTTGTAAAGACATCAAGACAACAAAGGAGGAAACAATTCTCCAAAAGAAAGAAACAAAATCTGTCAAAGACCACTTTGTGCGTTCAAAATAATACAAATATTTAATCTACTGTATGAAGCATAAAAGACACAATTTTCAAGTATGAAATATCACATAAAATACTAAAGTACAGCAGACAACATCATCAACGGACTTAAAGAGTATGAAGTTATTTTTGATTCAAAAAAACTGAACACCTGTGACAGTGCGATTTGTAGTTGTAGAGAAAAGCCACACATCACATCACAAATCACATTTCTTGATGCGGGTGTGTAAATGCATTTTGCACCATATTCACTGCAGCAATTGTTTCAAAAATGTGAGCGTACGTGTTTCTTAAATTGTGATTTGTAGAATAGGATTTGTGCACCTGCAATGAAGAATTTGAGAAGGTTTAACTGTTGTGTTGTGTTTGTGGGAGAGAAAAAAAAGTCTACAGATTTGCAACTCTTAAAACATTTCTCTCTGTGACTTCAAATTTACTGATACACATGTGTGGCTTTTCTCTACAACTACAAATCGCACTGTCACAGGTGTTCAGTCGTTTTGAATCAAAAATACCTTCATTAAAGAGAAGCATAAACCAATGGTTTGTAAAAAGGACATTTTTCAAGCAGTTTGTAATGTTATGGTAGGTAAAGGCTACTGTCCACTGCATAATAATCAGTAAAGATGGGTCAGCTGTGTGTCCACGTATGGGCCTGAAGTAAACTAATCCAGAGAGGGAACAAACACGTGTGCACAAAAGAATAATGGCACTATCACTGTCTGTGCTTTTACTATGAGTGATTGTTTCTGTTCTTCTCAGTGGCTTTTCTTCTGCCAACAAAAAAAAAAACTAAGTTATTGCAAAGGAATATTAGTCTATGTCACCATGTGACCATTTTGTTATATTATCCCGACCTTTCTTTTACTGTCTATGATCCCGACTTGTCTAGCTGGTACAGTGATAATCCACTAGTGCTTAAACACTGCCTCTGGTGGTCAGGAGAAATGAAACTGAACTAAGATCATTAAAAACAGTGTGATGTGATTGTTGAGGTGCTGGAAGTTCTTGTCTTTAGTGTGATGGTTGATGTGTTTATTACTATTTCATTTTTGGAAAAAAAAAACATTTCTATCATTTTGTGTTACAGCATTTGCTGCCTAGATAGTTTTCTGATGTCTGAATGTTTCATAATTTGCTGAATTAGATGTTATGATATATGTGGTTATATGCAATGCTGTGTGCAATTTAGGTGTAAACAATCTCTTTGCTCTTTCTCCAGGATGAAGCGGCATGTTCTTATGTAGTCTTTGTTAAAACCACATCCGCTAATGGAAAGACCCAATAGAGCTCCCTGAATATGTCAATTCCAATAATAAACAAACTTGAAAACAGGATTTGTTCATTTTAAAACTCAGAATTAATATTCAAAGACCTTAGCATTTTAAGATTACACATGTACAAAAAGCCACTTGATTGGCAACCACTGAAGGATGAAAAATTATTCTTGCCAATAGAATGAATGTTTATTGAATCTGTTACTGAACATTTTGACATATATGATATGAAACAGCTATGTATATTTCGTGCAACATTTGATAATTGTTTGAAGCAAAAGTACTATGCTAAAAGTCTTATAATGTCCTGCTTTCTGACAAAAAAAAAAGTCTTAATTTTCATGTAATTTAAAAAAACAACCATTTTTACTTTAAATGCATGCCGACAAGAATAGAGGACCAAGGATGTGTTTCTGCCTCTGTCACTGTTGTGTTTTCATCAAATGAAGTTTTTGTAAAAACAGTACTTCAGCTGAATAAAAAAATCTAATTATTTTGACTAGTGGATATAAATGGAAACTTTAAACAACGATTATGGTTACATTATCAAGTTGTTTTTTTTGTTCATAAATATGTCCAAAAAGCATATGGATTCTATATTTACTCAGATCTTTAATATTAAAATATAATAAGCTTTTCCAGTGTGCAATATAAAAGGAATACAATGACTGTGCAATAATTACTTCCGATTATTTTGTTTAATGAGAATGAGTAACAGACAGACAAAATGAATTCACTAATAAAAGGAGTTGTATAGGGCTGGTTTATTGTGTAGACATGTGCGTGACTAATATAAATAGATTTATGAGTGCTAAGGAAGCATCTATGTGTATTTCTGTGTGTGAGGGTGACTGTGGTTTTATGTGGAGACAACACTTTCGCAAATAAAGTGTAACAATGATAGTGGATTCACAAGAGCTACTGAATGTTTTCTTCTGTTTTCTTGTGTATAGCCTCTTTTATGCTTTTTTACACACTAAACATGACTAAATATATAACTAAAGTTTAACTAGCTATAGTATAACTAAAGTTTATTGGCTGTTAATCTCTGTCACATCTCCAGTTGTTGTTTTTTACCTTCAAAATGAACATATATGTATATATTTGATGTATATATTTGTAACTGATTTGGCAGCCCGCTGATTATCAATCACACACAGCACACAGATGCAGCTCTGATCTATAATGACACAACATCTCGAGGCTGACAATAAGGTGTTTACTGCTTTTTGGGGTTTTAAGTGGGGTGATGTTAAGTGGTAAACCAGAAAAAGGAAGTACAGGAAAAATTAGGCATAGTATGCAATCATACAATAATACAAACAAGAAATACAATGGTAGAGCATTGTCAGTGTGTGAACTAAAAATAATACTCAAACAGAAAAACATACAGAGACACATCATGCAAAGAAATGAAACAGGAAGTTATACTTTCTGAGAGTACGAGCTAACAGGAACCGAACTATTAAGACTGTGGACCGTGTCCACTGCCACATAAAATAGAAGCGGGTCACTAGTGAATGAAAACCAGTCATGAGGGTCCACTTATATCTTTTCATCTTTATGATTCATTTCAGTACAGGTGAGTTCAGATTTTTTTCAGATTGAGATAAAAAAATGTAAAATTAAAAACATCTCAAATGAAAACTTTTTTTCTTTAAATGAAGCATTGAATTGAAATTGTAGTTTGTATGTTTTTTTCTGAGACAGAACTGTTTATTCACGCCTGCAGAGCTTTGATTTAATTTTTCAATTTCAAAACATTAAAATCAAAAATGCTCTTTGAGGGAAATGACAATGACATCGGAAATCTCATGAAATCAGGAAGACAGCTTTCTCTTTTGTAAAGTCGTGCATACAGACAATAAAAATGTTGCATTCTATTATACATAAAAATGATTTTGTGGTGAAGTGAATACTATAGAAAAACAAATGTAAATTCTACATTAAATAATTTAGTTCAGGCAAGAATTTTAAACAGGAGTAAATTCTATATTAGTAATCAATTTAAGTTTGTAGAAATTAAAGTTTCAACTTATAAGTATATTTTACTTTGAATTGTTTATCTTTACAAAGATTCTTTAAGTAGCTTAAATATCAAAGTTATGATCCTGTTGTTCCCATCATGCACTGGGGCATTTATAATTAATAAGGTTAAATTTTTCACTGTTTTATAGAGACTTTTGTTGTTATAGGTTTAGTTTTGTGACATCTGGAGTTCTTTTTCTTCTCAAAATGGTCTGTTCATACTCAAAGACTATCCACTGTTTGTTACAGTCATTGTGTATCGTGTACCAAGTATTGAGGTCTCTTTGTTTATTTGGGTAATAACTGTTTTGGGTGAACATATTATCTTAAAAATGATCATAAGTTGTCTACTTGCTTACTACTCATATGTTTGTATGAACCACATGCATTAATATCATGATTTGTTTCAGCTCTTTATAGTTTGAGTAAAGTTTGCCAAAATTGACTGTGTGAAATTTACTTGAGTATTGCAAATTTAACAAAGAAATAAGCAGAAATTACTCCTCAATCTCTAATTGGCCACATTGCATTTACTTATTTACTAAGTTTACATAACTTAAAGTAGATTTTATACTTAAAAATCCCACACTTAACTTTTACTTAAAAAATGTGTGCAAAAACATGCAAAAGAAAAATTAAGTACATTTTACATGGTATTTTTTTTCCAGTGTACGTTTATTATAAGTTTCTGTAAAGCTCATTTGAATGCTCTGAATAAACTCTTCTGTTTGCAGGCTGTAATGTTTCAGATGTGTGGCAGACAATAACAGGATACAATGGTGGTTCAGTTGTGCTGCCCTGCTCCTGTGCTGACCCTCAGTCTACAGTCACAACATTCACCTGGGAGTTTCAGCGGGAAAATCAGTGGATTCAAGTATTTCAAGATGAGAAATACAGCGGCAGACATGTGCTCTTTAATGAACATTCTCCAACAAATCTGTCTCTCCTCATTTCTGACCTCAGAATGAATGACCAGGGCTACTATAACTGTTTAACCGAATCAAATAGTATAACACGTGTTCACTTAAATGTTAAAGGTAAGTGCAAATTGGGAGCATGTGACAGATATTTAAATTTCACACACATTGACAACTGAGTTTCTCTTTTGCTTACTATAATCCAGGACTTTATTGGCTGCAGCTATATTAAATGTTACATGGAATCATTATAGGAAATTTTTTTATTTGTTAATTTGTTTGTGTATTTTTTTATTATTATTATGTTTAAATTAAAATGTAAAATTAAATTATGTTTTACAAATGTTTTCAGGGTGTGATTTGGTTGAGCATGGAAAGACATTAGCAGTGACTGGATATTCAGGAGAGTCTGTGGTTCTGCCCTGTTCCTGCGCTAAACTACTGGCTAAACCTGAACGGATGCAATGGAATTATTTAATTGAAAATAATCATAAAGTAATCTACCCAAATGAACAGACTGAGAATTACAAGAACAGAGTCAAACTGTTAAATCCAAACACTCCAGGAGATCTTTCTCTACACATATCAGCACTGAGGACAGAGGACCAAGGGGAATATCAGTGTTCTGTCTCATCTGAGCAAATAGTCAGCTTCAGACTTACTGTACAACAACCTGAAGGTAGGTTTCTTTTATTTCTGCTGTCAGATCACCATTACTATTTATTTAGTTTCACAAAGAATCTAAATATTAAGAAGAATGATGTCAACTTACAGACTTATAGTGTTTTGTATTATTATTGGCTTCTGAACAGAAAAACCTCATGTCAACACAATCACTTTAACGACAAATCAAGCTTCACACCAAACACAAGACTCTACAACTTCACAACTTAATCCAACTCAACAACATATATCTCAATGTAAGTCACAGGCATAATTTTTATTATACAACAATGGTTTTAATTCTCTCATTGTCAAGAGTTAGTTTTTTTGTTTTTTAAATGCATGCATGGAGTTTTTATGAATATTGAGAGATTTATGCATACTGTATTTGTACAACATTTGAGAAAAAAAGAAGCATTTATGAAGCCATTTCTGTTTCTCTACAGATGTTTTCATTCTGGGAATGTTTTTCTCAGTGCTTCTACTGGCATTTCTGGTATTTATATTATGGAGATGCAGAGGTAAATTAACACACACAATCACATTTCTGATAACTAATAACTACCAAAATATACATACTTGTAAATGACCAGCTAATGCGGCTGTACTCTCGAAATACATTGAATAATAGGTACAAAACCAAAAAAAAGTGTTAAAAACATATTTAGTGATTAGATTGGTGTTTCTAATGTTGCAGGAGGCAGAAATGATAAAAAGGAGACCACTGATGATGAAGAGCTAAAGAGAGAACAAGACAATCAGGTGAAAACAAACTTACCTTTACTGTTGATTACATAACGTATTGATGCGATGCTGTGTGGGCAATCACCCCATCTTTTCCTCTCTTTCTCCAGGACGACGTTATGTATTCTGCTGTAGTCCATGTTAAAACAGCATCCAGAGCAGCTCACACACACAGTGACCCAGTAGAGCTCACAGAGTACGCTCCTGTCAACGTTAAGTGCTAAAAGAACTGACTACTGCAGAGGGACTGAAACCACTGTTCACTTTTGAGTTTTCCGTACTCTTAATTTGAAAAGAAAATCTATTCATTGTTAGGAGGACTTTTTATGTGACTTTGGGCTGGCTGAAAGCATATCAAGATGATTACAAAGCAGGACTAAACAATTGAGGGAGATGTGTTGCCTGTTTCTATTTTTAGATGTAAGCACTGACACTATGTGCATGCACGTTCAAGTTATCACACAAAGTGAGAAACCATAGTGTGTTGGGTTTGGTGGTTCACATATTTTAGCTTTAAAATCAATGATTATTGATTTTATAGTGAACAATTCAACTATTGATATTTTTTCCCTTTTTTTTAATCATAATATTTAAAGGAGTCGTTGACCGTTTTTTTTTTTCTAGGCTTGATTGTGTTCATGGGGTGCAGTCTAACGTATTAATACTTAGTTTTTAAAAAATGCATTATTTTTCACATAATTTTCCTTTATTCTACACCGCTCTGTCCCTTCTCCTATAAACATGCTGAAGATTTCCTGCTTTTATGAAGCCCCTCCCTAAGAAATACACAATGGCTCAGATTGGTCAGCTGGCCCAGTGTTTTGTGATTGACTAAACCACCAGTGCTCAGCGCATGTGCTCCAGTTGTATTGTAAATTAATTTGAGCCTGATTGAGACCCAGATAATATTAGTGAAGCGGATTGTGCAAGCACAGCTCTTAACGGCATGTTTTTTGTTTGTTGTTCTCTCATACTTTTATTGTGGTAAAAAAACTTAAAGTTCTTTAAGAAACGCGGGATTGCTTGTAATAAAGATTTAAATGCAAAAGAAAAGGCAGTAGAGTCAACTGTTTCTGTTAGTGGTGTTTTAATTTTAAATGTTTGTGGTAGCCTTACGAGAAAAGTAGGCTATATGCTATGTTTAAATGTATTGCTAATTGATTGAGCAACTTATACAAACCTAGAAGTCAAATGCATGAATATATACATTGTTTATATTTATTGAGTTTAAACGAATGTCTATGAAAGACTTTTACTGCACTATGATAAAAAAGGATCATAATGCTGAAAAAGCATTTTCAGTAACGTTTGGATTTGACATCAAAATAATGGATAAATGTTGTGTTTGTAGAAGCAGTCACGGATCAGTTGCAGACTGCAAACATGTCCTATGTGAAAGCATAATAAGTCCGTACTGCTTCTGCACCAAATACATAACGCACATGGACTGCATATGCACTGCAGCTGCAACATGGCCACATCCCCTTTGTAGCATTATCCTAGAGGGCGGGGTTTATCAGGGTTTTGTGACATCACAAACCTGGGAAGTAACTTGTTGCAGTCCATATGAGCCATTTTTGTAGGCATTAAATTGCCATAATTTTTAAAAGATTTTCAGCATCGGAACTTTGCAGATATTGTTTATGATCAAACAGCAAAATTACACACAAACGTTTAAAAAGTGAAATGGCAATCAAGCACCCCTTTCAAGGATTAGTTCACATCCAGAATAAAAATTTCATGATAATTTACTTACCCCATGTCATCCAATATGATCAGGTCTTTCTTCAGTCAAATAAATAAATAATTGGGGGTGGTGCTAGCGCAGTGGATAAGACGCATGCCTGTGGTCTGGGAGACCCGGGTTCGAATCCACTGTGAACCGCCAGTGTGTCCCTGAGCAAGACACTTAACCCCTAGTTGCTCCAGAGGCGTGCGACCTCTGACATGTATAGCAATTGTAAGTCGCTTTGGATAAAAGCGTCAGCTAAATGAATAAATGTAAATGTAATTAAATACCTATATATATATATATATATATATATATATTAAGGTTTTTGAGGAAACCATGCAGGATTTTTCTCCATATGCACTTCAATTTCGGCCGACGGTTTGAAGGTCCTAATTGCAGTTTTAGTGCAGCTTCAAAGGTCTCCCCCAGCTGAGGTATTACATAACATATTTAGCGTAATGATTGGTTATTTTTAATAAAAAAAAATGTTGGAAAGGTCACACATGATGTAGGCAGAAGTACCGACCCAATGTTTACAAAGCAGATGTGTAAAGTATAAGTCAAAAACCCTCTACAAAAGGTGAAACAATGAAACAGGATCATTTTTAAGTTGGAGAAAATGAGAAAACCCTACCGTACCATTTTGAACCAAAGTACATAGACGAAGATCTAACCACACGTGACCCTTCCAACGTGATTATGTAATGTGATGCATTGCAGAGCTAGTGCAAGATGAACATTTGTGGTTAAAAAGTACATGCATTTTTATTTTTTTTTACAAAATAACTGATCATTTCACTAGATAAGACACTTATTTCTTGGCTGGGATCATGTAGAGTCCTTTGAACTTTTATGAAACAATTTGGACCTTCAACCCATTGAAAAGTCCTGCATGTTTTCCTCAAAAAAAAAAAAAAATTTGACTGAAGAAAGAAAGACACAAAACATATTGACTGACATAAGGGTGAGTAAATTATCAAGAAATGTTCATTCTAGAAGTGAACTAGTCCTTTAATCATTATTTAGATCTGCCTCTGTTACCGGTCTCAATAAAGTAGGATGAGATATAGTAACTGTATAAAATGATGATAAAACACACATTAGTGTCTGCAGCATTCTGGCATTTTCTTTTAATGACTTTGCCCTTTAACCCGAACGTCATTCCTCATCACTTTAGTGCAATGCGCCACCTACAGGCCTCTTTCAGAATACACTTAATTCTATGTAACATTGCAATAACTTTTGTAGACTTTTAAATACTTGAACTAAGGCTGGACTGTATTTAAATGACTTTGTAAGTTGGTTGACCTAATATGTCATAAGTCAGTATTCCTTTTGGCTTTGCTTGTCTGTTTGACCTTCGTAAAATCTCTTGGTCCTCTTTATCAACACTCTCACATTGTTCATTTTGCCTTACAGGTAATTCTTGACTTGATGGAGGCAGCTCTTCTGGGCCGTACCCGACAATATCCTCTTCTTTGAGAACCTGCTCCTCGCCTTTCTGCTTGATCATCCTGTCTGGTCACTAGTTCCGACAATTGCCAAAGGGTAAAACTCTCTCACAACGCTCTTAACTGAGATCTCTTTTCAGTCTGGGACCTTTGTAGTAGTTTAACATGGTTATGATTTCCTGCACTCACTGGCAAGTAAGGATATTGTTCGTCCTCCGAGCTTTCCTCTTCCTGATCCACACCTAGCTCTGTGACTTTCCTCTTATTCAGTTGTCTTTTCTTTACAGGTACTTTTAGAGTCTGAACTTCATTAGGTAAATCATTCACTGGTAGTAAAAGGTTTCTGTGTAATACTCAAATTGTCTTTTTACCAGTTTTAGGTTGGATCTTGTACACAGGCCCCTCTTTGATCCTCTCCACTACTTTGTGCACTTCCTCCTCCCAGTACAGACGAAGCTTGCCTGCATCTCCTCTCTCAGAATGGTTCCTTACTAAAACCCGATCACCTGGCTGTGAAGGTACTCCTTTCACCTTCCTGTCATAGTACTTCTTTCCTTTCGCCGATGACTTTTGGCTATTTTTGGATGCAATCTTGTAAGCTTCTTGCATTCTGGATGCCCACTTCTCAGCAAACGTCACGTGGCTTTGGTTCTCCTTTTCCGGTTTTAGGTTAAACATCAGTGAGTATCCAGTGGCTTCGTGTCTGGTACAATTATACATGAACCAGGTGTGGAAGGTGTTCTTTCCAATCAACCCTTTTCTCTTCCTCCAGAGTGCAAAGCATTTGCAACAAGGTGCGGTTTAGTCTTTCAACTGGGTTACCCTGTGTGTGGTAAGGGGTAGTCCTTGAATGAGAAATACCTGCCAGTTGTTGCAGTGTCAGGAACAAATTATTTTCAAACTCATGTCCATGATCATGGTGGAGTCTCTCTGAATATCTGAAGTGTGGTATGAAATCCTGAAAGATCTTCTCTGCTGCCATTTCCCCTGATTTATTCTTTGTTGGATATGCCTGTGCAAAGCGCATGAAATGATCCACAAGGATGAGTATGTATTCGTGCCCTCCTCGGCTTGGCTCCAAGTGCAGATAATCAATGGAGATCAATTTGAAGGGTGAACTGGTGGTAATCGAACCCATGAGTGCTCTCTCAGGAACATTCGGATGCTTCTGTTTGATACAGTTGCACATTTGATCACATAATCATCAATTTCCTTCTGCATGAAAGGCCAGTAATATCTATCCCATGCTAAATGGGTTACCAAATGGGCACCAATGTGACCCATGTTGTTATGGAGGTTCTTCAAGACCAATGGCTTCAGTTCTTCAGGTAGGACTAGCTGTTTACGATTACCAGAGTGTCGGTATATAATTCCTTTCTCCACTATTAGCTTGTTCCACTCCTGAACCAAACGTCTGGTTCCTTTGGTCATGACATTTTTTCTTTGCTATTTGGGATACAGCTGCTTTCCTTAAGCTTGATCATTTCCTTAATACTTATGTCATCCTGTTGTGACGCTCTGATATCCTCCTGAGCTATTGGGGATACCATCTGCCCTTTCAAAATGGAAATGGTAAATGGACTGCATTTATATAACGCTTTCAACAGACCACATGGCCATCCGAAGCGCTTTACAAGTTGCCTTACATTCACCCATTCACACACCAACTGTGGTGTCAGCCATTCACGGCGCCATCCAGCTTGTTGGGAGCAGCTGGGGTTAGGTGTCTTGCTCAAGGACACCTCGACACTTGGTCAGGTGGAGCCGGGGATTGAACCACCAACCTTCCGGTTTGTAGGCAATCTACATGAACCACTGAGCCACTGCCGCCCCTTTCAACGTTTCCTCTTCCCCATCACTTGCTGAGTAAAGAGTCAGTGAAGACGACAGCTTTGCTCCCTTGCTACAGGGCTGACACAACCTCAGATGGCACAGTCTCCGTGTAATCACTCAGGTGGTCTGTAATGTCTACTGGATATCGCGAAAGTGTATCTGCGTCTGTACCTTATATAGAAATGGAAATTGGACAATTCACAGACCCATCGATGACCCACAGCATTTAATCTGATGGTACTCAAGACATAAGTCAATGGATTATTGTCTGTGTACACTGTACATGTTTGGGCATAGTACAAGTAATCACTGAATTTTTCACAGATCGCCCACTTGAGAGCTAGAAACTCAAGTTTACCTGAATGTAAATGGTAACTGCGCTCTTCCAGACAGTCACACCTCCACCCAATCAACAACTGATGGAGGGAACCAAGTCCTGTCCTACATTTTTTCTTTTTTTTTTGACATCCATTTTACTTTGGATGTACTGTATGTCACAATACTTATATCTATTAAAAAAAACATATTTTGCAACTTCTGCTAAATCATGACTTGGATTAAACTGCATTGAAGACTTAAAGACTAAACTTTAAAAAATGTAGGATGTCCTTTTTCTTTTCTTTATTGTATATATATTTTTTAAATATTACAATTCTTAAAACATAACAGAAAAAGCAATCTTGTACATTTTTCTGCTTTGTCCTTAAATAAATAATACAAATGAGTGCTCAATAATTCATTATAACTTGTTTCAGATGCTTTATATTAAAGAGTGACAGACTGACCAAATAATAATGAGGAATTAGACAGATGGTGTGTCTTTATTATGTGAGCAAGTGTGTGACCGATGAAAATATATTCATGTGTTGTGATAAAGCATGCCTGTGTGTGAGGGCAGCTGTGACTTCTTGTGCAGAATGACACAAATGAACAACATCGATAGTGGAGAGCTTCTCAAGTCTGAAGTGCTTATACTGCAGTTTCTTTTTTGTATGCAGCTTCTCACCATCATAACACACCAATATACTCAACTCACAACAGTATTCGAGAAACATGTTTTTATAAAAGTTATTACTTTATTTTATACCCCTTCCATCTAACACACACTTTAATGAAATTAAATAAAATGTTAAGTGATCAGCTTTTGTTTGGCTGTGTGAATAATACACCATTTACTGAAATCTTGACTGAGATGAATGACTGAAATCAACTCTGAACTTGCTTGATTCAAGCAGTGAAATGATCCTTGTGTTTAATCTAGTGTCGACTCAGTATGTCATGACTAGACATCCGGTGGTTTATAACTGGAGATGGAAACCAGTGATCAAAAACACAGAATGATGATTCAAATAAAACCTTTTAACAGGCAGTTTGGTAAATTTCACCAATACAACAAATGAAGGCCATCTTGTTATTTGTAAAGCCATCAAGACAAAAAAAGGAGGAAAAAAACATACAAAATCAACCTACGTTTTAACAGGGCATAAATCAAATCCATCAAAGAAAAAAATCTGTCAAAGACCACTTTGTGCTTTCAAAATAAAAACATTTCATCTACTGTATGAAGCATAAAATACACAATTTTCAAGTATACAAAACATGAAATATCACATAAAATACTAAAGTACAGCAGACAACATTATAAACCGACTTAAAGAGAAGCAAAAAACAATGGTTTGTGAATTTGTTGTTAGACACTGTTTTTAAAGGACATTTTACAAGCAGTTTGTAATATTAAGGTAGGTAAAGGCTACTGTCCACTGCATAATAATCAGTAAAGATGGGTCAGCTGTGTGTCCACGTATGGGCCTGAAGTAAACTAATCCAGAGAGGGAACAAACACGTGTGCACAAAAGAATAATGGCACTATCACTGTCTGTGCTTTTACTATGAGTGATTGTTTCTGTTCTGCTCAGTGGCTTTTCTACTACCAAAAAACCTATGTTATTGCAAAGGAATATTAGTAATATTTGAATAAAATGTCTGAGTGTCATCTTTTTCTTTTAAAAATAACAATATGCTATCCTTCATTCCCTCACTCAGTAAAGTTACAGCAATCAGATCATGAGACAGGCCTGCAGTGTCCTCACTCCACATCCTATGACTCAAAGAGCAGATTATATGCAAGCTAAAGTAGACATAGATGGTCAAAACCAATGTTTCGGAGTTCATTAGGCTCTTCATCTGAAATGACCAGTGACATTATTCAGGCTCTTCAGGCACTGACCAATCGGCTCACATAACAACCCATTTCTAGAAAACTGCATTCCTATGAAACAAAAATAAGTTAAATGTTGAAGAAAATGAATATTGTTCTTGTCATGACTCAGATAAGCTTCACTTTGCTTATATACAGTAAAGTGAGACAGTACAAGGCACACATTAATCATATTTGAAATGTTACAGATGCATAAATTATGAATCCTATCACGACTTCATCTACTGTGCTAGAAATAGGGTGCCTAGTCAGAACGGCTAAAACGGTGTTGATTTCATGTGCTTCAGGAAAAGTTTTTGATCTACTGCTGAAAGACTAGGACCAGTCGAGTTGGTTTTGAGATTTTCATTAGACTGTGGTCGAATCCATGCAACTGATGACCCTCACAGTTTGCTCCAACAGTCCTAAGCAGCCCAGTCCTACCGATCACTGCTGTTCATCAATCTGAACTATTAAAGCTGAAGTTCAGTGCTGTATTTTCAGTCATGGAGAATTTGATATCTAAATGTTATGTTCTTAAACACTATTTGTGTTAGATACTGTCAACAAAGCTGCCAGGAAACAGCCCAGTTCGGCCATTTCTCTGAAGTGTTCCTTTAAACCAGCCGTCCTCTCGTTTTCTGTGCACAAACACAATGTCTCCCTCCTTGAGTTCCAGCTCTGCTTCACTTTGGGGAGGGTAGGATACCATCACTCGGTACCTGGAGGAATGGTAAAATGTGACGTTTATAAGTCAAGTCATGTTTCTTCTCAAGTATGTTGTGTGAATGTTGATTTCTGGCTGTTAAAGGGTTACTCCACCCTAAAATAAATATTACCATTAAATACTTACCCCCATGTCGTTCCAAACCCGTAAAAGCTTTGTTCATCTTTGCAACACAATTTAAGATGTGTCTTCCATCGTTAAGCAGCAGATTTAACATTCAAAACATTTTGAAATATTGCAAAAACAGTATGTAAATAAAACTTTAAATCTCATATGTCAAAGAGAACAAAACCATCACTTCTGGAGAACTAAATGAACAAAATGGCACTATGGTGATGGGGAGAGACAGAGGAGACGAACTGTTGAATAAAGTCATTATTTGTGTTTTCTTTGCGTACAAAAAGTATTCTCGTTGCTTCATAACATTACAGTTGAATGACTGATGGCAGATGGATTATTCTGACAATGTCTTTCATACTTTTCTGGGCCTTGACACTATTATTTACTTCAGTAAATAATAGCTGTCTGTGGGACAGTCACAAGGCTCCCGGTTCTCATCCAAAATATCTTAAATTGTGTTCCGAAGACGAACAAAGCTTTTACGGGTTTTGTAACAACATGGGGGTAAGTGATTAATGACAAAATGTTTAAAAAAAGCTTTGAAAAAAGCTTTACAAATTTTCAGAAATTTGACAGAATAGCAGATTCCACTCTACAACTATAACAATAATGGCACAGTGGAACGATATCAAGTTAAACTAACTATGTCGTAAAGTTCTTTGAGTTTCACTTTGATGCTAGTTTCTCTCAAATTAATTTGTGAAATGCTGGTGAAGTGACTCTCAGAGCAGCTCTGGAGATGAAGTTTCTGTGGACTGTCCTCATATATTGATATACTGTATATATCTTCATGTCTTATGTTTGAGTTTTTACATATGACTAACTTATTGAGTTAGTACATAACACCATTCATTCACACAAAGAACTTACTAGTGATTTAGTATTTCCTCTGTGTTATCAGCTGTTAGATTAATCCCTATTAAGTAAAACTGTCCAAAACTTATCATCGTTATCAAAATACTTTTTATTGCAATCTTGATATGATATTGTTTATCACCCAGCCCTAGAGTCATTATAGTTGTCATTCTTGGTGTTTTATTTAACAAGTTATTCTACCTTTCACACACGATTGGCCGGCCGTCATGCTGCACTGAGAGGAGGGAGGAGCATGGCTGTCGTGGAGGCGGGGCTATTGGGGCAGTGTTGTCTTGGGAGCTGGCTCTGTGTGACGCTGTGTCTGTGTTTGATGAAGACGAGGACACAGAGAGCTCAGAATCCATCAGACAGACCCCAGTACGGCCGTTGTGTCCTACTGCCACCACTGCGGAGCTTGATGGAGCCATCTCAGGTCCAACTGCCCCCTGGGGCATTTCCATGGCAATAGACTGCTCCGCCTCCAGTGTAGGGGAGGATGGGGGAGATGGGCGGAGCTTCTTTTTATTAGACAGCAGTTTCAGCAGGCCTTTCTTTTCTCTCTGAAATGACACATTTGATTCTGTTTAAATGAAGAGGTCGAGTGCACGACTTTTACACAAAACATGCAATTATCAGCACAGGATCTGTGAAGATTATCAGCTTTCAATGAAAGTGTCATCAACGGAAATGGAAGTGTCACACATTTGAATTTTGGTGTGGGAGAAATAAAATCAATATATATTCTAAAATCAGGTCCAAACACCAAACATGTTTGACATAGTCTGATTGGATAGAATCATATGCCGTGTTTCCACCGAAATTACTCTGAACAATTGTACCAGGAACTTTTTTTTTCCAGGAACAATTTTTCCCCGCAGACCTGTTGCTTTCTGCATTTCCACCACGGTCTAAAGTACCGGGAAGATTAGGCAAATAGTCTGGTAATATAGGTCTGCGTGCGTTTCTCAATACAATGTACACAAATTTTTTCCTTTTGTTTTCATATACACATAATAATAGTGGCAGAAATATACTTAGTTCAGGTAAATGTGTATATATACAGCCATTACAATTAAACGAAATATTATATCAATTGCCTCTTTTCATTTTCATTTTAACATATAGATAAATTGAATACAGACCAAAGATTATCGGTTAGATTTACCTCAAACAAATTATATTTTATGTTTAACCACTAAAGAGACATCAGAGCCAGCGGCACACATCAGAAGGTCTAGCCGAGGTGAGGCTGCTCTTGGCGGATACATGAGGATTGAGCTCTCGCTGATCACGTGGAACTCACCGTCTCAGAGATCGGCGAAACACATTTTTAAATATGCACTGTCTTTATAAATAAACCACAGATTTGAGTTTTAAACTACATTCTCGCCTGAAATACTTTTAAAATTACATTTCATGACACAGTAACAGTAATATTTTTAAAATGATCCGAATAAATGGTGGTTAATCACAATACCGCTTGAATTCAACCAATCAGGATGTTTAGCACCTAAGTCCTGCCGCCAAAAGTTCCGGACCTTTGAAAAAGTACTACCTCGCCAGCAGGGACTTTCTGAGGGGCATTTTTTTACTCTGAAATGTATTTAGTTCCTGGTTCCTGTGGTGGAAACACAGCGAGTACCAGCCCAAAGTCCCTAGTTCCTGGGTAAAGTTCCTGCAGTGGAAAAGCGGCTATAGTCTGAAGCTTAAAAAAACAAAACAAAACTGAAGTCTGTTTATCATACTCTACATGATTCTCTATCTATTAAATCTGTCGTCAACTCAAATCTGCAGACTGGTGTCAACTTCTCCAAAGTTTGTGTAATGTATTCCAGCCTTAAGCAGCAGATTTAAGATTCAAACCATTTTGAAATATTGCAAAAAAAGTTTGTAAATAAAACTTTAAGTCTCATATGTCAAAGACAACAAAACTATCACTTCTGGAGAACTAAATGAAATGAAAAACATGGAAACTAAATGGAAACTATGATCGTTATATTGAAAAGTAAAATGCATTTAGTTGCACATATTTGAGAATCTGAATATCAGATAATAGATCTATCTACCAAATAATGAATCTAGTTTATGAAATAAAATCTATCCATCATTCACACAGTGTTATTCTGGCTGCAGAGCATCATGTGTCATGTGGCCCGTCATTGTGTAAAAAGGAATGTGATTTGTTCTAAAATGACAGTTGAATTAATATTAAAATATTATAAATGAATTAATAAAAATATGTTTTTGTTTACATAATATATGTGTGCGTACTGTGTAAATGTATTATGTATATATAAATATACACACATACAATATACATTATGAAAATATGTCCATGTATATATTTATATTCATATAATTGACATTATATATAAATATTTTAAATTTATAAACTTAACATATTTTTCTTAAATATATACATGCATGTGTGTGTATTTATATATTCATAATAAATATACACAGTACACACGTTTAATCATTTGACAGCACTAATTATTTTATTTAATATTGTTTGTACTTATTTAATTGACTCTGAGTTGCTTTAATCACTTTAATCCATATTTTTATAGAATTTTCATTATATCAATAATTCCTCTAGTAGTATTATCCCAGCTATCCAAAACAAAAAGAATGAAAAACACATCAGAATGATTATCTCCAGAGATCTGGTAAAAAATAAAAAAGAAGTTACACTTTACATGTAAGAGTACCAAGAAATGTCCCAGAACATTGAGCTAAAGTGAACAACACTCAGGGTTGTGTCCTCTGGGTTCGCAGAACAGTCTGAATCATAAAACTGATGATTTCAGCTCTATATCAGCAGGCTTAACCATCCAGCTCAGCAAATGAGGTGAAACTGAAAATTTCTAATAGTCAAATTCCTTACTGCAGCACATTAAAATAACACTGATGGGAGGGAAAGGCAAAAAAGAAACCACTAAAAAAGCTGTAGATGTTGTAAAATGATTTAGTTCAACAAGTCTCACCTTGCAGTCTTTATCCAGTCTACAAGCAACACCGTGATTTGAGGCTGAACCGAAAGATTTTGTGCTGCCAGGGTTCACAGGAAGTGCTACAACAGAGACAGGTCTCAAGGCATCACTGTCCAGAGAAGCAGCGCTAACATTAGGAGGGGTCAAGGAGGCGGCGGCACAGCTCATAGCCACACCGACTCTGGCTGAGGAGGACCCTGGACTGGAGCCGAGTGCAGGTGACGCCTGAAGAACCACAGCTGTGCTAGGAAGGTAGGACAGAGGATTGTGGGATTGGATGGGTGTCACTGCTGCAGTAGGCCGGTCCTGACTATGACTCACAGCTGGTGAGGAAAAAAGATGGAATAAAAGATTTATGTGATGACAAATCTGAGTGCCCATTATAAAGATGTTTTTTAAACATAGTTTTTAGAAATACTATATTGCAATCATATTGGTTTTATATGATTTTGAAAAAAATCCAGGAAAGTATAAATTTAGTGACAATTTGGTTAACGATAATTAATTTTTAAGTATTGTTTGCCAAGCAATAATAAAAAAAAGATAACAAAATAATAAAAATATGCCAAACTACTTTCTTTTCAATAATTATTTATTTTTAAATGCGTTATTCCTCAAACAAATTTTAATTCAGAAGTAAAAAAACAATTTTATCATAAGCACACAGGCCTGTTTCTGAAATACATTTCTGAGTGGTGATTGTTATTACTGTAGGTGCGTGTGTGCATGTAATTCTACCTGTCCTGACCGCACTGCGTGCTTGGTTAACGGTCATCTGTGACGTCACATGCATGAGCACTTTGGGGTGCTGTCCAGTGGTTATATGTGCAGCTGACACTACAGCAGCAGGAAGTGGGCAAGACGGGGTGGGATTTGGGCAGACTGGGAGGGGTTTGCTGGGGTCAACACTCCCCAGGGCGGCTCCAAGAGGAGCAGAGGCGGAGCTGACGATGGTGACACCACATCCCGCCTGGGAACACAGGGTCAGGGGAACTTTTGGCTGACTGCTGCCAGAAACAGTCCTGCAGTAAAAGGAAGAAATATGAGGTCAATACTCAAGTGTCTAAACTGACACTAGTGCTCATCCTGAATCTTTTGACATTGCAACACATTTTACAGCAAATAAGCCGAAACATCTGTACATTTAACATGCTCTATGTAGTTGTATTCCCTTTTAAATCACAGGTCAGATGAGAAGAATAGCTGTAAGAAAGACATTTTGAAGACATCTTTACAATGGTTTGAATGCCTTTAGGTAATGTGTTTTCATGCAATCAGTGAATGATATTATGTATGTAATTCTCATTCCTGCCACAATAGTTTTCAGAGTTTAAAGGGATGCATAATAAGTTTTATTGACATCATTTATGGCAAAATGCCCTTTAGCAAAAAATAAATAAATAAATAAATAAAATTGATTGATCTCACATATCACCTTTTTTTATTTGTAATCCAGATTATGATTGATGAGTCAACAAAGTGTATTTTTTATTGAACCTGGAACACTGGAACGTGACTAGCTCAGATTTATCTGCAAGTGGAGACTTTATGTGTGGTGTGTTGTGTGCCTGATCCAGAGGACAAGTGTGTAAGTGTGTATCATACCTGTTAACAGGACTCATGTAGTTACCAGGAAATACTCCGATCTTGCCGGTGTGCATGGATGTTCCTTTAAACCAGCCATCCTGACAGCGCTCCAGCACCAGAAACATCTCCCCCTCCTCAATTCCAACTCATAATTCAAAGGAATTATGATCCATATTACAACGTTAGACTAAACGTGCTCCATGAGATATCGTTCAGTGGACCCTTACCTTTCTAACTAAACTGGGATTTACAGCTGTGGATGCGTTTATGACTCGTTATTACGACAGATCTGGTATGTACAGCATTTCCATTTTTCATGTTTTTAGGTGTACTGCTTACACAAATACAGTCTTCAAAATCTTTCCATTGAGAAACAGTGATCTGTCTTCGATGCTTCCTTCTTTATAATGATACTGTTACGGATCACTCAGGAAGCTGAGGAGTAACAGAATGAAGATGTTTATTGTACACAGACACAAGTAGAGGAGTAGGTAGTGATGAGTGACAATGAGGATGGATCCGTGAAGGTAGGGTGAAGACTTCTTGGAGGGACGGAGAGCCACACACACTTGGGGAACTGGGTCTTCGGAGGGAATCGCTGGAGAGAGTAGAAGAGGAGTTAGTCCTTATAATAAGCATACAGGAATGATCTTGTCGCGAACGTAACCGGACAATGTTTGAATGCGTGTGTGTGTGGCTTTTATGGTGCTGCGGTGATAGGCTGGTGATGAGGATCAGGTGGATGTGATTTAGAACTCCGGTGAGGGTGTGCGTTGTGATTGTGTGGAGGTGGAACCTGGCGTGTTTGTGGCCTAGTCCACACGGACAAGGGTATTTTTATAACCAGAGTTTTTCCTCCTGCATTTAAAAAAAAAATCCCGTCCACATGAAAACCCAAAAACGTGCTATCAAGCGGTGCCACACCAGCAGGCGGCGATATAACCCAAATTGTAAAGTCACCTTGGCCAATCAGAAGCAGTAAGCAGCGCACAATCTGACGTCAAACACAGCGGATAACGGCGCACACTCTGACGTCGCAAGGCAAAAACTCCGGTTATACTGTCCACACGACAACACTGCAACCGGTGTTTCTGAAAATGCTCACCCTGGCCGTAGTTTTCAAAAATGTTCGGTTTCGGTGCCCTGAAACTGCGTTTTCGTGTGGACGAAAGGCCGAACCGCGTAAAAAAAGTCACGGTTATAAAAATACCCGTGTCCGTGTGGACAGGGCCTGTAACAGATACATAGTTTACGAATAGATTAAATTTGTCCCTTTTCATTTAATCTATTCGTAAACACTGACACGTGCAAGTTTAGGGGCGTTCAGGACGCCCACGTTCTGGTGCTGGCTAACAGGTTAAAAAAATTTTTCAATAAATATGACATATTGATAGGTGTCTATAAGCTGGTTTTATTTCAAGCATAATGTTCTGATGGGCTAGGTCACTTACATCATCACTAGAGTGCCAGTCTAATGTTATTCTGAATTTACTAGGTGTGTTGAGTCCAGAAATAAGTTATTGTATATTGTGTGTTGACAATGTATATGAGGAGGGACAGTACCAACATCAAAGGTGCAATGTGTTAGTGTTGAGAGATAATAGAGAGTCATTGTTTGTTTTAAATTATTTCTTTATTGCGTGAGTTTACATTTTATAGCACATGTTAGATCTTGCCTGTTTGATCCAGTGTTTTGGTGGTGGGTTCGGGTAGTGCGCACATCCGGAATGTACCATTTTACAAAATGGAGGGAAACATGAGTGCTATGAGGTGTTAATGTTTAATGTAAGTTTTTTGTGGTGTTTTGTTATGCATGTTTGTATCGTGGTTACTATGTCAGAAGTGAGTTCATGAACTGTAGTTATGTTATTTATGTATTAATGTTAGCTGAGGAAGTTTGTGATGAGAGTTACAGGCAAAGGGTTCTACCCCGTGATAATGGTTTGTCCCAATAGAGTTTGGGCGGGAAAACTGACTATTTAAACAATGGATTGAGCAGGCTGAAGGGGGGTGGTTGCATCCTGTGAAAGGATGCAAACGTTTGAACATGTTTGAGGTGAGACATGCTGTCAAGTTTGGTGGATGTACCAATAGGCATTGTTTAGTGTCAGTTTTGCTGCTCACAGCATTTTTCATTTTGTTTGTAGCACCAGTGTATGTATGATTCCATAAGTGTTTTTTTGGTTTGTTTGTTTTTTTGTGTTCTTTTTGCACTTTGAGGACTGCTCCTTGTACAATGCACATAGGCGGAAATCGCGTCTGAGGGTTGTCCCGACCCCCCCTATCTGAGGGTTGTCCCGACCCCCCCTATCTGAGGGTTGTCCCCCTCTAAAATATAATTGAAATATGTGTATTGTAAATAATATAATGATATATAGTTAAACTAATTGTGTAAGTAGTAAAACAATACAAATGCAAACGGAGCAACAACAACAAAAAAGTTTAAAACATCTCGAGTTCTCCCTGCTTTACCTCAAATTGCTTTGGTCCACTGCCTGCTCCCATTTTCATCTCACCTCACCACCGACATACACACAGTCTTGTACGTTAGATTAGATTAGCGCGGGTGCGCATTTAGATTTTCCCGCGTTCACTATAATTTAGTCGGTTTACTTCATTTAATATAATCAATCTAATATAACATCACAATAAGAGTGCAGTTGTTCTCCAGATATTAGCATAACAAATGTGATTTAGATTTGTATAAAAATTGAATAAACAATAAGTTAATATTAAGTGCATTTTAGACACCATATTGCCTGTTTTAGCTCTATTTCACCAACGAAAAAAAGTTGAAAACTAATCTACAGCAGTAACAGCACTGATTTTGAGAAACACAATGAGGAGGTGTTTCCTAACTGAATGAATCCACTTTTTGAACAAATCAGTCATTGACGTAATAAATAATTATTTTTTGTTTTTTCCCCTCTTTCACCTCTATACCGATCTCACTATACAGTTGTGTGAGGATGTATGTCTAAGAGTGTGTATGCCTTCATTTTGCTAGGCATGGCAAATGTTTTTATATATGCATGTTTTAATTATAACTGTGAAGCAACAACATTGCTATTAAATGTGCTATACAAATAAATAAAAGTTGAAGTTAAGTTCAAATTCCATTGTATTTTGGTGGCTTGATTTTGTTCAACTTCAAAAACATTGCAAAAAAAAAATGTTTTGCAGAATGTTTTGGTCAATTTAGTCAGCTTTTTCATTGAACCAGAAAGAAACTTTGAGAAGAAGGATAATGGAACGTTCTCCATGCAATAGTAAGGCTTTCCTCTCTGTACACATATCCTTAAGTACCATCCTGCCTGTTTTATTGGTGTCCCCTTCAAAACTTGCTCGTGAGAAATGTTATGTTTATTGTCCCCCCCAACATTTAGATGAGATTTTCGCCCCTGTCAATGCAGCTTCAGAAATAAATCACAACTGCCATTTTGAAAATCACTCCCTTGTACTGAGCCTTTCTAACTTCTCCCAGGCCTCTCGGCAATTCACTACATGACACTTAAGTAGAATATTTTAACTCTGTATTTAATTTTTGAAAAAAAACATCTGTCATTTTGAGTGCCAGTATTTCCATGAAACGTGATGTTTCATAAATTGCTGGATGAAATGTCATGATATATATGGTTATATGCAATGCTGTTTGTAATTAGGTGTAATCGATTCCTTTGCTCTTCTTTCTCCAAGACGAAGTTCTCCAAGATGAAGTCTTTGTTACAACCACATCAAAACCCGCTCATGCAAAGACCCAGTAGAGCTCTCTGAATACGTCAATGCCAATGATAAACAAACTTGAAAACATTTGTTCATTTTAAACCTCAGAATTCATATTCACAGACCTTTGCGTTTTAAGATTACAAATGTACAAAAAAGCCACTTGACTGCTAACAACTGAAACATGAAAAATAATTATTGCTTATAGAGTCACTTTAGGGGTTGGATAATGAAACTGAAACACTGACCAAAATAGTGTTGGAGGTTTCATGGCTATATCTGCGCAGCCTGATGGCTAACATTCAATGATGGCACATTCTGCCAGTAAGAGCAGAGTGTGAAGGTTGAATTAGCAGAGCAATAGCACAGCTGTACATAAAATATTGCAATGCACACAACATAATGAGAGACATATAAGAGTTCAAAAGTGGATAAATTATTGGTGCACATCTTGTTGGTGTATCTGTGACCAGAACATCAAGTATTTGTGGTGTATCGAGAGCCCCGGTATCCAGGGGGATGTCAACATTCCACATTGAGGTACGAACCACATCCAACAGAATTCTGTTGATGCAAGAGGAAGCTGTCTGAAATGGATGTCTAGGTTTTAAACTGGATTGTATCCAAAAACATGAATCCAAAGCTGGTCAAGTTAACTCACTGCAGAATTAAATCAGCTCTCCTATTTCCTCCAAAACTATTTGTCAGTGACCCTTACTCAGAATTTGTGCTCTGCATTTAACCCATCCAAAGTGCACACACACACACACAGCAGTGAACACACACACCCAGAGTAGTGGGCAGCCATTTATACTGCAGTGCCCAGAGAGCAGTTGGGGGTTTGGTGCCATGCTCAAGGGCACTTCAGTTGTGGTATTGCCAGTCCGAGACTCAAACCCATAACCCTAGGGTCAGGAGTCAAACTCTCTAACCCAGGAGTTCCCAAACTTTTTAGCCCGTGATCCTCATGATTAATGTGCTGCTGCCCCGTGACTTCGCACCTCCCCCACCCCACCTCAACAACCCTCCCGTCGCGTGAAATGTAGAGCAAATCGATTTTATGTCCAGTCTCAAAGCACACAAAGTTATATTTTATTGTTCTATGTGCAAAATCAGTGTTATAATTCTGCATGAGCCGCTCGATATCCAACTGTTCTCTCTCGGAAAGTAACTGTGGAGCTATGTTGGGTTGAACTCATTCATTATTCTGCCATCAGGAACCAGTCGAGTAGGTCTGAACGGCTCACACACACACACACACACACACACACGTTCATGCTAATCCGACGGTCAACGTAAAGCATTTCTGTGTCATGCTGAATAATTCTTCCTCATTTCTCTCAGCGTCACACATATAATGCAATATCAATTTCAGGTTTACACATTAAAACGATGCCCTTCATTTACAACAAACATTTCAATGTCATAATGTCACAACATCTTGAAGCTACGTGTGTTTGTGTGCATTTATAATACTACAATAAAATATAAAATAATATAAAAGTGCTTACATTAGATATTAAGTGTGCTACATTAGATATTAAGCTGAAAGTGCAATGCCAAAGATTTATCAAGTTAAATCTTTGAAAATATGAATGGTTCATAAAATGCAAACACATTTGCAATGCACCCCTCCAGATTCAGTATTTATGTAGTATACAATTATTGCTAAACTGGAATACACAAATGTAATGTGTAAAACGATTTTAATAACTCAGCAGCTTGAGAAAATAAGTAATGATCACTGTTTAGCGTGAGATTTTCAAGGCGACCGTTATTTAGATGTGTCACTTTCCATGGTGATGTGTCATTGCTTGTCAAGTGACATACCGCAGCAACAACAGAGCTGAATTAATGATGATCTACTTATAATGTCATTTTTCCTTTTTTATTCAAAATATTCACAAATTTGTTGGATATGGCATGAAACAGCTGATATTCTGTTTGTCAAATATATGCCAGTGGGAGTGTTTTTTGTTTAAACACCTTTATAACAATCGCGTTAGTTGAGCTGTATGCGCGATGGCCGCCGCCATCTTAGTTTGTGTCGCAGACGCAGTTCGGAGAATTGGATCTGTTGGATTTACAACACATAAATTCACCCACTTCTCCCGAAATACATAACACTAAGTGGCTGGTGAACTGGGAGAATAATAAAGTAAACTTTTTACTTACACAATGTGTATCTGATATGAATAAAACGTGTGTAATTATAATGGAAATGATTATTATTGCCCCTTCCTTTGACATCATTGTGTATTTTACAAACTCTAAATGTATTTTTGTTTTTAGTACCTATATGTCTGAAACCTAAAATAAACATTATGTGATTGAAATCAGTTATGCACTGACCGGTGTGATCGTACACACCAGGGACCAGCCTAGACTGACCACACCGGTGTGATCGTACGTGCGAAAGGGTTAAATTAATTGCAACAAAAATATATAGCCCCTATATATTTTTTACACTTTTTTTATAGAAATCCTCTCAGGGGTCGCGACCCCCACTTTGGAAACCACTGCTTTATACACTAGGCCACACTTCTCCATTGTTCTCTTGAGCTCCAATATCATGGCCTTCCCTAGGCCCAATATCAATACTAATGACCTGACCACTGTTCAGCAAGAGAAATGGCTTGAAATCCACTGTGCAGGACAATCTATCATTACGAAGACAAATTGATTATATATAGGCCACAAAAGGAGGCTCTACACCATCCTAATAAATAATTGTAGTCTAAAATCAGGTGTTTTAATTTCATTGTCCAACCCCTGTATGTACAATATATTGATTCTGTTATTGAGCATTTGTAAGTGACATATATGATGTGAAACTGCTATGTATGTTTTGTGCGACATTTGATAATTATTTGAAGCAAAAGTACTCTGCTAAAAGTCTTATAATGTCTTATAACATTATCAAGTTTTTTTTTATAATTATGTTCAAAAAGCACATGGATTCTATATGTAACCAGAACTCTGCATGACCTCTTGCATTCCTTGCCACCTGACAAGAAACGGAAATGGCCAGAGTACTTACCTGAGCTGGTGTATGCCTATAATGTAAGGCCTCATTCCTCCACTGGTTACTCCCCTTAATACATGCTGTTTGGTATGCAGCCACACTTACCAGTAGATGCCTTATTGGGCCAAGAGCCAGTGTTTGAGAAGGAGCCTGCCTGGTTGTCTGTCCATAAGGAGTGGCTTCGGGATGCTCACACTAGGGCACGTGCATATGCTGAAAGGAAGGCAGCGGACCGAGTTAGCAAGCGTGAGAGTGGGGTATACTGTCCAGAGGTAGAAGTTGTTCAGCAGGTGTACTTACGATATCGTCCACCAGGACGGAACAAGATACAGGACGCCTGGGCACCTACAGCCTATAAGGTGGTAGAGGTGCATGGTACGACCTACACTTTGGAGCCAGTGGGAGGCGGTCCTGCAAAAAGAGAACACAGATCAGACATTAGGCCCTGTCCGAGACCAATACCAATGCCACGGAGAAAGGTGAGACCAGTAGAAGAAGTACCTACCTCCGTGTTAGTGGAAGAAACTAGATGGACTAAGGAGGATTCAGTGGACCCAGTGCTTGAGGAGTCACAGCAACAAGATGTGGAATCAGACAATTATGCTGGATTGGAAGAAGCACAAGGGAGATATTATGATGCACTAGTGAATAATGAGGCGAGTGCTGTTGAAGAGCCCTCTCTGCCTGATATTGAAAGAACTGATTCACCTTTGGATGTGGTTTCAGCTAGGCCAGTTCCTGTTCCCCGAAATCCAAAAGTAAAAAGTGCTGCACCCATCCTACGCCACGCAGAACCCAGCGGCCAACTACTGGTGTTCATGGTAACCCAAACAGACTGCCTAAATCTGCTTGTAATGCTGTGTCCTTTAGTCCTGATGTCCTTTCCCAAGTGTTAGCGGGTATGGTCTTGTACACATCCGGTAAACTACAAGGAGTAATGGATGATTTAAAGAGTGTTTGCAGTCATCATGGACGTTGACTGTTAGCAGGGGAGAGTGTAACCGGGGCAGGAATAGCCGATATTTAATTCCCCTGGTGATTTTTCCCTTGAAGTTTTGCTATGATGCAGTTATGCGTGCTATCTCTTTTAAGAGTTTGATCATATGCACGAGAGAGAGTGTGTGCGTCAGAGGGGAACGGAGAGCGCGCTGATAGAAGCAGCAGTTACAAGCGAGGAGAAAATAGTTGATTAGAAATTGCTAAAAGGTTATAATCCAGGTTAATTATCAACTTGTGGACCCGTGGTGGTTTCAGTTGTGTGACTGCATGAGTAGATGACTTAATTCAGTGTTTGTTGCTGCATATGAGAAATCTCCGGTGGGGGAGGTGATTCAGGCCTACTTCAATGGAGATTGAGTGTAAGTTAATTTAAAATACACTTTGAAGACTGTTATAATGTATAATAATGCAGTGTAATACATGTATAGGAAGAACATGCAGTAATTGTTGTATATTATACCATTAAGAGGGGAGAGCAAGATTGTGAGATCGCACGTGCTAGTTTCGACGTGATTGATAATCCAAAGTCCCATATAACAGTGAGTGTTTTTCATTTTATTTTCCCAAAGTGTGTTTATGTATGTGCCATGAAAAGTATTTTACCCTGTATAAAGTGTATACTTTTATCTATAGTCTGTTTACTGATTAATATGTTTAAAATAGGTTAAAATGTGAACTGTGTGTAATGTGAGTGGTGCATTTATGTGGCAAGATGTGCAGATTTTTCATGTATGCTCATGCTGTTGTTTTTAGTTTTTTGTCTGTTTATTCAGGCACATATAAGCCACTGCTGTTGTTTTACACACCTTTATTGGTTCTTTAACATTGGTTGCACTATTTCAAGTCAAATTGGGACTTGTGATCTGGTGTTTTGATTAGAGATTGTTACTGTAAAGGACTTATTTTTGTTATTTACTTTTCTTCCTATGTTATTTCACTTTCTGTGCCCATTAAAGTGAACTGGGTAACATCATTTGTTTTGTTTTATTATTCTGTTTTATACAACTTCTCTTGTTTAATTGGATCTGAGTCCTGAGAAAAAGCTATTTTTTCCCTGAACCAAACATTTAATGCTGGGTCTTCTTTTGAGGCTCAGTCAAGAATAAAAGAATCCTTTTTTTTTAGTAGATGTCTTGGCATTGTCTCTTTCTTTAGTATATTAGAAGGACGTCAAGCTGGCCACATCTATTTACTTGGATCATAAATATTAAAATATAATCAGAGTAAGCTTATAAAAGGAATACAATGACTGTGCAATAATTATTTAAATTAGTTTGTTTAATGAGAATGAGTAACAGACAGACAAAATGAATTCACTAATAAAAGGAGTTGTATAGGGCTGGTTTATTGTGTAGACATGTGCGTGACTAATATAAATAGATTTATGAGTGCTAAGGAAGCATCTATGTGTATTTCTGGGTGTGAGGGAGACTGTGGTTTTATGTGGAAAAACTACACAAATAAATAAAGTGTAACAATGATAGTGGATTCACAAGAGCTACTGAATGTTGTCTTCTGTTTTCTTGTGTATAGCCTCTTTTATGCTTTTTTTTACACATTAAACATGACTAAATATTACTGTTGTCACGATACCAAAATTATTGTTTCGATAATGATACCAAGTCAAGAATTGCAATTTTGATACTTTTCCTGAAAGGGAAAAATACACTCTCAAATATCATTGCTATGCTTTATTTTAAAACTGGGACAACATTCTAATCATTAGGGATGCACCGGTTGACCGGCCATAAATTGGAACTGGACGTCTTTTGCTTAAAATACGCAATCGGCAATTGGCCGTTTTTTGGTCTTTTATCGGCCGATTTTTGTGGAAGTGCGCCCGCGTGCACAGAATGCATTGTAATCATTCGCCATCATGTCATTTGTGTGGAAGTATTTCGAAATCTGTGCGCAGGAACGGCAGGACACGGCAGCCGATCAACGCTGAAAGTGCAGAGCTACACGTCTGAGGCACAGATAGCAGGAAATGAACTGCCGACTACACAAAATAAGAGTCCCTTTCCAGCGCTCACTGAAGCTGCGCAAGCTTATCTGTACCTGTTCGCACCCTGCACACGTGTAGACAGTGAAGGATGTTCAGCTCAACTTCTCTCGTGTTGGATAAGAAATGAAACGTACTAAACAACTGACAAAACTGATTTTTTTTTTTTGTAAAGTAGAACTTGCATACATGTTTGAAAAGCCAGAATTAAACGTCAGTTCTGTATAGAATGATTATTTTTATTTTACCTTAAAATTACATCAACTTAATTTGATTTAAAAATCACCTGCTGTAGCACACTGAAAACGTGTTTCATTCATCCTGTTAAAAAAATTTAATCCTGTTAAAAAATATATATTATATTCATCCTGTTAAAAAAACAAACAAAAAAAAACCAAAGAAAATTTAGGGTAATGATTCACATCTATACTTTTTAACTTGAGACAATAGTTATTTATTTTTCATTGGCTCAAGTAAAAAAAATATAGGCGTGAATCATTACCAGGGCTCCAAACCGGTTCAAGGAACGAAAACAAAAACCGGCAACGAATGAAATTTTGACAGGAACAGAACCAGAAACTAAATTTTATAGTTCCAAACAGAATCGAAAATTTGAAATGGCCGATAACCAGTTAATAACGTTATTTTATCGTTCCATTTAATATTTGAAATTTGATGTCAACCAATCCCGAATTCCAGTAGACTCCGGCATATGCAAATATGACTCTGAAGCCAATGAGTGAAATGTCCGCGCAGCTGAGAACTCTTCATGGGAGAGTGTCTCAATGACAATGAACCGCCTTCAGGGCCGGATTAAGACCAAATTAGGCCTGATGACGCAGCGCAAAAAGGGCCTTTTTTTCTCCGTGTTAGTGCATGTGCATTCGACACTCAAGCGCCAGCATGCTTAGCCTTTCCTTCCCAACTGAGGGCCGCAGCTCTCCTTCGATTATTCCCAACTTTGAGAAGCTCCGTTCGCCAGGGGCATTGGACACCATCGTGCAAAGATAGATGCGCTAACCAATTTCAACATTTGGAAACGTCTGAGAAAGATCAAGCGATGACAAAAGCTCGTGCAAGTTCTGCTGATTCGTTCACAGTCACCGGTTTCTGAGTGCACATATGAATGCAGCAAACTGTATCAAGTTTGACTGATTAATAATCAGTTAAACGGTTTAAAAAGTCATTTATTTATTTTTAGTAAATTATCAAAATATTTAAAAAGGTTTGCTGCATGGTTAAAACACACTACGCGTATATATATATATATATATATATATATATATAGAGAGAGAGAGAGAGAGAGAGAGAGAGAGAGAGAGAGAGAGAGAGAGAAAACTTGTATAGCCTATAAGTTTTTTAGAGAGGAAAAAAAATTATTTCATTCAGAAATAGACAATGCAGACACAAAATTGCCTAAACACTAGGCTATTTTGTATAATCATTTGTCGTTCAAATAAATCGCGAATACGGAAACTTTGATTTTGTGTCGAATGAGAGACCCGCTGGTGTCACTTTCGTTTAAGCCTAAATTAATTAGTTTTATTTTGTCATTAATATTGCTATAGCTTCTTATATTTTTAATTCTTGTTCTTTTCTAAATACTGTTAATTTAAATTATTTTGTTGTGGAGTGAGGGGAACTAAAATAGCCTAGCGGAGCTTCTCAAATTTCCCGGAAGCTGAACAGTTTTCATTTGCTATATTAGCCTGAAATAATTAGAATGAAATTTGGAGTTCAACTTTTGGACGCATATACAGCGTTACTTATTATACATTTACTATTATTCTATATTCTTTATATTAAATAGCATCCAGATACGTCGGGAACATGGAAACCAAATTTGGATTTGTGCCGAAAGAGAGAGGTAGGCATCAGCTTCACCTTGGATTAATTTGTTTTTGGATTGACGTTTTTATAGCCTAAACTAATAACTGTTTTTATACTGTTTTTAAACATTTTGCTTTAGACTACAGGCATTTTAGCCTTTATTATTTCGGGAGAAATAGGGCTAATAAAATGAGATGTGAGCCGTGCAATCTTATGTTTTTTTTTTCTTTTAACAATGCAGCAAACATTTTTAAATATCTTAAAAATACTTTGTCTTTAAAATGTTGATAAAAAAAAAAAAAATCTAAGTAGCTTACATTTGGCCAAAATCTAGAGATGATGATGCTTAGATCTCTATTTTTTCCTTTTCTTTTTGAGTGAAGAAAACGCTATACTTTATTATTATTATATTATTATTATTAGGCAAATAATATTGTTTTTAAAAAAATAACGTTATTAACCGGTATTTCTTCCACCCGAACTGGCTTCGGAACGGTAAAAATATAAGAGGAACGCAGAACAGAAACGTTAAAATATAAATTCTGCTTGGAGTGAACCGATTGAATTTTTTTTTCGTTTTCAAGCCTTGATCATTACCTTAATTTTTTTTTTAATTGGATGAATGAAACACTTTGCATCTTTGTTTTATTCACACCAACATTATTGGATTTTAACATTTTGGAATAATATTTATATAGCATACTTTTATTTAGTCTCACTGGTAAAGACCTTGTTTTAAATTTAAAACCAAATTTTAAAACTAAAATACTGAATGATGATGCTGAATGTGTGTTGATTGTGTTGTTTGGATTGTAGAACTATGCAGTCATTGCCTTTAATTTTACATGATTACAGTTAATCTTTTAATTTAAGGACAGTTCTATGTAGTTTCAACCCAATTCAAAAACAAAAGCTTAAAGCTGATGTCTGTACCATCTTTGTTTGTATTGAATGTAGTCTACTTACTGTGCAGTTACTGCCGTTAATTTCAGATGGTTACGGTTATTGTTTACAATAGCCAAAAGCCAGTTTGGCCTATTAAATACCAAATAAACATCTTGTTTATACACACTTTCCTTCTTTCTTGTTTGTTGCTTAAAGATAAAAAAAAAAACGGAAATCGGAATCTGCCAGTTTGCTTGTAAAAAAAAATCGGTATCGGAATCGGCCATGAAAAATCATGATCGTGCATCCTTACTAATCATATAACACACATAATAAATAAACATATTTAACATATGTTAAACATTTGAACAAAATCTGAAATATCAAAATGTAAAAAATTGAGCAATGACATTCAATGTAAAAAAAGAATAAATTTAGCAGCATTATCTACGTTATCATAAATAACATAAGAGTAATAACTTTATCTTGATTCTGAACTTTGAATAAAAATATGAACAGCGAATATATTAAACAATGTTTCTGAACTCAGAAGAATAAATATCAAAATATAAATATAAATTTAAGCAATGGCATTCAAGGTTAAAAAAAAAAAAAGCAAATAAAATTTAGCAGCAATATCACAGATATTGTAACTTATTCTGTCAGTTGTGCAACCTTTTCTTTCAGAGGAGAAAACTCAGCCAGTGAGCTTTAATGAGCGTCATCTTTAGTGAGCGTCATCTTGTCACAGTGTCTGGTCCGTGTTTCCCTGGGTGTCAACTAGTGGTCTCACTTCCCCATAGGCACCACACTGCAGGCACTACATTTCCCACAAGCCTTGTCCCTTCATCACGGTTAATTGCACACCTGTTGATTGCACTAAGCTGTCTTCACTTTCATCATCATCACCTGTCCATATATACCGGTCTGTTTTCTATCTGTGTGATGGAGTCCTTGTTTTCCGTCACCCGGTTTTTTACGCGTTCCCTTGTGTTTTCTTGTTTCTTGTTTTAGGACTGCTTCCCCGTTATTGATCTCTGGCCTGTTTTGGATTTTGTATTTGGATTACCCCATTAAACACACTGCTTTTGGATCTCTCTTTGCCTGTGATCAATCATTACAGAAGGACTCCATCATGGCCAGATCCAGCTGTGTGGGACTTCATATCCGTTCCCCAGCCAGTATGGAGGAGCGGAGGGCGAGGTTCCAAAACCTAACCACCCTCCATCAAAAGGGAAGTGAGGTGGGTGGCTTGGCGCAAATGTTCTGGACCATGGTGGCAGGCATAGGGTACAATGGGGAGGCACTTAAATACCTTTTTAACGCCTGCCTGGACAACCCTGTGCCTGAGTGGGAAATGGATGAGCTGGAGATGTTGGATTTTTGGGGGTTCACAATGTACCTGCAACATTGGTCTCAGTGGGATACCCCAGCCACACCTGTCTCTCCAAGTGTGATGGCCGACTCTAGACCGGTGTCTCCAGACAGGAGGACCGCCAGCCCAGCGCCACTGCACAAGGTGGTCACCAGCCCAGCACCACTGCACAAGATGGCCGCCGGCCCAGAGCCACAGCGCAAGATGGCTGCCAGCCCAGTGCCACAGCACAAGGTGGCCGCCAGCCTAGCGCCACAGCACTCCAGAGTCGAGTCAGGTCCCCGTTGACCCTCCAGGGTCGAGTCAGGTCCCCGTTGACCCTCCAGGGTCATGTCAAGTCACCATTAACACTCTTGAGTCAAGCACCATCACAATTAGTCCTCAGGAGTCAAGTCAAGTCACCAATGATCTTCATGGGCAAGGTCAAGTCACCAGTGTTCTTCATGGGCAAAGGCAAGTCACCGTTGATCTTCCTGAGTCAAGTCAAGTCACCGTTGATCTTCCTGAACGAAGTCAAGCCACAGTTGATCTTCATGAACCCAGTCAAATCACCACGGATCTACCAGAGCCTCTTCACGTCTCTGCTGAACTACCAGAGACTCTTCACATCTCTGCTGAACTACCAGAGTCTCTCCACGTCTCTGCTGAACTACCAGAGCCTCTCTACGTCTCTGCTGAACTACCAGAGCCTCTCTACGTATCTGCTGAAGTACCAGAACTTCTTCACATCTCTGTGGAACTTCCAGAGCCTCGTCACGTCTCAGCCGAACTTCCTGAGCGCTCAACTTATCCTGTCGTGGCCATGGAGGCCATTCAGGAACTCACCGCCTGCCCTGTCGTGGCCATGGAGACCATGTACCATCTCCTCAGAGCCACGGAGGCCACCCTTAACCTGTTCATGTTCTCTATTTCAGGTTTACCTAACAAAACTTGCTCTCCTGTGCCATCGATCCCACTGTGGTGGTCTTCGGTGTCGCCCTGGTGGGCTCCTGTCTCGACCGCACGGCTGTGGTGGTCTTCTCACCACCCTGGTGGGCTTCTGTCTCGACCGCATGGCTGTGGTGGTCTTCTGCACCTCCCTGGTGGGCTTCTGTCTCGACCGCACGGCTCAAGTTCCACCTGCTCCACCCTGGATTCCTGCCCTGTCGGCTCTAATCATTCGTGAACGAGTTGAAGGGACTGACACATATTGTTCGTGAATGAAATGATTAAGAGTATACCGGGTCAGTGAGCATGTAAATCTTGATCAGCAATCAGCAGATACAAGGCGGAGTTATAGGTACTGTGCTCATATGCTTGTTTTAATATTAAGCAAACAGAACACAACTCCACGTTTAATCCCCGATTTATTAATGTGCATATGTTATAATATGAACTGTTTGACCTAACAATTAAAATGTTAATTATGCAAGAAAACCTCATACTTTATTCATCTGAACAACTTATTTAGACTATTTAGTTAATGTGATCATGCACACATTCGAATAAAGCCAAATCAGTTTTTTGTCACAAGGTTATGAGACGACCCGTGCATCACTAATGCAGCATCTCACTATAGTGTTTGTCTCATGACAGCTGTTCTTTTTGAACATATATGTATATATTTGATGCATATATTTGTAACTGATTTGGCAGGCCGCTGATTATCAATCACACACAGCACACAGATGCAGCTCTGATCTATAATGACACAACATCTCGAGGCTGACAATAATGTGTTTACTGCTTTTTGGGGTTTTAAGTGGGGTGATGTTAAGTGTTAAAACAGAAAAAAGAAGGACAGGAAAAATGAGGCACAGTGTGGAATCATACAATAATACAAACAAGAAATACAATGGTAGAGCATTGTCAGTGTGTGAACTAAAAATAATACTCAAACAGAAAATCATACAGAGACACATCATGCAAAGAAATGAAACAGGAAGTTAGACTTTCTGAAAAATAAACCATGCCACATAAAATAGAAGCAGGTCACTAGTGAATGAACACCAGTCATGAGGGTCCACTTATATCTTTTCATCTTTATGATTCATTTCAGTACAGGTGAGTTCAGATTTTTTTATATTTCAGATTGATATAGGAAGAATATGTCTGCAGTTCTTTAAAACAATGATTTAAAAATAAAAATCTCAAATTATTTCATCCAAAATGCTCTTTGAATTTCTAATGGAAATGACAAACAATGACATTCATGAAATCAGGAATAGCTTTCTCTTTTGTAAAGTCGTGCATACAGACAATAAAAATGTTGCATTCTATTATACATAAAAATGATTTTGTGGTGAAGTAAATACTACAGAAAAACAAATGTAAATTCTACATTATATAATTTAGTTCAGGCTAGAATTTAAAGAATTCTAAAGAATTTAAAATGGAGTAAATTCTATGTTAGTACTCAATTTAAGTTTGTAGAAATTAAAGTTTCAACTTATAAGTATATTTTACTCTGAATTATTTATCTTTACAAAGATTCTTTAAGTAGCCTAAATATCAAAGTTATGATCCTGTTGTTCCCATCACGCACTGGGGCATGAATAATTAATAAGGTTACATTTTTCACTGTTTTATAGACACTTTTGTTGTTAGGTTTAGTTTTGTGACATCTGGAGTTCTTTTTCTTCTCAAAATGGTCTGTTCATACTCAAAGACTATCCACTGTTTGTTACAGTCATTGTGTATCGTGTACCAAGTATTGAGGTCTCTTTGTTTATTTGGGTAATAACTGTTTTGGATGAACATATTATCTTAAAAATGATCATAAGTTATCTACTTGCTTCTCATATGCTACTCATATGTTAGTATGAACCACATGCATTAATATCATAATTTGTTTCAGTGCTATATTGTTTGAGAAAATGTTGTTAACAGTGACTGTGTGAAATTTGAGTATTGCAAAGTTAACAAAGAAATAAGTAAATTACTCCTCAAACTCTAATTGGCCACGTTACATTTACTTATTTTCTTTGCGAAGTTTACATAACTTAGTTAAGTAGATTTTATACTTAAAAATCCCACACTTAACTTTTACTTAAAAATTGTGTGCAAAAAAATGCAAAAGAAAAATTAAGTACATTTTACATGGTTTTTTTCAGTGTACGTTTATTATACGTTTCTGTAAAGCTCATTTGAATGCTCTGAATAAACTCTTCTGTTTGCAGGCTGTATTGTTTCAGATGTGCAGCAGACAATAATAATAACAGGATACACTGGTGGTTCAGTTGTGCTGCCCTGCTCCTGTGCTGACCCTCAGTCTACAGTCACAACATTCACCTGGGAGTTTCAGCGGGAAAATCAGTAGATTCAAGTATTTCAAGATGAGAAATACAGCGGCAGACATGTGCTCTTTAATGAAAATTCTCCAACAAATCTGTCTCTCCTCATTTCTGACCTCAGAATGAATGACCAGGGCTACTATAACTGTTTAACCGAATCAAATAGTATAACACGTGTTCACTTAAATGTTAAAGGTAAGTGCAAATTGGGAGCATGTGACAGATATTTAAATTTCACACACATTGACAACTGAGTTTCTCTTTTGCTTACTATAATCCAGGACTTTATTGGCTGCAGCTATATTAAATGTTACATGGAGTCATTATAGGATTTTTTTTTAATTTGTTCATTTTTTTGTGTATTTTTTATTATTATTATGTTTAAATTAAAATGTAAAATTAAATTATGTTTTACAAATGTTTTCAGGGTGTGATTTGGTTGAGCATGGAAAGACATTAGCAGTGACTGGATATTCAGGAGAGTCTGTGGTTCTGCCCTGTTCCTGCGCTAAACTACTGGCTAAACCTGAACAGATGCAATGGAATTATTTAATTGAAAATAATTATAAAGTAATCTACCCAAATGAACAGACTGAGAATTACAAGAACAGAGTCAAACTGTTAAATCCAAACACTCCAGGAGATCTTTCTCTACACATATCAGCACTGAGGACAGAGGACCAAGGGGAATATCAGTGTGTCTCGTCTCAGGAAATAGTCAGCTTCAGACTTACTGTACAACAACCTGAAGGTAGGTTTCATTTATTTCTGCTGTCAGATCACCATTACAATTTATTTAGTTTCACAAAGAATCTAAATATTTAGAAGAATGATGTCAACTTGCAAACTTATCGTGTTTTGTATTATTATTGGCTTCTGAACAGAAAAACCTCATGTCAACACAATCACTTTAACGACAAATCAAGCTTCACACCAAACACAAGACTCTACAACTTCACAACTTAATCCAACTCAACAACATATAACTCACAGTAAGTCACAGGCATAATTTTTATTATACAACAATTCAGTGTTCTTTCATTGTCAAGTGTTTGTATTTAATAAAAAAAATGCATTCATGGAGCTGTTATGAGCTCATATTGAATATAAAAATAAGCATTTATCAAGCCATTTCTGTTTCTCCACAGTTGTTTTCATTCTCAGATTGATTTTCTCAGTGGTTCTACTGGCATTACTGGCATTTATATTATGGAGATGCAGAGGTAAATGAACACACTTTCTCCACTTTCTCGACGTGATGTGTTCTGCTGTAGTCCACGTTAAAACGGCATCCAGAGCAGCTCACACACAAAGTAGAGCTCACAGAGTACGCTCCTGTCAACGTTAAGTGCTAAAAGAACTGAGTACTGCAGAGGGACTGACACCACTGTACACTTTTGAGTTTTCTGTATTCTTAATTTGAAAAGAAAATCTATTCGTTGTTAGGATGACTTTTTAAGTGACTTTAAAGAATTCAAGAATGATTAAAGGACTAAACAGCTGAGGAAGCGGTGTTGCCTGTTTCTATTTTTAGACATGTGAGCACTGACACTATGTGCAATGATTATTAATCAAATGATTATTGGTTTTATAGTGAACAAATCATCAATGGATGTTTTTTCCCTTTTTTGTGCTCATAATTTTTAAAGCGGTGGTTGACCGTTTTCTTCTAGGCTTGATTGTGTTCATGGGGTGCAGTCTAACGTATTAATGCTTAGTTTTAAAAAACATTATTTTTCACATAATTTACCTTTATTCTACACAGCTCTGTCCACTATCCTGTAAACACGCTGAAGATTTCCTGCTTTTATGAAGCCCCTCCTTCAGAAATACACAACAGACTCAGATTGGTCAGCTGGCTTAGTGTGTTGTGATTAGCTAAACCACCAGTGCACATTCAGAAACGTCACGCCCCTCACCTCAGTGCATGTGCTCCAGTTGTATTGTAAACAATGGCATCATCAATATGTCAAAATAATTGGAACAGTTCATTGTTGGAGCTGAGCTGATGATCTGAATGAGAGAGAGAGAGAGAGAGAGACAGAGAGAGAGAGAGAGACAGAGAGAGATGCAGAGCAGGGAACGTGAGGAATAGGATTGAGAACCGCTGCTCTAGAACACTGATTTTAAAACTTGTGAATCCATTAGAATAGTTGGAAGACAGAATTGTGATTCATATATAAATAGTTTTCTTCATGCACACCTAGGATTGACGGCATGGCAACAACTCTTCCTCTTCTCTTAAAGGGATAGTTCACCCAAAAATCAAAATCATGTCATTAATAACGCACCCTCATGTCGTTCCAAACCAGTAAGACCTCCATTTATCTTCGGAACACAGTTTAAGATATTTTAGATTTAGTCCGAGAGGTCTCAGTCCCTCCTTTGAAACTGTGTGTACGGTATACTGTCCATGTCCAGAAAGGTAAGAAAAACATCTTCAAAGTAGTCCATGTGACATCAGAGAGTCAGTTATAATTTTTTGAAGCATCGAAAACACATTTTGGTCCAAAAATAGCAAAAACTACGACTTTATTCAGCATTGTCTTCTCTTCCGTATCTGTTGTGAGAGTTCAAAACAAAGCAGTTTGTCATATCCGGTTCACGAATGAATCACTCGATGTAACCAGATCTTTTTGAACCAGTTCACCAAATTGAACTGAATCATTTTAAACGGTTCACGTCTCCAATACGCATTAATCCACAAATGACTTAAGCTGTTAACTTGTTTAATGTGGCTGACACTCCCTTTGAGTTAAAACAAACCAATATCCCGGAGTAAATCATGTACTCAAACAGTACACTGACTGAACTGCTGTGAAGAGAGAACTGAAGATGAACACCGAGCCGAGCCAGATAATGACTCGTTCACGAGTCAAGAACCGGTTGCATTGGTTTTCGGATCACCAGTAGTTCTTTCTGACAGTTCGATTCAATAAACCGGTTGAAGTAAACGGTTCACCGGTTCTTTTGCGCTCGACGTAATGGCGTCATTGGCGATGATAAGCGATGATTGCAAGCCTTCGGTTTACCTGGGCTCATAACATTAGCACAGAATCAGTTCAGAATCAATCACCAAAAGAATCAGTTCGGTTAAGACGCTCTGTGTGTCGGTTTGCTTCACGCTAAATCACACATGTGCAGTATCATCAGCTCCTCAGTTCTCGAATCGGACACGTCTGACAGAAACGGTTCTTGACTCGTGAACGAGTCAGTCTTTTGTTCATTATCTGGCTCGGCTCTGGCTCGCACCAACGACAGGTCCCAGACCGGCATCTGACGAAGGCGGGGTGGATTAAGCCGCCTAGCTCCCCGAAGAAGGCTCGTTATCAGGGGGTGCCTCCCCACTGAATGGCCTATCTGTTCTGATACTTCTGTCATAATCACACCGCCGAAGCTGGGCGGTCTGCGAGCGATTTGGAGCGTATAGCCGCGTTTTATCGTGTTGATCACCCAATTAGATGCCGCCGGGAGCGTCGCCCACACACTCAGATGACTCAATACAGGGGGTATTAATGCATGCTGCGGCATATGAATGGCAGGTGAGTCGTCCACAGCTTCTTGCACGGGAACATACATAGTCACCTCCTCAGGTTTCCCCGAGCTTCCGCTTTGCGAAGCGTCTCTTGGGGGAGAGGCTTCGCTTATGTAGCGGGTAATTGTAGAGGGAGGAAGAAAGCTCTTTTGCTGAAGCATGTAATGCATGTTTATTGAAACAGAACACAGCGGTTTCATTCTCACAACATTTACATTGTTGACGAACACATCCCGCGCTCTCTTCCCCCTGGCACGAGCATCAGGAACGTTGCTCCTTTTTGCCCGCCGGGCGCCCTTGGCTGCTAGAGGCCAGTTTAGTACCCAAACGGGGCTTCCTGGGCTGACTCTTGCGGAACGGTGGCTCTGGTGGAACCGTGGCTCTGGCTCACGACGCTCTACCGTGCTCGGGAACGCGCGCCTGGTATATCCTGCCGGGCGCTGCGCTGAAGAAGACCTGGACCTCGCTGCAGGGGGGGCTTGAGACCGTTTCGGCAGGAGATGAGGCATCATCTTAGACTGCTTGACGGTCTCGGCGTATTTCTCCGACAGAGATTCCACCGCGACACCGAAAAAGACTGGTGGGGCTCACCGGCGCATCCAGGAACTGCCTCTTTTCGGCATCGTGCATGCCGGACAGTGTCAGCCACAGATGGCGATGCAGGACCACAAGGCTGCTCATATTGCGGCCAATTCCCTGCATGACCTTCTTCGACGCTGCGAGAGCGAGATCCGCCGCCATGCGCAGCTTCCTGAGCGACTCTGGGTCCGGGCTTCCCTCATAACTGGCCTCAGAGTATGAGAGGGGCTCTTCCACGTGAGGACGGCGTGGGCGTTGGGCCGACACCAGTACCTCGACAGAATCCGTCGACGGAGCTCTCTGCAGTCTTCCGGTTCGCGGCTCGACGGCGGTGGACGGGGGAGAGGCAGGAGATACTGGGCCACCGTTACGAGTAACGGCCAGCCTTGCATGAAGGATCTTGATGGGAAGCTCCTCACAGGCACGACATTCCGATCCTTCGAATGCAGCCTCTGCATGAGCCAGACCCAGGCACAGCACACACTGCTCGTGTGCGTCCAGGAAATCAATGGGCCCACCACACATGCGGCAAAGTGACATTTTAAGAGTAAAAATCACTGGAACGCGAGAGGGGATAATTTTCCACAATTTTCCGCTCTGTATGCGTGAGTCCACGGCGAAACCAGACTCAAGTGAAGAAAAAAGATTCTGAGTCGGTCTCTCGACGACTCGATAAGGGAACTACTCACTCATTTTAGTTGCATTCTACGGGCCTTCCTTTCGGCAAATTCATCCACGATGAACGTGGTGTTTAATTCACCACGCTTCGTGCATTCTCGATGGAAAGAATTGTCAGTCCCGATAGTTTGTTTTGCGACATGGTGCTACGGGAATAATTTTTTTTTTTACATATTTCCCACCGAATATCCAGCTTTTGGCTCGTCTGCGACTGCTTCTTTGCTCCCCGACTCTCTGCACCTCATCAAGCTGTCAGCTGCATTGTTGTTCTCATCCAAAGACGTGCAACTGCTATTAAAGGTCCCATCTCCGTGATCCCATGTTTTAAACTTTAGTTAGTATGTAGTGTTGTTGTTAAGAGTATAAATAATATCTGTAAAATTCTAAAGCTCAAAGTTCAATGCCAAGCGAGATATTTTATTTAACAGAATTCGCCTACAAAAAACGACCCGTTTGGACTACATCCCTCTATTTCCTGCAGTAATGACGTCACTAAAACAGTTTTTTGACTAACCTCCGCCTGCATCAATACACAAACAGGGGGGCGTGGTCTTGTTGCGCTCCGACGGAGAAGAAGGAAGAGCTGTGTTTGTGTTTGTCGCCATGTTGTCGAAACGCTGTTATTTTTCATCTTGGAGTCCAATCACCTTTGTTTGGGCTTCCCAGGGACGCTGTACTTAGAGATCAATGGTTATAATTTATGTTTAACTCATTCCCGAACATTATAATCCACATGTAAAACTAGCAGCACATTTTGCTGAGGACATCTTCCTTAATCTAAACCAGTTTAATGCCGGATCCGCACAAAGATTATTCTTGAAAGATGTAGCAGTTCCCTCTTTGTCTGGAGAATGCATTGTTTATGGACCACAACCGGTAAGTGTATTTTATTATTTAAGTTGGTGCGTTTAACAGTTTCTGTAATTTATTACACAAAGGGCAACTCTGTTTAGCTTTGTTAACTAGATGTTAGGGCTGTGCAAAAAAATTGAATGCGATTTTCATTTTTATCTCGTCAGTAAAAACGCTCCTGTGATTATAAGTACATCTCCAGCACGTGCGTTCAAGTCCAATCGCGTTTCCAGGAAGGCAGCCTGCTCTAAGCTGGTGTCGAATCACAACACAGGAACCGCTGGCACAATCAGAACTCGTAACGTATTTCTGAAGGAGGGACTTTATAGAACAAGGAAGTCAGTGAAAACTGCGGTATACAGATAGGTGAATTGTGTGAAAAATAGTTTTTTACACGCGAAACATGAACACATGTTATATTGGACACTGTAAACACAATTAAAGCTTAAAAAAGCGCGAAAAATGGGACTTTTAAGCTGACAAAACTTCCCTCTCACCTTCGACGTCGTCGTTGTCCTTCACACTAACTTAGGTCGGCAATAAAAACGGTCTATTTTGGGTAGTTTTGTGTCGTGACTAACTTCTCCACCTCTTTTCTCTTTAAGGCCCCGCTTTTATGTTTATATTACACCATCCTTAATGTTCACGTAGATAGCCGTTATAATAACCTCACATTGTTTTTTCTTTTTTTTTTTTGGCGCGACGATGCGTCATGTTAAATAAATGATGGCGTAGTAGTCTACAGCAGCCGCGGAGTGCAAAAAAAAAAAATTATAAACGCAAACAAGAAATGACCGAGAAATGTCTTTCTTTCTTCAGTCCAAAAAAAAATTAAGGTTTTTGCGGAAAACTCATTGTGGGACATTGAATGAAAATGCAATCGTAAGTGTCTTGACTGTGAGTGTTAATGCAATTTGAATGATAATTTTGCCGCAGTTTTTGCTTGAACATGTTACACATATCTTATCATTTCTTTAATACATCTTCATTTTAATATCGCAACTTATAAAGGATTAAAAAATTAGTATTCATTTTACATATTAAAACTAGTGTATGAAATGACAAATGAAAATTATGTAATTTAATTTTCATTTTGCACCAAAGGTTGCACAAATGTATTGGAAAATGTAAATGAAATAACAGACATGCATTGTCATTTTGCATATTACATTCCAAATTGAATATTGCTACCTGTATGCTTCCATATAAACCTTTATGATGTTCTTTTTCTATGGTTATTGTATCAACTTTCTTTTTTTATATTACAATTCTTAAAACATGAAAGAAAAAGCAATCTTGTAGACTTTTCTGCTTTGTTCTTCAATAAAGAATACAAATGAGTGCTCAATAATTCATTATGAACTGTTTCAGGTGCTTTATATTAAAGAGTCTGACACTGACCAAATAATAATGAGGAATTAGACAGATGGTGTGACTTTATTATGTGAGCAAGTGTGTGACCGATGAAAATATATTCATGTGTTGTGATAAAGCATGCCTGTGTGTGAGGGCAGCTGTGACTTCTTGTGGAAAATGACACAAATGAACAACATCGATAGTGGAGAGCTTCTCAAGTCTGAAGTGCTTATACTGCAGTTTCTTTTTTGTATGCAGCTTCTCACCATCATAACACACCAATATACTCAACTCACAACAGTATTCGAGAAACATGTTTTTATAAAAGTTATTACTTTATTTTATACCCCTTCCATCTAACACACACTTTAATGAAATTAAATAAAATGTTAAGTGATCAGCTTTTGTTCTGCTGTGTGAATAATACACCATTTACTGAAATCTTGACTGAGATGAATGACTGAAATCAACTCTGAACTTGCTTGATTCAAGCAGTGAAATGATCCTTGTGTTTAATCTAGTGTCGACTCAGTATGTCATGACTAGACATCCGGTGGTTTATAACTGGAGATGGAAACCAGTGATCAAAAACACAGAATGATGATTCAAATAAAACCTTTTAACAGGCAGTTTGGTAAATTTCACCAATACAACAAATGAAGTTGTAAAGCCATCAAGACAACAAAGGAGGAAAAAAATATTCAAACGAGAAAAAAAAAAAAAAAAAAACGGCAAAGACCACTTTGTGCTTTCAAAATAATAAAAACATTTCATCTACTGTATGAAGCATAAAAGACACAATTTTCAAGTATATAAAAAACATGAAATATCACATAAAATACTAAAGTACAGCAGACAACATTATAAACTGGACTTAAAGAGAAGCAAAAACCAATGGTTTGTGAATTTGTGGTTAGACACTGTTTTTAAAGGACATTTTACAAGCAGTTTGTAATATTAAGGTAGGTAAAGGCTACTGTCCACAATGTAATAATCAGTAAAGATGGGTCAGCTGTGTGTCCACGTATGGGCCTGAAGTAAACTAATCCAGAGAGGGAACAAACACGTGTGCACAAAAGAATAATGGCACTATCACTGTCTGTGCTTTTACTATGAGTGATTGTTTCTGTTCTGCTCAGTGGCTTTTCTACTACCAAAAAACCTATGTTATTGCAAAGGAATATTAGTAATATTTGAATAAAATGTCTGAGTGTCATCTTTTTCTTTTAAAAATAACAATATGCTATCCTTCATTCCCTCACTCAGTAAAGTTACAGCAATCAGATCGTGAGACAGGCCTGCAGTGTCCTCACTCCACATCCTATGACTCAAAGAGCAGATTATATGCAAGCTAAAGTAGACATAGATGGTCAAAACCAATGTTTCGGAGTTCATTAGGCTCTTCATCTGAAATGACCAGTGACATTATTCAGGCTCTTCAGGCACTGACCAATCGGCTCACATAACAAACCATTTCTAGAAAACTGCATTCCTATGAAACAAAAATAAGTTAAATGTTGAAGAAAATGAATATTGTTCTTGTCATGACTCAGATAAGCTTCACTTTGCTTATATACAGTAAAGTGAGACAGTACAAGGCACACATTAATCATATTTGAAATGTTACAGATGCATAAATTATGAATCCTATCACGACTTCATCTACTGTGCTAGAAATAGGGTGCCTAGTCAGAACGGCTAAAACTGTGTTGATTTCATGTGCTTCAGGAAAAGTTTTTGATCTACTGCTGAAAGACTAGGACCAGTCGAGTTGGTTTTGAGATTTTCATTAGACTGTGGTCGAATCCATGCAACTGATGACCCTCACAGTTTGCTCCAACAGTCCTAAGCAGCTCAGTCCTACCGATCACTGCTGTTCATCAATCTGAACTATTAAAGCTGAAGTTCAGTGCTGTATTTTCAGTCATGGAGAATTTGATATCTAAATGTTATGTTCTTAAACACTATTTGTGTTAGATACTGTCAACAAAGCTGCCAGGAAACAGCCCAGTTCGGCCATTTCTCTGAAGTGTCCCTTTAAACCAGCCGTCCTCTCGTTTTCTGTGCACAAACACAATGTCTCCCTCCTTGAGTTCCAGCTCTGCTTCACTTTGGGGAGGGTAGGATACCATCACTCGGTACCTGGAGGAATGGTAAAATGTGACGTTTATAAGTCAAGTCATGTTTCTTCTCAAGTATGTTGTGTGAATGTTGATTTCTGGCTGTTAAAGGGTTACTCCACCCTAAAATAAATATTACCATTAAATACTTACCCCCATGTCGTTCCAAACCCGTAAAAGCTTTGTTCATCTTTGCAACACAATTTAAGATGTGTCTTCCATCGTTAAGCAGCAGATTTAACATTCAAAACATTTTGAAATATTGCAAAAAACAGTATGTAAATAAAACTTTAAATCTCATATGTCAAAGAGAACAAAACCATCACTTCTGGAGAACTAAATGAACAAAATGGCACTATGGTGATGGGGAGAGACAGAGGAGACGAACTGTTGAATAAAGTCATTATTTGTGTTTTCTTTGCGTACAAAAAGTATTCTCGTTGCTTCATAACATTACAGTTGAATGACTGATGGCAGATGGATTATTCTGACAATGTCTTTCATACTTTTCTGGGCCTTGACACTATTATTTACTTCAGTAAATAATAGCTGTCTGTGGGACAGTCACAAGGCTCCCGGTTCTCATCAAAAATATCTTAAATTGTGTTCCGAAGACGAACAAAGCTTTTACGGGTTTTGTAACAACATGGGGGTAAGTGATTAATGACAAAATGTACATTTTGGGGTGGAGTAACCCTTTAAGGCCTGTTCACACAAAAGACGACAACCTTTGAAAAAAGCTTTACAAATTTTCAGAAATTTGACAGAATAGCAGATTCCACACTACAACTATAACAATAATGGCACAGAGGAACGATATCGTTGGAATCACTTTCAGAATATTTTTTTTTATAAGCTGATAAACGACAAAAACATTGACAGTCAATCAGAATCCATTCTGCTTTAAAGAGCTCAAGCAAGATTTTTGGCTTATCTGATCTAAAGAGATGATGCAACAAAGAACTGTATCAATTAAACACAAATAAAAAAAATGTCTTGGGTTTTATGAAATTTCTTAAAATATTAATATTATTACTCTGAGAAGTAGATTTTAATGTAACAAAAGTAATTTATTTCTGCTATAATTTTTTTAGAGGTAAACTATGTCGTAAAGTTCTTTGAGTTTCACTGTGTATTTGATGCTAGTTTCTCTCAAATTAATTTGTGAAATGCTGGTGAAGTGACTCTCAGAGCAGCTCTGGAGATGAAGTTTCTGTGGACTGTCCTCATATATTGATATACTGTATATATCTTCATGTCTTATGTTTGAGTTTTTACATATGACTAACTTATTGAGTTAGTACATAACACCATTCATTCACACAAAGAACTTACTAGTGATTTAGTATTTTCTCTGTGTGATCAGCTGTTAGATTAATCCCTATTAAGTAAAACTGTCCAAAACTTATCATCGTTATCAAAATACTTTTTATTGCAATCTTGATATGATATTGTTTACCCAGCCCTAGAGTCATTATAGTTGTCATTCTTGGTGTTTTATTTAACAAGTTATTCTACCTTTCACACACGATTGGCCGGCCGTCATGCTGCACTGAGAGGAGGGAGGAGCATGGCTGTCGTGGAGGCGGGGCTATTGGGGCAGTGTTGTCTTGGGAGCTGGCTCTGTGTGACGCTGTGTCTGTGTTTGATGAAGACGAGGACACAGAGAGCTCAGAATCCATCAGACAGACCCCAGTACGGCCGTTGTGTCCTACTGCCACCACTGCGGAGCTTGATGGAGCCATCTCAGGTCCAACTGCCCCCTGGGGCATTTCCATGGCAATAGACTGCTCCGCCTCCAGTGTAGGGGAGGATGGGGGAGATGGGCGGAGCTTCTTTTTATTAGACAGCAGTTTCAGCAGGCCTTTCTTTTCTCTCTGAAATGACACATTTGATTCTGTTTAAATGAAGAGGTCGAGTGCATCAACAGAAATGTGTGAGGTTGATGGAGGATGTGTGACAAATAAAATCAATATAAATACTAAAATCAGATCCAAACATGTTTGACAAACTCTGACTGGACAGATTCATAGCCTGAAGCTTAAAAAAAAAAACTAAAAAAACTGAAGTCTGTTTATCATACTCTACATGATTTTCTATTAAATCTGTCAACTCAAATAAAAAAAAACAAAAAAAAAAAACTATATAAATGCAGTCCATTTACCATTTAACATTCAAACCATTTTGAAATATTGCAAAAACAGTGTGTAAATAAAACTTTAAATCTCATATGTCAAAGAGAACAAAACCATCACTTCTGGAGAACTAAATGAAATGAAAAAACAAACGAAAATGGAAACTGACATGATCGTTATATTGATAAGTAAAATGCATTTAGTTGCACATATTTGGGAATCTGAATATCAGATAATAGATCTATCTACCAAATAATGAATCTAGTTTATGAAATAAAATCTATCCATCATTCACACAGTGTTATTCTGGCTGCAGAGCATCATGTGTCATGTGGCCCGTCATTGTGTAAAAAGGAATGTGATTTGTTCTAAAATGACAGTTGAATTAATATTAAAATAAAATAAATAAATTATTAATATTAAAATTAGTATTAGAATATTTAAAATATATGTACAAAAATTTTACAATTAATAAATTATTTGCACACAGACAAAAAAAACTGAATTTTATTGTTTGTTAGTGATGGCGACAGATGCCTTTTGTCTGAAGCAGCTCCTGTGTTATGTAATGTGATGGTAGCCAATCATCCGAGTTAAATATTTACTGAGCCACACATGACTTAAACTGTTACATCCATATAATAAATAATGAAAGGCAAAAAAGTAAAAAAATAAAATAAAACAAATAATTAATAAATAAAAATAAAACTGTGGAAAGAAACCCAGTCTATTGCCATGACACAATCATATTATTTAATGCTGTCAAATGATTAATTGCATCATAAATAAAACTTTTTGTTTACATAATATACAGTATGTGTGTGTACTGTGTAAATGTATTATGTATATATAAATACAAACATACGGTAAACAAATACTGAAAATATGTCCATGTATATATTTATATTAATTTAATTGATATTATATATAAATATTTGAAATTTATAAACTTAAAATATTTTTCTTAAATATATACATGTATGTGTGTGTATTTATATATACATACTAAATATACACAGTACACACACATATATAATGTAAACAAAAACTTTTAGTTTGGATGCGTTTAATCATTTGGGAGCACTAATTACTTTATTTAATATTGTTTGTACTTAATTAATTGACTCTGAGTTGCTTTAATCACTTTAATCCATTGTGATGAGTGGGGGGGGGCCGAGAGACGTGGGAACAGAGCGAGGCCGGTGGAGTGATTGGAAATGAGTGACACCTGCTCGACCCACCGGTCTCGAGTCCCACAGAGGAGATGGATTTTTGATGGAGGGATATAAAACCGGAGCGGCGACAGTGACGGAAGAGACCAGGCCTGGGTTTTAGTTGTGTTTGGTTTTTATTTGTGCACGTCAGTCGTCCATGAGGGGCTGACACGCTGTTTTGTGTTTATTTTGTCATTATAATGTCATTTGATTGTCAGCCGGTTCCCGCCTCCTTCTTACCGGTGATTATGAAGTTTGTACATCGTTACATCCATATTTTTATAGAATTTTCATTATATCAATAATTCCTCTAGTAGTATTATCCCAGCTATCCAAAACAAAAAGAATGAAAAACACATCAGAATGATTATCTCCAGAGATCTGGAAAAAAATAAAAAAGAAGTTACACTTTACATGTAAGAGTACCAAGAAATGTCCCAGAACATTGAGCTAAAGTGAACAACACTCAGGGTTGTGTCCTCTGGGTTCGCAGAACAGTCTGAATCATAAAACTGATGATTTCAGCTCTATATCAGCAGGCTTAACCATCCAGCTCAGCAAATGAGGTGAAACTGAAAATTTCTAATAGTCAAATTCCTTACTGCAGCACATTAAAATAACACTGATGGGAGGGAAAGGCAAAAAAGAAACCACTAAAAAAGCTGTAGATGTTGTAAAATGATTTAGTTCAACAAGTCTCACCTTGCAGTCTTTATCCAGTCTACAAGCAACACCGTGATTTGAGGCTGAACCGAAAGATTTTGTGCTGCCAGGGTTCACAGGAAGTGCTACAACAGAGACAGGTCTCAAGGCATCACTGTCCAGAGAAGCAGCGCTAACATTAGGAGGGGTCAAGGAGGCGGCGGCACAGCTCATAGCCACACCGACTCTGGCTGAGGAGGACCCTGGACTGGAGCCGAGTGCAGGTGACGCCTGAAGAACCACAGCTGTGCTAGGAAGGTAGGACAGAGGATTGTGGGATTGGATGGGTGTCACTGCTGCAGTAGGCCGGTCCTGACTATGACTCACAGCTGGTGAGGAAAAAAGATGGAATAAAAGATTTATGTGATGACAAATCTGAGTGCCCATTATAAAGATGTTTTTTAAACATAGTTTTTAGAAATACTATATTGCAATCATATTGGTTTTATATGATTTTGAAAAAAATCCAGGAAAGTATAAATTTAGTGACAATTTGGTTAACGATAATTAATTTTTAAGTATTGTTTGCCAAGCAATAATAAAAAAAAGATAACAAAATAATAAAAATATGCCAAACTACTTTCTTTTCAATAATTATTTATTTTTAAATGCGTTATTCCTCAAACAAATTTTAATTCAGAAGTAAAAAAACAATTTTATCATAAGCACACAGGCCTGTTTCTGAAATACATTTCTGAGTGGTGATTGTTATTACTGTAGGTGCGTGTGTGCATGTAATTCTACCTGTCCTGACCGCACTGCGTGCTTGGTTAACGGTCATCTGTGACGTCACATGCATGAGCACTTTGGGGTGCTGTCCAGTGGTTATATGTGCAGCTGACACTACAGCAGCAGGAAGTGGGCAAGACGGGGTGGGATTTGGGCAGACTGGGAGGGGTTTGCTGGGGTCAACACTCCCCAGGGCGGCTCCAAGAGGAGCAGAGGCGGAGCTGACGATGGTGACACCACATCCCGCCTGGGAACACAGGGTCAGGGGAACTTTTGGCTGACTGCTGCCAGAAACAGTCCTGCAGTAAAAGGAAGAAATATGAGGTCAATACTCAAGTGTCTAAACTGACACTAGTGCTCATCCTGAATCTTTTGACATTGCAACACATTTTACAGCAAATAAGCCGAAACATCTGTACATTTAACATGCTCTATGTAGTTGTATTCCCTTTTAAATCACAGGTCAGATGAGAAGAATAGCTGTAAGAAAGACATTTTGAAGACATCTGTACAATGGTTTGAATGCCTTTAGGTAATGTGTTCGTACTTCCGCTCAATTTCAGTTCGCTTCTGTACTCAGTCTGAGATAGCAAAACATTTCCCAGTTTTCCTCCGGCACCAAACGAGCCGGCCAATCAATGAACAGAGGGTGGGCTGAGAGCCATGACGTAGATGCTAAACTAAGCATAAGCGCAGAGTTTAAGATTGTAGTTTAGGCTAGGGAAATCAAAAACAACAGCGGACTCGGAGACAAGGGATTCTATTCGTGGAGAATATTCCCAGCATTTTCCAACTGAAGCCTGGACAAGAAGAGTGTATGTTTCACATTTTTAATGGAGGTGATGTTATTGCCCTACTCCCGACAAGCTTTACTGACATCATTTGTGCCAAAATGCCCTTTAGCAAAAATAAATAAATAAATACAATAAACTGACTAATCTCACGTGACTTTCTTTTTTAATTTGATAATCAAAATTATGATTGATGAGTTGTCAAAAAAAGTGTATCTTTTATTGAACCTGGAACACTCCTTTAACAATTCCATGTGTGAACGAGACTAGCGTGGAGACTTTATGTGTGGTGTGTGTGTGCCTGATCCAGAGGACAAGTGTGTAAGTGTGTATCATACCTGTTAACAGGACTCATGTAGTTACCAGGAAACACTCCGATCTTGCCGGTGTGCATGGATGTTCCTTTAAACCAGCCATCCTGACAGCGCTCCAGCACCAGAAACATCTCCCCCTTCCTCAATTCCAACTCATCTTCCTTACGAGGTGTGTAGGGAAACATCGCCACATACCTGAGAGACAATCAAGTTTCCAACATTACAAATACATACAAACAAAAGAGACACATTTCATTCTGTAAAGTTTAATTAATTTGAAATGGTATAATTTCTTTTTTTATGTACTTTAAATAAATTTAGCATTTTTTAATTGTTTATTAATTTATCAATATTTAGAGTTTTAATTTGCCTAAGATGCAGTACTGCTAGTCAAACAGGGGCTGGCGCTGTTCCCACATGGCTATTATGCACCATAACAAATCTACTCTCAGCTGTAAAATAATTTCCAAGGACACAAAAACCATAAAGTCTTTAAAAACTGCCTTGAAAATGGGAATGTAATGAATAACGGCTATAATGATACTTCACCCAGAGCATTATGGGCGACTCCAACACAAATCAGGTGTGTTTAGTTGATATGCAGACAAAAGGTGAAAGGTGAGACTCAGGTTAAGTCCCCAGAGACAACCCTTATTCCCTTTAGACATGACCTCTGACCCCTCACCTGTTTGTTCAGTCATGCTCAGCTAGCATTGGGTAATAACAAAGTGGTGAGGCTCATACTCTTTCTAACAGTATGTATCTCTAAAGTTGTATATTTTAAAGTGTGTGTATTTTATGTTGTACTCACACCGTGGGTCTCTGACGGCCACTCTGGTCACCCGCAACGGGCGACGGCCTCTGACCAGCATTCAAGGCGGCAGTGCCCACAGCTGAGGACTGTGACTGAGGTGGAGGAGGAGGTGGAGGAGGAAGAGCATCCTGAAATAATTAAACATACATTTTGTTAATATCATGTCTCCTACAAAATTATAAACAATAAACAATACAATTAAAGTCCATCTTGAGAGCCATATTCATAGTTATTTTGATGTCCTTTCACATACATGTATCTCATGTGTAGCAGGAAATGATGTCAGAGACATCCCTCCAAAGTTTGGACAATGTCCAAAACCATAATCCCACTGACTGTGACTTTCCAGCTTGTGTGCTGGTTGCTAACAAGCGGGTACTGTGGCTGTGGCAGGTGTTGTGATTGGTGGATATCCAGCCTGGGCTACATGTCTGGCTGAAGACGGATAAATCGGTTCCATATGGACCAACGCACACATCTGCAAACAGACTTTATGAGCCCAGTGGCACCACTACGAAAACAACTCTCACACTGTAAAGCTGGTTTTGTTGGTTTAAGTCACCTTTTTGTCTGTTCTTTTGTTTCAAGTTCTCCTGCAGTGTTTTCTCTACTAATGCTCTTGTCTTATTTGATTTATTACTTCATATGTCCTGTGTTTACTGCTTAATGTGGATTTACTGCAATTAGGAAAAACTAAAAAACAACATCCTTCTCTCTGGAGCTTTTAAATTCCGTATACGAGATAAGAGAGTCAACCGATGCACACTAAGGCCACCATTACAAAAACAATGCTTTGAAAACAAAAGGAAACAGTACCCGCACAGCACTGCACACACATCAATCTCAGAGAGCCATTAGTGTCCAGCCCGAGGCCCACACAACTCCCTGAAATAGTGTGTGTGTTTGCATTGAGAGAGATGAAGGGCTATCAGATGGCAAACTGTCCTAGTTTAGCATTAGCACTGGGGTGTGTATGAATGTGAATTTATATGAGAATGTTAAAGGGAGAGCTGCTTACATTCTGCTATGGTTATGTGAGTGTTTGTGTTTTGATACACTCTGTTCAAAAGTTATGATGTGCTTTAGAGGGGATGCATTTAAAAAATAAAAAAACATCATCTTAGAGTTTTTAACTGACCACTGAATTACTGTACTAAAATTCAGTGTCATTGTCAGCACAAAAAAAAAAAAAAGATTTAAGAAGTTGCTCCTCTATATTCATTTCCTTTAAATCATTGCAGCTACAGCCATAAATACAGTCATTAAGTTAAAATCCACCGCCTCCAACAATAAACTAGGATAATTACCATCAGACTCCAAATATGCACCAAAACACTGCATTTTTAAGACAATGCATTAAACTTAAAAAAAAAAAAAAAAAAAAAATGTGTCCTCCTCTAGGGCATCCTCAATATAAGATTATCACTACATGATTAGTGTGGCAAAATTAATTATTGCAATATCTACAAAGATATGTTCTTTTCTTTTCTACTGGTACAGTCCTTGTACACTTAATAAATAAATAATACAATTAAAAAGGATTTGAAATTTGTCCTCTGAATATGTCTAGTATACAGGAACCACTGTGATTATATAGGGCACCTGTAGAGTGACAAATCAATTTAATAAAATGTAATCTAAATAGGACTAGAGAGCAGACTGACTGTTTAAATACTGTGCACTTTAAATAGAAATCATCCCACAAGTACCTTGAATTTTTTAAAACTTGATTCAACCTGACACGAGGAGCTTAATGGTTCTGTTCATTCAGTGGTTATCACCCAAATCAGAAATGTCCAAAATGGCAAATAACAGCCATTTATTTGGTGCCTGGTTGAAAAATGGCATAGTGCGGAGTAATAGCAGTGAGTGCTGTTATACAGACAGGGTCATTTTATATAAACAGGTTAGAAGAATGTCATATGAATAAACTGATAGGATGACGAAGAATTTTGATATACTGAGTCGATTTAAGGATCTTGTCAGACTCACCACTGGAATAGAGGCATAGCTGGTTTCTGGAGGAAATGTGAAAACTGTCGCTGTGGTGACGGGACTGCTTGGTGGAGGAGTAACAATGAGTCCTGCTGTGCAAATGTGAACCTAAAAAAAGACAAATAACAAGAAATGACAAGTTAATTAACCTTTCTTGAGCCGTTTCCACTCCTGGCAAGTGAAAGCAAGTTATGAGACGTATTATGAGAGAGAAATTCTGCTTAGTGATGACACAGAAAGCCATACAACCGAGATACATTTGGGCAGATAGCCACATACAGTACGTATGGCAAACTTTAATGCAATGAGACATCTTTTGAGCTACATGTCAGCCTACATTTGTTGTTCATGCCTGAAATCAATTCAGCTAAAGAACAACATTGACGGCCTTAAAACGTCATGACCAATGAGAACTTGCCTTTGGTAAGTCAAAATGACTTTTATTCTGGTCAGTTGGGAGTATATTAGTGAGCAAAATAATTAATGATTGGGTGCTACAGCCATTTAGATAAAGAGAAAAAACCAACACCGTTTTCAACGTTTGAAAGGTAGTGTAATAATCAACAAAATGAAAAGCTGCTCAACTGAAAAAGACTGTAAATTGCATTTCTTTACTTATTATAACAATAAGTAAAAAAGCTTAAAGACTGGATCTTTAGAATGGTTCAATACAGGACCGACTCATACAGTAAGTCAACTGTCAGCTAAACAAGTCATGTGCTTAATAAACTTTGTATAGCACATGTATAGTCACACAGGCTCTGTGTGATATGTACTTTTATTTCTCCCTGTCTGGAACGATCCTTCCTCTATCCTTCCTCAGTATCTAGCTATTTTCGTCTTCCTTTATGACTAACAAGAGGTCATAAATCAGGAATAAAAACTGGAGCTTTACTTTGTCAGAAAACATTAATAGCATGGACAGACCACCTAGGGCAATCAGGAGTGTGGGTGGTTATACTAAATCCATAGATGTTGGGATCACAGGGCTTCATAACAAAACTACAGAAATAAACACACTTTCAGGATAAACCAAACCTGTGAGAGACACTACAAACAAGCCAGAATCAAACAGAATTGTAGGTTCAAAGGGACGAGCTGTAGAAATGTTCTGTGTTGTGACTTTCAATAATTGGATCAGGTCCTGAGCGAGTGATGTGCTCTTTTTGAGTGAAAACACTTCACCTGTGCTTCAGCAAATCAGACACAACAGTCTTCAGACAGATAATCCAATAAAAAGAACCACACCTTACTTCTAATAGTGTCTAGAGAGGAGCTCAAAATAGTCCTCATCAGAAAATAGACATGGACATAATTATACAGAAATGATAGCATCCATAATTTACTTTTAAGTTCGAGTCAATTTCCTGTTCTCTCCTTCTCTTTGTGCCTAAGGGAAATGCAACTCTTCTGCATATTGTATGACTGTCCTGGGGTGGCATTTGTCATTAATGACATGACTTTTTTCAACATTCTTCACCTCAGGTCCAGACTTAGATCTGTACTTCTCACTTCATGACTTAAATGTCCCAAAGCCAATAAGCCCAAACAACAGGCTTCTCCAGCTTAGACTCATTACAGGTAATGAAAACATTAACAAACTGTAAGAACTGACACAGCTCTCCACACTAAATAAAGAAAGAGGGACTGTTGTGTGTGTATATGCAAAGAGTATTAAGACACTTAAAGTTGCAATGATACTAAAGTAGTGACAGATCTTTTTATCCATACTGTCACATATAACCAAGTGAAACAGATAATCGAAAAACATTTCTTTAGATTCTATCCATACAGGAGGGACTTGAGAGTTGGTTTTATCTAGCATTTCTATCCAAACGATTCAAGACCTTCAGCATACACCAGCAGAGAGACATGCAATTTTACTGGAAGACTGAGTTATGTTTAAAATTACAAGATTAACAATTAATATATTACAATTAATATATTTCGAAAATGGTATACATTTTCACTTCATGCCAACTTTAAGAAATTAACATTTCTCAGAACTTAAGCGGTTCAAACTTTTTTTTTGTGCCAAAAATTTTTTAACAGTATTTTTTTTACTGCATGAGCGTGCGTGTTAACCTGGGAGCTAAAATTGAATGTTTTCTCCACAGAGATTTCCGAAAGAGTAAGTGCTGGAGGAGTGTGTTGAAGTACACGTGTGTGTGTGTGTGTGTGTGTGTGTGTGTGTGTGTGTGTGTGTGTGTGTGTGTTTGTGTGTGTGTGTGTGTGTGTCTGTGCAAACAGCATATCCCCCTGCAACAGGCCTGCTCAGCTTCAGGGTACATCACCTCTCAAGTAGCACCCCACAGGTTTGATTGTACAAGGTTCTGAGTGAGTCAATGTGTGGGTTATAAACATACTGGAGGGTACACAAACTCTCACAAATGCTGTGTTATTCTTGTTGACACACCACTTCCTGCAGGTGAGAATGACATCAGCGATTGCTGATTGGATAAAATAAGCCAACAGCTGGATGATAGCACAGCACAGCACAGCTGCGTGCAGACCTTTCCACGCAGGGTTTTCACAACGCTGAAATCATGCACATTTCCTTTGCCAAATACTTTTTTTCTTACAAGAACTGTATTGTAATTCAACCCCCCAAATTCACACAAGATTAGTTCACACTAACAAAAACTCACAAAAATGAAAGCTTTACTTTAATGTAACTTTCTTTATTCTGTGGAAAATAAAAGAAGATATTGTGAGGAATGCTGGGAATCAAACAACAATAGCTCAGTCTATGTTTAATGTTCCACAGAAGAAAGAAAACCATACAGCATAAGAGTGTGTTTATAAAAAGATATTTGACAAATCTGGATATCAGGTATGTAATACTGTAAGTACTTCTGAATGGAAAAAAAAATCCACAGCACCACAATCCAAGACTTTCATTTTTGCTGACCCTTCAAAAGTGCTCAATTAATTTCTGGTATATTTTATTTGATAACTTCATTCCTACATCTGCCACTGTCAGTCTAGGGGTTTTGTAGGTCAATGTCTCATCAAACTGTGATTTATTTGTCAAGGGTGACTTTCAAACTTTTACTAATGTAAATTATAAAATACAAGTTGCAGCACTGAGATCTACATCAACAACAGGAACCTATTTCAACTTTGTTCTGTGATTTTTTTTTAAAGACAGAAACTTGGAAGGCATGTCTGAAAGCTAAAGAGAACATTGCTGCTGTCGTTTTCTGCCACTAGTGACAACCACAATGACCACTCAGCAAAACATTAAAACACAGACTAATGAAATGAAAGCTCCTGTTCGGTAATTAGAGACGCATCCCTGCTGTGTTTCATGAAGCAGAGGGGAAAAAAATCAGTCATGGCAAAAAGCGCCTATGGTTCTCTTTTTCATCACTTTAAACATCCTCATCTTTCCAAATGGCGACTTTCTCTCAGTCTTTCCTTTCTTTCCCTCAAACCAGAAATATATGAGAAAGCAATAAGTCTGTGGTTCTTATGTTCTAAATGTGTCACAAAAATTGTGTAAATCAATGCATAACTGCTGCCACACAGGAGGGGGATCACTTTACAGGCTCAAACAGGCTTTTATGAGATCTAGAGTGTCTGGATAATTATTAGCGCTAAAACGCCTAGATAGGAATGTTAAAAGGAGCGTGAGAGAGAAAACGTGGGCATAAAAGAGAGGGACAAAAAGGGAACGAGAATGAGAGTGTCTACAATCATAGTACTTGATGACAACAGATCTACTGTCATTGTGTTTTGCTATTGTTCGGTTGCCTGACAACATTACTGGTGAAAAACAAAGTCGGCAAGTATGATGGGGGGATAAATGAAACAATATGCTGCACTATGAAAAAAGTAAAGAAAAAATGGGACAAAAAAAAGAGCCCAATTATAGACTCATCAACAGACTGCAGATGATAAATATTCTGGTTACGTATGCAGGAAATGACTGGTCTCTTGTGTAAATATACTTTCTAGGTGTGAGTACAAAACACTGCTGGTTTCAAATTAACACAAAGACGAATTCTGTTGCTTGAGAATCTGTCTTATGTTCTTAAAGCGTTAACACATGTTCAATAAAGCCACCACACATGCTTCCTCATTCCATCTGCACCAACTATTCAATCTCATAAAACTCTGTATCGGGGTCAGCTTTCACAACACCCCATCTCAAACGCTCCTTTATGAACACAAAAATGGATCCAAGAGCACCCAGACAGGCCGAAACTAAGATGACAGAGGTAAAGAGAAACAGAGAAAAGTGTTCCAGTTAGCAGTGTGCTTCTTTTACTATCAAATTCACATACAAAGGAAGTCTAATACTGACACGAGAAGTGTGGAGATATCATTTAAATGAGAGAATTTCTTCTACTTCAGGTTGCTTCTTCGACAGTTTCAGGTCACAGCAATTAGGGGTGCAAGGCCTCTTTAAAACACTTCTCGTGTTTGTATACTGCCACAAACATTACCAGTTATGTGCCAAAAAGTGTACAAAATAAAACATGAACTAAGTCTCTTATACTAACCAGGACTGCATTTATTTGATTTGATATACAATTATTTTACATTTGAATACAATTTAAAATTGATTTCCTTCATTACAGAAATAAATGTAAATGTACTGTGGTTTAGAATAAGAGCCTGACACTCAGTGAGTCCTAAAATCTTTCAAACAAAACAAATAAAATAGAGTGTAAAGCAAAGGGGGAAAAGTCACATTCCTGGAAATTCCTTTGAGCCCCCTCCACACCAGAACATCTGCATGAAATGACATGTCTGTCTAGCGTCTCCATAGAGACCACACTGCTCTGCAGCCAGTGGAACAGCTGTGAGTGACTGTCATTCCAGGCCTGCTGCAGTAACCTCTGTGAGCGAGTGGAGGGGGGAGAGTTTGATGTGGTGGAGCACTGTCACGTACCAGTGGTCTCAAACGCTCGGACAGCATGTTGGACTGTGTGGAATGAGAGAGAGTAACTGCTGACAGAACAGGAGAGAACAGTGTGGACAAGCATCAGAGCTCTGGAGTTTGGGCAGAATGTCTGACACAATGCTCACTTTCCTTTCCCTTCAAGCTATCATTTTACAGTTGTTTGACGAATTTCAACATTAGGCATTAAACTACGGCACATTCCCTCATTTTCACTGTCCTCTAACCATTATTGTCAGCTGAATTGATCTTACTACAGCAACACACAAAAAGTGGACATACCACCTTCTTTGAATAGTACAACAAATTTGTGTTTCGAAATCACACAATCTGTTAATTTCTCATCACTCAGTATACAGTCTCTCAGTCACTACACTAACTTAATTTGAATAGGTCACGATCAAGCAACTGCCAAAGTCAGACTGGGTAAGACATTGAATATTCATGTTATACTTGTGATTATTATGGTGGAGATATAAAATAAAGCAAAATTATAAACACCTTTTTACTTTATATTGCACCATTAAGCTTGCTAAAGACATTTTCAGTTTATGTTCATTTACTGTAATTATAATTCTGTTTTTAGTTAGCCGTTATTAATATGCAGGACATTTAAATCATTTATAAATGATCATTGGCTTTTTACTTTCACTTTTTTTCGAGATTCGCGTTCACACATAGCCTTCTCTACTATTTCTTCTATACTATACTTCTCTAGTTCACAAGATTAGATGTTGGTCAGTGGTGGTCAGGATGTGCAAATCATTCACCATCATCCCATCATTTATCTCTTCTTACCTCTCTCTGTTTATGTGATAAGTGAAATTTTATGTACTGGCAACCGCTAGCAAGCATCTGACCATGTCCCTTTAGTGACTCCGTACAATGCATTATTCTTTTTCCCTGCCTTTCCGAATACGGATTCGCTATTCGGGCACATCCCTAAACAGCATTCACATTAGCCTATCAAAACAAACTTCTCCAAAATATATGAGAAAGCCTTGTTTTAGGTGATCATGTCACATATGCTTTGAGACTGGAATTCAAGATATCTCCAAGGAAAGGCATTCGTGGGAGTCCAATTTGAGCCTGACTTTCTTCTTTCTTCAGTCTATCTTTAAATACATATGTGCAGATCCCGCTGTACTGAGTGTGTTTGCGAGTGCATGTGAACTTATCAGGCTGTGTAACCATGGCCACAGCTGAGAAGAAGCTCATCCTCAGTGAGAAATGATGTCCATACCACCACTCAGTATGAAAACTAATCTATATATAACATGGAGAGAGAAAAAGGGGATGAGGAACAGAACGTTTAGAGGTCAGCCACCATTAAGCGGAAATAATCATCATCTTCCTCTCCTTATGGATGATCTGTTTCCCCATCACCAAATCTCTCTAACATCACAAAGCTGCATGGTGTGCTCTGATATGCTGCATGAGTGTCAATCCATTCATCATCTCTCACCTGTGAAGGTGCGCTGGAGGACAGGCCTCCGCTGAGCTCTCCGATCCGGGCCGCTGCTGTGGGGTTGGAGGAGCTGATCAGAACCGGGCCGCTGATCTCCATGGAGTGTCTCTGTGGTGGAGGGGCCAAGCAGGGTTTATGGGACATAGTCAGAGAGGTGAAAGAGTGTCGCTTCTTACTGTTCTTCTTCTCTCCAGTGGCTTTCTGAGTGCCGTTAGCCTGGGGGCCTGAGGAAGAGGAGGACGGCCCTTCACTAGAGTCTCCTCCACCTTCAGATGGCTTGTCCAGTTCTATAAGCTGTCGTGCAGCACTGTTAAACTGAAAGTGGAAGAGAGTTTACACCTCATACTATTACTACTTTATCTAATTTTAGACTTTTAGAAATGTTGCAAGGCAGATTCGAACCCACAATGCCAATTTGAGCACTCAGTATGCACTTATCTGCTAGGTCACGATGAGGATTGATTAAATTCTGCTCTAGATGCTGAATACAGGTGTAGAGGGTTTAGGCGCAGTCTTACAATGGATTCATTTATTCACATGTTATTTGATTTGTTAAAGTATTAATAAATTAAACAATATGAGATACTCTGGCAAGAACACTAGCAAAGTACACGGACAAGAAATTAGACACCATGCTCAAAAAAAGATAATGCCTGATTCCATTTCCAAGTCACTCTTTGAAACCATATACATTTATGGTTGCAGAAGGTGACATGGGAACAGAAAAACTTACCCCCCCCCCCCCCGTTACTCTCTTTCAAGTACCTGAGTGAATGTCACTTTTGATGTCACCGCTACCAGAGATTACTTTCTCAAAAGCATTCACTTGGAAAAAGTCTGGTTTAGTGAAAATTGCCAAGGCTTTTGTGCAAGCTCAAAGCCTCCGCCCCTCTCCTCCCTCGTTCTCTCGCTCTGCGTGAGAGAGATGCTATTCAAGCAGCACCATTCTGACAGAAGCTATTTTTGAATGTCTTTTGATGGTTATTTTTTTCCCACAGGTTAGACACGTGGCTGGTGGAGAGCTCACGCTGGCTCTGCGAGGGTTCATAAAGGTTTTTGCCTATGTTTATGGGAGGAGGGACACGAGGTGTTGTGAGATGTGAGCTGCTGCAACACGTGTAGTTGGCTATGATGATTGTACCTATGCTTGCTTGAGGTTAAGTGATTCAAGAGAGCAGTGTTTAAAGACAAGGCTGTTCATGTTTTGAGATTTGTATCAGAAAATTTTTTTAAAAGCTGATGAGGTTTTAATGCAACTCAAATAATTTGCAACAATAAGATGGATCTTTGAGATCTTAAAGAGATGTGCTTTTCAACAAGAACAGAAAAAAAGACATGGTTGGGGTGAAAGACCGGCAAAATGAACAGAATGTGACAACAAAAATAGCAACACATGATAGTAAACTTTTAAAAGGTTTCCAGTAAAAATCTAAATCTAAAACATTACACTTAAAAACAAAAGGGAACAATGACAGTTTTAAATGCACTGATATGACTCACCTCTACATATGATATAGGGAAGATGCCAATCTTATCTCCCAGCATGCCTTCTGCCCAGTTCTCATCCACACGACGAATCACAGTAAGAATATCATCCTGAGGGCAGACAGAAAAAAGCAGGTTGCTTGTTATTCAGCCAAAAGCCCTCACAGCAAGTTGTTAAAAAGTTTATAAAAAATAGTGCAACTCCAAGGCATCAATGAAAGCCAGGCATTTTATTTTTTTAATCAAAATCTTTCCAAAACACAAATGGCTCGAGGGAATCAACACTTAGGTTGCAAGCAGAAGAAAATGTTTTTCCATTTTCCAATTTCTCCAACATTAAAACAGTGCTGTTAGCTCATCCCAAAACTATTCACCTCCACATCTTTCCAAACCTGTATTATTTTCATTTAAAGTGAAACATACAAAAAAAGAAATTAAGCTTCTTTTTCCATGCCAATTAGGCGCCCATGGGGTGGTGGATGTAAAAACAGCTGCAAAAAAAATTCGTAGTTTATGACACCCAGTGCATTAAATGTTATCATTTGTTTTTTAACTTGGAAATGGAAGGTGTGTCTGAATGAGTAAAGATGATGGCCGAAGTCTGTACAGCGAGTAGATTTGTAGCACCTTTGAAAATGGCAAGCAGTCCTTGTCAGCCTCCTTGTCTTTCAGCTCAAAGTCATACAGGGCCTTGCATTGAGGGGGCGGCTGTGGGAGAGGTTTGATGACCTGGACAAAGTTGGTGGGGAAGAATCCATGGACTCCGCCCATCTCTCCATGGTACCAGTTTTCATCCACCTGCCGGCGCAAGATGATGATGTCACCCTTGCTGAACTTGAGATCTCCGGGTTCTTTGCCATCATAGTTGTATAAAGCCTTGGCACAAGGTAGCTGAGGAACTCCCTGCAGGAAAGAGAAAAAGAAGTGCAGGATTACTAAAAGTGGGATCCCAGGGTTTCCAAAGCAACTTGGATTCATGGATAATGCAAGATCAGCACTCAAAAGCACATTCATTTTTCAAACTCATAGGACAGGCAAAGGGTGACCGTGATGACCACAGCCAGCTTTCATAGAGCGTGACCACGAGTGGAGTGGAGGAGGGTGTTAAGTGTAAAGTGAAGGCAGAGATTCTATAATAAACCCCTTGCTGCAAGGTTTTTTAAAGCCTATACACTGCTATCTTTGGAGCCTATCACATACTATCCATAATATGGACATCTGCAAAATGAAAAGAAACAAACAACCATATATATTACAGAACACTACCACATAAGATCACTGCTAGCTTTTGTGCTGCATATGAGCAATCAGTCTGTCTGGCTTGTCTTTCAGCCTGACCTTGTTGGCTTGTCTCTCTGTTTGACTCTGCCGAGCTGCTTTTTCTGTCTGTCTTGCACCATCTGTGTTGCTTAACTTACTGACTGCCTCCTTGTCTGACAATCCCAAAATGCCCTGGGATATGCCAATGGATTCACAATGTTTTGGGGCAAGCCCATTTATCAATGTGCGTGAAGTTTTATGGTGCAGAACCAGTCGTCTGGAACTGGTCAAAGCTCCTTTCAGGCCTGACAATGATCCACAGCCAGAGAGAGGGAGGAGGCAGCAGACGCAGTACTGCTGAACTGAATGAACCCTTTTCAGGCAAACTGTTCAAGAGAGGGGCCCTCTGTCCAAGAAACCCCCCCCCCCCCAACACCAAGCATAAAGCCCCATGGGCTTCCTCCACTGTAGCATGCATCTCCTGAGCACAGTGAGGAGAATGATAATCACAAAAAATGACAAAGAGAATCAGAATATCATTATATAGACTAGAAGGTATTAAAAAAGGAAGGAAGGAAAGAAGACAGATGGGCGGTGGTGTGGACAGATAGGCAGGTAGGTAGGAATAAATTAAGAGAGGAAGAATAGAAGGAATGTACTTAGAAAGCAAGGAGGGTGGCTAGGTAGATAGACAGAAAGGAAGCAAAGAAGGAAAGAAGGTGAGTAGGCAGACAGGTAGAGCAGAGAATTCAGTAGGTAGGTAGTAAGTAAATAAAGAAAGAAGGTGGGTAGGCAGATTGGATAGAGTAGGTAGGTAAGTAAGAATTAAGTAAAAGAGAGGAAGGAATGTGGAAAGGAATGAATATGGTTAGGTAGGTAGGCATGAGGGAAGGTAGGTAAGGAGACAGAAACAGAGAACATTTGTTATGTAGGCAGGCTGGAAGAAAGTCGAAAAGGAAAAGAGACCGATAGGTAAGAAGGAAGTAAGGAAGATAGAAGTAATGTGGTTGGGTAGATATGCAGCAATAAGGGGTTAAGTTTCTTGCTCAGGGACACATTGGTGTCTCACAGTGGATTCGAACCCGGGTCTCTCACACCAAAGGCATGTGTCTTATACAGTGCGCCATCAACACCCCATTTCACTTCCTTCCAGGCAGCCTGGAAGGAAGTGAAAAGGAAGATGGTGGGTGGCTAGGCAGAGAGGTAGACAGGTGAGAAGGAAGCAAGCAAGAAAGGAGGTGGTTAGGTGCTTTAGGTAGGTAGATAAGAAGGAAGTTGGTTAGGCAGGTAGACAGGAAGGAACCGGTAGGCAGATAAGTATGTAGGTAAGTAGTAAGGATGGAAGGAAGCAAGGAGGGAAGAAAGGAAGGAAGGAAAGAAAAGCAGATAGCATGTAGGTGGGCAGGAATGAGGGAACAAAGGAAGGAATGTAAGTGTGTAGGTAAAAAGGTACTTATGAAGAAAGAAAAACAGGCAGGAAAGTAGGCAGGAAGAAAGGATGAATGAAAGAAAGCATGGGAAACCGAAGAGAGAGAGATTGATGTGGTACTGTTCAGTCCAGAGGAGGATCAGACAGTGACTAAGCAGCACTCACCGCAGAGAGGACAGACGGCCAGCCAAACACTGAGACAACTAACTAGAGGGCAAACTGACCTTTCAGAAACCACATCCCTTTCTCAAACTTAAAAACAAACCAAAAAGGAAATAAAGATTAACTTAAGAATTGTTATTTGCTCACAATTCTATGTAATTTGGACCGACAGCTTTATTTGATGTAAGGCAATTCTGTGCCCAAGTCAATGGGCTTGAACAACTGAAAAATCAAAGCTCCATTCGTCTGTGCACCTCTGTGCTGTTTTCATCCCCCCTTCTGTGGGCCTCTCTCAGGCAGCTGTCAGCAGATCTGCAGATTTATCCACTTTGCTCAGCTTAGAACATGAAACAGACAGAAAGTGAGAGAAGAGGAAATACATGAAAGTACAAGGGGATAAGATTGGAGGATAAGAAACAAACAAAAAAAGAATAAAAGGACAAAAAAAGAAAAGGAGAAAAAAAAGTTTGATCAAATGAAAGTTAGGACGACCAGTGTGTGTGTGTGTGTGTTTTCATTCTAAGCCTTCCGTGTGAAAACGAAGGGCGCTAAAGATCGCTTGAACTGGACCGACATGAAAGAACCACATTCAGGCTTTTATCCAGGCCAAACAGAGCACTGAAGGTGTGCGTGTGTATGCTTGCCCATTTGTTAAGGTTACATGAACCTCACTGGTTCTATAAAAAAAAAGTGAGGCCACTTGTTGCCTTTGAGGCTTTCCAATCTCAAGACTCATCTTGCTCCAAGAACTCTTTCATGGGACAGGAGGGATAAACACCAGTCTGTCTCCCCGAAGATCTAAAGAGTAAGACTGGATGAACCTGGATCAAAACTGCACAATATTACACACTAATGCAAGACAGCTCTGAACGTCCAACAGACCTGAAATCACTCACTGCTGTGCAACTGCTTTAAACTTGTCTTTCTGGAGGGAAAAAACAACAACACCTTTATGTTGTTAAAACGCTCCCCAGTGTTGAAGCAAATGAGATCATAATGTAAACAAGATACCTAAAAATACCTAGTAACAAAATAAAAACCTCTGGTGGCTTTCAGAGTCTCCACTGCATGCATGCTGATCTATTCTCTCTAATTTTCAATTACAACTAATTTATAATTTTGTAGATTCTTTCCAGTGCCTTACAGTATATAGTGTAATTATCACCAACATGCAGCGAAAAGGAAAGACTCATTAATGCAACAGTTTCTCAAATAAGTTGTAATTTTGCATTATAGTAAAGACCTGTTCGCATCTTGGATAGTTCACCAAAAAGTCCTTTACTCACCCTCATGTTGTTCCAAACCTACAAGAATTTCTTCCTTCTGTTGACCAAAAAAGAAGAGTTGCTGGTAGCCACTGATTTCCATTGTATGGGGGGAAAAGTATTATGGAGGTTTATGGCTATCAGCAACCTTCAAAATATATTTTTTTGTGTTCAACAGAAAAAAGAAACACACAGGTTTGGAACAACATGAGGGTGAGTAAATGGCAGTAAAAAAAAATTTTTTTTTTTTGGTGAACTATACCTTTGAGTTTAGTGACTGAAATTAATCTTTTACTAAGAACCAAAATTGAAATTTTTATTTAGCCAAAAACTGACAAAAATTTCAGTTCAATTCTGTTTTACGTTCACAGGTGATGAAAAAAGTTGTAGTACACCTTGAATTGAATCCTGAATCAAAACTCCTTAAAATCATGAAGTGCAAATGTAATTCCCACCTCTTCTTGTCATGGTTAAATGTCTTGTTTAAGGGCACATTGGTAAATAGTAAAAATATTGGTAGTGATACATTTCATAAAAACGGAGAACAAAAAAACTAAATAAAAAAATGGATTGGCTCTTAGATTTCTTCACACAATTCGGCTGGCAGCGATGTTTGAGGTTTCTTAGCAGAGTGGAACCTTCCCATAATCTGTCAAAGCATGACAGCTAGACGTGCCTAACACAGCACTAATGAGAAATGTGTAATACAATACTAATGAGCTCTCACAGTCACAAGCCATCAATCACTATTAAGGCTCTAATATCCACAAACATCCCTAACCATCTCTAAATCACTGTTAGAGGCAAACTAATGTCATATCATACAGCCTTTTAGCTCACTCAAAGTAGACTCTTTCCAATCACCCCGTTCATTTATCATCTTTTCAATTCACACCCATCTCATCTGTGACCCATCACTGTCTAGATCATGATTTGGAAAGATTGACAGGGCTCCAGACTAAAGAAACGACTAGGGAGCAACTAAAAATTGAACAGTCAGGAGTCAAATAAACATTTTTGCTTCATAAATATATGAAAATGTCTCATGACAAAGAAACATTTTAGTATTCTGACAACAATTTAAAGGGATAGTTCACCCCCCCCAAAAAAGAAAATTATGTCATTAATTACTCACCCTCATGTCATTCCAAACCCATAAACTCATTCATCTTCAGAACACAAATTACGATATTGAATTTTATAATCTGAGAGCTTTCAGACCCTGCATAGGTAGCAACACAACTGACATGTTCAAGGCCCAGAAAAGTGGTAAGGACATTGTTAAAATAGTCCATATTCAACCTTACTTTTATAAATCTACAAGAATATTTTTTGTGTGCAAAGAAAATAAAAATAATGACTTTATTCAACTTCTTCACTTTCACAGAAGAATGCACACACATGCATCTTGGTACTACACGCGTCAAAGACAGACAGGGAAGAGAAGAAATTGCTTAATAAAGATAATTTTGTTTTCTTCACGCACAAAAAAGTGTTATTGAAGCTTCATAAAATTAAGGTTGAACCACTTATGACACATGGACTATTTTATTGATATCCTTACTACCTTTCTTCGCTTTGAACATGTCAGTTGCGTTGCTGTCTATGAAGGGTTAGAAAACTCTCGGATTTCATCAAACATATCTTAATTTGTTCCGAAGATGAACGAAGGTATTACGATTTTGGAACGACATGAGGGTGAGTAATTAATGACAGAATGGTTTTTGGGTGAACTATCGCTTTAAGTAACACAAACCTTTAGTGAACAATTTTCAATTGAACAATTTAATTTTTATTGCATTTAGTACAAATTAGCTCAAGTACCATCAATTATTTACTATAGTGTTAAAATTGTGTTGTGGCTGAAAAATGACTTTAACAATCAATATTAAACATAGTAACTGTTCTGAACAATTTACTGATCTGGTAATTAATGAGTGAGTTTGATAATCTTTGTGAATCTTTATGACTGACTGATTAACAAGAACAGGTTAACACTAATTATTCACTTGTGAATTGGACATCATGGCTCATGCTGTTCATTGTTGTAAGTTTTTTTTATTTTAGTCAGTCTGCAGCTCTTGATAATTTATTAAAATAGTGCTAAGAGTCAACGCTAAACGCAAATTACAATGAGAAAGTCATTAAAAAAAGGTTACGCCAGCTGGGGTGCAATAGGAAACAGACACTCCTCACATTAAGTGAACGAATCAGGACGTGTTTGGAGTACGCAAAGGGTGCATTAAAAGGCTCTCAGTGCATGGAAGGGCAGTGCAATGCTTCCCTAATGGTTTTTAGAAAAGCTGTTATAGGAGTTGGGGTGGGTCAGGCAGGAGACTTTCCGACCCCCATCTACAATAATTTAGCTTAAGAAATACTCCAAGACACAGAGAGATGACAGGAAAAAGAGGACAACTCCCAAGAGGCACAAGCAATCAACCCCATCAGAGAGTAGTGCTTACATCGTATCCCTAACACACCATTCACCAAATGGACATGACGTAGGTCTACTGACAGGAGTTTGTGTGCGTGTAGCAGCCATGTTGTTTTCATTACATCTATATTAACTGAAATGGGCTGCTAATGGCTCCGTTTATGACCACTGGGAAATGACCTGACCTGTTCCTCATCTGTGTCCTCTGCTAAAAATGGATTCCCACCTACAGCTGCTGCTGAAGCCTCATACTTCTTACTGCGAGAGTAACGGGCCTCCCTGCTGAAGCTTTAGTAGATAATTACTTTGTAAAGGATGTTAGATCAGGTCTGGAGGATGCTGAGAGGGCATTTATGACCAAGGAAAGGAGGGAATTGATGCAATCGATGTCGGGCTGAGATCTGAATAACAAAACATCAGGTTTGGCCAGGCAGTGGGAACAGATATTTGTCTTCTGCAGTGATTTGAAACCAATAAAAAGCAAAGACTTATCAGACTGCAGCAAGATCTTGATGAGGAAAAGAAAGAACAGTGTTTATGTTAGATCAGAGAGAGAGAGAGAGAGAGAAGGAGGGAGGGTGGAAGAACAGTTAGATAGCTAATCAGGTTATAGACGTACTTGCTGTCCTGTCTTTCTACATTCAACCCTTGACCTTTATATCCAGCAAATGAGCAGTGTGCTCCCATGGTCAAAAGTGGAACGGGGTAGTTAAGGTTTCCATAGCAACATCTGCAGAAGATCCACAGTTCTTTCTGTCACCCTCACAGCAGAACACAGAACTGAGAGGTGGGGAGGTAGTGAGACGCAGGCGTTTCATGGCAGGATGCAAGAAAACAACACTTGATTTGACACACACTGAGAGGGAGAGAGGGAAAAAGGGAAAACACTTAAATAATGTTATCTAAAAGCTTAATCCCCATTACAAAACAGATAAAAACTAAACTTTTAACTTTAAACCATTAAATGGTTCAGTGAAGAAGGGGTAGGGGAAAAAAATTATACAGCATAGTATGAAGGTTACTTGGCTATTTTTAACTTTCCTTTTTTGAGTGGTTTATTATATACAGGTGTGAAAATTTCAGGTTCCTAACTGGTCCCAATTAGATACTCAACCCGAAAGTGAGGGTATTAATATATATATAGCCTATATATATTAGGGCTGAAACGATTCCTCGAGTAACTCGATTACAAAAAATGATGGAGGCAAATTCCTCTGCCTCGAAGCCTGTTTTAATTTATTTTAAATCTCACGTCAGGTTCTTTCGCATTGATTTTTTTTAATGTGACACAACGCGTTTATGTCACCCACAAAGCGGAAGGAGACACAAGCACTGCGTACACAATCGCATACTGCAAGGAGTCAGCACAGCAGTGTTTTGATTTGAGGGCGCGGGCAAACGTAAAGGAACGTCGTGGTGTGTGTCCATTGCAAGATAGAGCTGGCACACTACAACTAGGGCCCTATTATTTCCGCGATGCAGAAAACGCGGAGGGAATCGCGAAATCCAGTCATAAAAACGGAATTTACAGTTTAACGTGGAATGGCACGGAATTTTTAATCGAAAATAGGTCATTGCACTTAAATCAAATCACGATATGGACTAATATCTGTAAATATTAAGCCAGAACAGTCTATTTAAATATGAATCCTGCATGTTCTGCGTGTCTCTGTTAATGAATGCAGCAGAGGTGCAAGTTCCTTTATCACACAAACTGAAGCGCGCTTGACGCTCTGGTGATTTCAGCGTCTTTCCTCTCACTCAATAAAGACGTGAACACATGAGGAGCATCTCCAGAACTGCTCTGACAGTCACTTCATGAGCATTTGACCATTTTATTGGAGTAAAACTGGCGTCACATCACATACACAGAGCTGTAAAGGTACGTCAACCCGTCAAAATAAAAGTCCAGTTAAAGACTATTGTTCAGCAGAATGTACATAGCCTACTACTAAAAAAAAAAAAAAAAAAAAAAAAAAAAAAAACTTTTTTTTTTTAAGGTTTAATCACACAGCATTTCTTCCATGTTTCATTTTTAATAGTAAATTAAAGAAAAGTTAAGTTAATTTTCAATAATTAAAAGATAAATTAAATTAATGTTTTATGTGTTTAATGTGCATCTCAGAAAATGCTTTATTTAAAACCCCAACTGAATGGCACTTAATGCACTTAATTCATCTGTCAATTTTATTGTCATTGTTCACAGTACAAGTACAGACAGAGAAACAATGGGTAATAATTAAATGTTTATTTTTGATGTATGCATTGCATTCTATACATTTAAAAAATAAAAAAATATTTTTTTTCTAAAAAAGGAAACTTAGTTGTTAGTTTTAAGAGACCCAGGAGTCTTATTTTCTCTTGCATAATTAATATTGCACTTTTATTAAGCAAAAACACATTTTATCCGATTACTCAATTAATCGATGGAATTTTTGGTAGAATACTCGATTACTAAAATATTCGATAGCTACAGCCCTAATATATATATATATATATATATATATATATATATATATATATATATATATATATTGCACTATAGTTCAGGTGTTCGGAGACCGTTCCATAGTTTAATGTGATGTACAGATGAATATTTAAGTCACTGAATACAAGTTCAAGTAAACACTTCTCTCCACTGCGTCATAGTCATAACACTATGAATTGTTTTTCATGAACACAGTAACTGAAATTTAAAACTGTTAAAAGAAAAGGCTTAATAAACGATCGCACAGATATAATTCACTACGCATAGAAATCATCTTCCCCATTTGCTTTGAACTTCTCTATGCGGCTTGTTGCTTCAAGAGCATCATTCTGCGCACGGGATGCACATATGCACTTTGTGCCGCTCTGGATTGGAGCAATTTCAATAGAGCAATAATGTGTAAAATATTTGGAATATTATATGTTTTGAATATTATATGGTCAAGTAAATGTGTTCTAGAGATCGTGTTTGTTCCAGGGAGCTCAAACTATCCTGAGTTGAGATAAGGTGTCCATAAATGTCTGTAAAAGATTCAAAATTTGTTGTGGCCCACGAGACAGAAGTAATAATAAAAAAATTAAATGGTGGTTTTGGGTAATTTTATATATATATATATATATATATATATATATATATATATATATATATATATATATATATATATATATATATATTGTCACGGAAGGAGCACAAGACAGACACAGTAGGCGTGGCGTCAGGCCTCGGAGAGGCTTTTGTTAACAGAAATCAAATGAAACAAGGGATAAAAGGTGGCCAAAGGGGAAGAGTGTCCAAAGCAACAGGGAATCTGGTGTCCTCGTCGTGCTGCGGGGTTCGTGTGGGTCGGGCAGTGTTCGTGGAGGACGGGTCCAGGTAAGGGTTGGAGTCCGGCGGCCGCACGTGCTCCCCTCCTCGGTCCGGGGCGCGAGGGGCGGCGGCTTCCTCTAGCGACCGCATCTCTCTCGTTGGCCGCGGCGCTGGTAGGGGATGGACGGCCCGGCATCCTGGCCCGTCGGCCGTGCAAACAGGTGCAGTTCCAATCCGGATCGCGGGTCCGGCAGCACACATCTCCAGTGGCGCGGGAGTCCCTCACCGCACCCTTCCTGGACCCACGAGGACACCAGTGTGCATGCACGGGGAAGAGACCGGTCTCCCGAGGAGAGGCGCGTTGGGCTTTTAAACAGCGGCGGTGATGAGGCTCCATTTCCTTCAGGTGTGCCCCATCACACGCCGCCAGCCCTGACTCTTCCAGCGCCCCTCCTCTCACACACCCACTCCAGTCGGGAGCCTGGTGAAGGGCGGCGATGTAGGACGGGGTGCCGGTGACAATTAAGGAGGAGGCAGCTGACTCGTCACAATATATATATATATATACATATACATATACACAGTACAGACCAAAAGTTTGGACACACCTTCTCATTCAAAGAGTTTTCTTTATTTTCATGACTATGAAAATTGTAGAGTCACACTGAAGGCATCAAAACTATGAATTAACACATGTGGAATTATATATGGAATTATATACATAACAAAAAAGTGTGAAACAACTGAAAATATGTCATATTCTAGGTTCTTCAAAGTAGCCACCTTTTGCTTTGATTACTGCTTTGCACACTCTTGGCATTCTCTTGATGAGCTTCAAGAGGTGGTCACCTGAAATGCTCTTCCAACAGTCTTGAAGGAGTTCCCCGAGAGATGCTTAGCACTTGTTGGCCCTTTTGCCTTCACTCTCCGGTCCAGCTCACCCCTAAACCATCTCGATTGGGTTCAGGTCCGGTGACTGTGGAGGCCAGGTCATCTGGCACAGCACCCCATCACTCTCCTTCTTGGTCAAATAGCCCTTGATGCCTTCAGTGTGACTCTACAATTTTCATAGTCATGAAAATAAAGAAAACTCTTTGAATGAGAAGGTGTGTCCAAACTTTTGGTCTGTACTGTATATTATATATATATATATATATATATATATATATATATAATAAAATAGGACATTTGTAAATAGTCAAAGACACCAACTTTATTCATTTTTGAAGATGTAGATTAATGCAACAGTTACATAACAATTGAATAAATCAGTGCTTATCTTACAATTAAAATGTTTAATATTTATTTTTAGTTTACTTTATTTACATTTTTATTTTTCAGTTCACAAAATGATAACCGATTCCTTTTTATATTTAGGCTAAGTGCTACTCCCAGTCATCCATAGTTTTACACTGCCTTTCAACCCTTTAGAGAGAGACACAAAACACATAAATGCAATCTTGTCAACAACCTTGTTATTTTTATTTTATAGGATGCTGGAAAGAATTGATTGCTTAAATTTACAGACATCACATTTTATCGTGACACAGCATGAATGCCTGTGAGATATTATCCCAACACCAATAAACCACAGAACAGCGGAAGAGAGAATCACAAAAACAGGAGGCAAAGTGAAGCTCACGGCTAGCTGTCTGGACCCCATATGTGCATCTGGACCACAATCAAAGAATATTGTGCTCCCTCTCCATTTACCTTCTACCTTCGTTAGGGTCATCCAGTAATACACTTGTGTCTATTTAAGCCATGTGACCATCCAACCTCATTACAACCCACACCTGTTCCACAGACAGCGACCTCCATTAAACCTCTGCATTTCACCTTGCCACGGGGAACCAAACTACAAGTTAGGGTGTCAGGGGAGCCACTGCCATTACAGCTCGATTGAATCAATCTGCCACAGACCGGTGTGCAAAGTCTCACGGGAGTTGGTGTTCTTTCATAAGATCAAAGCTGCCGAGCCTAAATGTGTGGACAAATGAACCATGAAGCAGGCATGTGTAAAGCTAAATGTCAAAAACTAGAAGCAGGGGCCTATTTAAGAGGAGAAGAAAAGTCTTTCGTTGAGTAAAACACTAAACATGTGGGAGTACAGCAGAGACGTTGCTGAGGCAAGACTTTTCTGTAAGCTACAGATTAGTCTTTAAAAAGAAACTGTTTAAATATGGAGGGGGTCTGGGCTTCATAGTGGAATTATGGGAAAGGAGCATGTGGTTTTCATGAAGGATGTGTGTAACTCTGTGTATGTGTAACTCACTGGAAAAATAAAGCAAATTTGTGCTGTTATTTTGTAAGTGGCCACTTTTTCTCTCACTGTGTGTGTGTGTGTGTGTGTGTGTACACTTGCCTGACCTCACTTACTACAGTGAAGACAGGTGGTTTGGGGTGTGCTGAGGGTCACAGATTGTATATCTTAACACGGCATGGGTGGAAAAACACAACTCTCAATCTCCAGGCCTGGGAGAAAAAGGCCACACAGACAGGCAAGAACTTATTTACCATTCAGTTTTTTTATTCATCTACCTGATTACATAAGCAGGTTCTTACGAACCAGAAGGGACTATGTCAGAGAGCACTCAGAGGAAAAACACAAGGGTTTGCTAAAGTAGGACTTCATCATGCAGAAAATTTGAGACAATTTTTAACTTTTGCTGCAGTGCACTCAGAGGAAATCATTGATCAATGGCAAATTCAGACAGGCAGGTTCAGTGCCTTTAGAAATCCACATTACAATATTCCCCACTTGATTTCAAATGAACCCATTTACATTTAAAAGTCCATTTACAACCTTAAAGGATCATGTTTTTAAAGAATTCAAAAAATTCATTTGTTTTTAAAGAATTTAATAATTTTATTCAGCAAGGATGCATTAAACTTATCAAAAGTAACTCTACAGACAAAAGTTTATATTTCAAATACTTTTCTTAAACTTTCTATTCATCAAAAAAATCCTGTAAAACATACAATCACAGTTACCACAACGAATAACTGTTTTTACAAGATAACGATGTTTGAGAGTACCTAATCAGCATATTTCAATGATTTCTAAGGTGCCTGTGCAAACAAATTCAGCTTTTCTATCACAGGAACAAATTCAATTCAACACAGCTCTTTTAAATTGTAATAATTTTTCACAATATTGTATTGTACAGTACTGACTGTATTTCTGTCAAATAGCTATGCAAGCTTGGTGAAAATTAAGAAGTTAAAAACCATTTGTAAAAAAAAGTACCAACCCCAAACTTGTGAAAGATAGTGTATCTAAGATGCATTTTTGGATAGCATCTAGTATAAAATGAAGATGCATATTGTTGGGACAATCTGCTGCATGTTTTGAACCTACAACCTTTCACTCATGCGCTCAAACTACTACTAATCCTCACCACCCCAATTTCACTGCCCACAATCATTGCAGAATTCTGCATCTCTCAACCACTCTTTTCTCTATCTTTTTGTTTCTGTCCATCTCCAGACACTCATGTTCTCTCTTCTTCTTCTGTATCTCTCAATACTTAGGTGACAACACTTCTGGTCTTTATGCACACACTCTCTCTTCACCGCAGCATGAAGCTGTTACGAATGCAGAAATAATGACGGAGGAAGCAGAGTGCTTGAAAGTTTGTGAAAGACAATGCAAAGATGCGTATGTGTTTGTGTGTGTGTGTACGCACATTTGTGGCAAGACAAACTGAGTGAAAAGAAGGAAAGAGATAGAGAAGTGATTAGCATCGGAGAGTGCACTCTTTTCTCTCTTTTTCCCTCTCAACAAAATGAAAGCTTTTGGCACGGACTAAAGTTTCTTTTGAGTTGGTGTGAAAGTGGCCTGAAAAGATGTCTAAGGTACATTTCTCTGGTATGTTTTAGTTGGAATGAATGCAGTCAGTTGTAAAAGGCTACTGATGACTTATAATTTGCATCTTTTCATTCTCCTGGTCACACTCATACTAGTATAAACACATTTCTCAAAGCGTTTTATCTCAGAATAAATTGTCTTCTGAGAGCAGCTCTCATTTTTCGCATCTCTTGCATCGGCGGCAGACAAATGAAAGCACTGTTCTGTCCATGCAAGTTTTGCTGGAAAATCCAATGTGACAAAAACATGAATAAAACAACTTCTCGGGTTCTTAGACATTTGGATGAAGCGAAGAAACGAAATGTGGAAAAAGCCAGACTCCGTGATGTTATTCCACCTGTGCACCCTTTTTCCATCTATACCTGCCAGTTCTCCCAATCCATGCAATTCATCCCTTCTTTTTTTATACAGCTTTCCCTCAGAAGACAAAAACCCCCTCTCTCTCTCACACACGTCAAATCTCTCACCTAACTGTCAAGGCTTCGTCTGATTGGCCAGTATATGGAAGCATGTTGGACCCAGAATGCAAAGCTCTGCAAGCTAAGTGACGATACAGCTAGAACTCAGCTCAGTGTTAACACGAAACAAGTCGAACACCTGCTCTCATCTCTTCAAACAAAACCGAATAAGTCTGGATAACAGAAAATCCTGTTAAAAGTTTGCAACATAGATTAGTATATTGGCTTGTAATATCTCCTAAATCTCAATCGTAACCTGGTATAAAGTTTAAGTAGAGCAGAGGTAATTGGTTACAATGTCTCAATATCACAATCATATCGCACTTCCATATTCAGCACAAACATTCAGCTGTCAGAGGAAGAAAAAAGAAGAACAACAAGAAAAAACAGTGGGCTGGCTGTCATGGGGACAGGAAAATGTCTAATGTAATTTGGTGTATAGTTAGAGGGGGAGGAGCCTGATAGAATGAGACTAATGAGGTTAGCGTAGCAAGCTTTATTAAAGTGCGAAACACACGCTTGCACTTCAGTGCCAACAGCCAACGCTGAAGCTGTTCCAGGCCGAGTTCCACAGGCCTGATTAGCACGACATTCAGAACCGATTCCTGCAGCTTCACGCCCACCCACAGAGCTGCCTCTCTAATCCACTTCAGTGTTACACGTAATCACACTCTCAGCTGAAAGAGAGATAGAGATGAGAAAAGAAAAGAAGCAAGGAGCAAGGACCGAAGCAAATAAGAGTCAGACAAAGAGCGAGAGTACAGGAAAGAGTGAAAACCGGTAAACAGAAGTGAAAAAAAAAAAATTGAACATGCAAAACATTTGATAAAAGAAGGATGGAGTGAAAGGGGAAAGAGCAAAAGGAACACAAGAGCAAAAAGAAAAGAAAAACAAGCAAAAGAAATAAAGACCACAAGAAAGAATGAGCAAAAATAGAACAAAGGGGTAAAATAAAAAGGAACAATAAGTAAGAATAAAACAGTACGGTAACGAGTCAGTGCAAGAAAAATAGCAAAAGTACGAGAGAACAAAGAAAAATGGATGAAAGAAGGAAAGAATGAAGGTGATCAAAGAAAAATGGTCAATAAAGAGATCAAAATAGAAAAATAAGAGTAAAAGCAAGGCAAAAGCACAAGGAAGAAAAACAGAAGATATGAACATGAAAAAAAATAACTGAAAAAAGATAAGAAAATGGAAAGGAAAAAGAGGGAGAAAAAAAAGGACAAGTGAAGCAAGAAAGAGCAAAATAGTGTTGAAAAGGTTAAAGCTGGACATGAGTGAAGGAAGGAAGAAAACTAAGCAGGACAAATGAAGCAGAAGGGAGGTTAAAGAAACGTCACTCAAGGGACAAATGCAGATGAACTGAGATGTAGAGCCCCTAAGGACCCCAACAAAACTTTCACAGCCTCAGAGGAGCATGTGACACAAAACAGAGGGACAGAAAAAACCCATAAGACACAAAACATGATGTCAAAGGAGCTGCCTCAGTTTGACCTGAGAATCCCACCACATCACAAGCACTGCTCATTAATACTGAACCACAGAGACGTGACGCAACACAAATGATGTTGTTTAATAAAACTCCTCATTTGAATTAATCACCATAATCATACAGCACAATGTAATTAGGCTTATTTTTATTTATAAAACAAAAAAGCCTATTCAGAATTAGTATAGATATGAAATATATTTGGAATGTACTGCAGTTCAATGTAGTTCAGTAGGGATTCCCTTTTTTTATTTCTTTATTTTTTTGTCGGATGAATCCCTAAAATATTTACTTGAAGTTGTCGGGTCTCGGGGCTAATCACCTGTCTTTTTGGTGTGGGTGTGTGTGTGTTGGGATGGTTTGACAGCTCACCGCGTCTGCCTGTTTGTGTTTTCCCCGCCTCCCTTGTTTCCCCGTTGTTAACCTTAATTGCTCGCCACCTGTTCTCTATGTCCTTCTAATTTTTTCCCCTTTATTATTCCCTGTGTTTCTCTGTCTATTGTCAGACTGTTGTTATTCATACCAATAGCTCCGATCATCTAGCAGCTCTTTGAACTCACCTTGTCGTGTTTTGTCCTCAGGCTCCAGTGTGTTTAGTTGATTCCTCTGCCCTTGTTCTTACAAGCCTTGAGCTCCTAGTAGCTTCCAGCTGTTCATCCCTCCAGTCCGGCGGTTACGTACTTCTGTGAAACGTGACTCATCTGCTACTCATCCTGTCACTGCGAGTGAAACGTGACTCATCTGCTACTCATCCTGTCACTGCGAGTGAAACCTGTGAAACGTGACTCATCTGCTACTCATCCTGTCACTGCGAGTGTAACCTGTGAACCGTGACTCTTCTCCTCAGTTTCGAATAAAGCCTTGAGTTTACCCGCATCTGAATCCAGCCTGCTTTCTCCTGACAGAACAGTCTGACCAGATTATGGATTCAGCGGGATCTGATCCGCTTCGCTCGGCTCTCGTTCAACAGGGAGTGTTGTTAGGGCAGCATGCCACCCAGCTCAACACCACCGCGCAGGATGTGGACGTTCTCAGTGCCCGAGTCTCCGAACTCCTCACACGGGTGGACGATCTTCAGCGAGAGGCAACGAGCCGGGGGCCCGTTCCTCACACCAGTATGTCACACGAGTCCGAACCCCATGCCAACAATCCGCCGGTCTACGATGGCGATCCTAACGCCTGTCAAGCGTTTCTCTCCCAATGCTCGCTGGTGTTTTCTCTGCAGCCCCGGCGTTACGCAAATGAAGAGACCAAGGTGGCTTATGTCCTTACACTCCTCTCGGGCCGTGCCCGCGAATGGGGAATCGCCGTATGGAGATCGCGGGCTCCCTGTTGTGCCACTTTCGCGGATTTCAGTCTAGAGATGGCCAAATTGTTTGATCGCTCTGCTCAGGGTGACGAGGCGGCGGCCCAGTTATCACGACTGTCTCAGGGGAGGAGCTCCGTCACTGACTATGCTATCCAGTTCCAGACTTTAGCTGCGGCATGCGGCTGGAATGAGAGCGCGCTGCGCGCTCGTTTTCTTGAGGGGTTGGATTTCGCCATTTCGGATGAACTCGCGGCCATAGAGCTCCCGCGGGAATTGGATAGGCTCATTAGTCTCGCGCTCCGCATTGAGGGTCGTCTTAGCCGGCGCCGCCAACAACGGCAAACACCCGCCCCGTGGCGCCACCTAGAGTCCTCCTCTGCCAGTTCAGCCGGCCGACAGCCCTCGGAGGAGGAGCCCATGCAGTTGGGTCGTCTACGGCTTACACCACGGCAGAAGCAGGAGCGTCTGTCGTCGGGGGCGTGTCTATACTGCGGCAAGGGAGGCCACTTTGCCCTTCAGTGTCCGTTAAAAGCCAGGGCCCACCAGTGAGGAGGAGAGTCCTGGTGGGCACGGTTCTCAGCTCAAGCTCTCCTGCAGCACGCACTCAGCTGCCGTTCCAACTCTCCTTCCAGAGTCGTTTACACACTGGTCTCGCCCTTGTGGACTCAGGGGCTGAGGGGAACTTCCTTGACGCTGCCTCTGCTCAACGTTGGAGAATCCCACTTGTTCCTTTAGTTAGTCCCGTTTCAGCATGGTCATTAGCTGGCCGTCCCCTTACCACCATCACCCACGTCACTCCTAAGATAGACCTCCATATTGCTGGCAGTCATCATGAGCGGATTGAACTGTTTATTATTGATTCCCCTAAGGCTCCTTTAATTCTGGGACACCCATGGTTGCACAAGCACAATCCCCACATTGATTGGGTTAGTAATTCAGTTTTAGCCTGGAGTCAGTCTTGTCACGTGTCATGTTTGGGTGCTGCTTTTTGTCCTGTCTCTGTGTCTTGTGTTCCTCAGGAGGATCCCTCTGACCTGACTGGTGTTCCGGCGGAGTACCATGATCTTCGGGCGGTCTTCAGTAGGGCCCGGGCCACCTCGCTACCTCCGCATCGCCCTTACGACTGTGCCATTGATCTCCTCCCGGGCTCTTCTCCGCCTAAGGGTCGTTTATATTCCCTTTCAGGTCCTGAGAGAGAGGCCATGGACAAGTACATACGTGAGTCACTTCAGGCTGGGCTCATCCGCCATTCCTCCTCTCCCGCTGGTGCAGGATTTTTCTTTGTTCAGAAGAAGGACGGCTCCCTGCGGCCTTGTATTGATTACAGAGGTTTGAATGACATTACTATCAAGAACAGGTACCCCCTACCTTTAATGTCTTCTGCTTTTGAATTATTACAGGGAGCTCGGGTCTTCACCAAGTTAGACCTGCGCAACGCCTACCACTTGGTGCGCATTCGGGAGGGGGATGAGTGGAAGACGGCATTTAACACCCCTTCGGGACACTACGAGTACTTGGTTCTTCCGTTTGGTCTGACCAATGCTCCAGCCGTTTTCCAGGGACTCGTCAACAGCGTGTTGGGTGACATGATTAATCAATTTGTCTTTGTGTATTTGGATGATATTTTGATTTTTTCTTCTTCTCTCCAATTACACACCCAGCATGTCAGACGGGTTCTCCAGCGGTTACTAGAGAACCAGTTGTTTGTCAAGGCGGAGAAGTGCGAATTCCACGCTGAGTCTGTTACGTTCCTTGGCCATATTATTTCTACGGAGGGGATCAAGCCTGATCCCGCTAAGATTGAAGCTGTTGCCCAGTGGCCGGTCCCTGACTCCCGGAAGGCTCTGCAGCGTTTCCTGGGTTTTGCCAACTTCTACCGGCGTTACATCCGGAATTTTGGTCAGATCGCTGCACCGCTGACAGCCTTAACCTCCACTAAGGTGTCCTTCAGGTGGAACCGGGAGGCGCAGGTAGCCTTTGACATTTTAAAGTCCCGTTTTGTCTCTGCACCTGTTCTGATGGTTCCAGATCCGGAGGCCCAGTTTATTGTCGAGGTTGATGCTTCGGACGTTGGGGTTGGCGCAGTTCTATCTCAGCGTTCCCTCCATGATGGGAAGGTTCATCCTTGTGCATTCTTCTCTCGTCGTCTCAGCCCTGCAGAACGTAACTATGACATCGGCAACAGAGAGCTGCTGGCGGTACGATTGGCCTTGGGTGAGTGGCGTCATTGGTTGGAGGGGTCAGCGCAGCCCTTCTTGGTCTGGACGGATCACAAGAACCTTGAATACGTCCGTTCGGCCAAGAGGCTGAGCTCGCGTCAGGCCCGCTGGGCGCTCTTCTTTGCCAGATTCAACTTCACCCTCTCGTACCGGCCGGGATCAAAGAACACCAAGCCTGATGCCCTCTCTCGCCTGTTCGGTGCTCCGGGAGGGGAGTTTGCGGCCGATGCCATCCTTCCTGAGGGGGTGGTGGTCGGGGCCCTTTCGTGGGGTATCGAGCAGCGAGTTGAGGAGGCCGGTCGAGGGGTGCAGGTGCCGGGAGAGTGTCCGGCGGGCAGGTTGCCGGTGCCGGCTGCGCTGCGCTCTGAGGTCCTTGAGTGGGGGCACTCATCCAGGTTAGTCTGCCATCCAGGTATTCGGAGAACGTTGTCTGCCATCCGACAGCGTTTTTGGTGGCCTACTATGGCTGCGTATGTTAGACAGTTTGTGTTGGCCTGCCCCACATGTGCCCAAAGTAAGCCTGTCAATCGCCCTCCTGATGGTCTACTGCATCCTCTCCCTATCCCTTCCCGTCCTTGGTCACACATTGCCCTTGATTTCGTCTCTGGGCTTCCTCCTTCGAAGGGAAACACTGTAGTTCTCACGGTGGTGGATCGCTTTTCCAAAGCGGTTCATTTTATTCCCCTGCCCAAGTTACCCTCCGCCCGGGAGACCGCCCAACTGGTGGTGGATCACGTCTTCCGTCTCCACGGGTTACCGGTGGATGTTGTTTCAGATAGGGGTCCCCAGTTCGTCTCTCGGTTCTGGAGGGAATTTTGTACACAGATTGGGGCCTCTGCTAGTCTGTCATCTGGTTTTCATCCTCAGACCAATGGGCAGTGTGAGCGGGCCAACCAGGATCTAGGAAGAATGCTCCGCTGTCTAGCATCCAACAATCCGAGTTCCTGGTGTCAGCAGCTCTCCTGGGCAGAATACGCCCATAACACCCTTCCTGCGGCCGCGTCAGGTATGTCCCCTTTTGAGTGTGCTGTTGGTTATAATCCACCTCTGTTCCCATCACAGGAACCCGACGCAGCGGTTCCATCCGCCCTGGCTTTCGTCCAGCGCTGCCGTCGCACCTGGGAGAGAGTCAGGAGGATTTTGGTCCAAACCTCTGACAGAACCAAGGCTGCAGCTGATCGTCGCCGGTCCTCTCCTCCTACCTATGTGTGTGGTCAACGGGTTAGGCTCTCTACCAAGGATCTGCCTCTCCGGGCGCCTTCTCGTAAGCTGGCACCCAGATTCATTGGGCCTTTCCGCATCACCAAGGTGGTTAGTCCGGTGGCGATCAGGCTCAAGCTCCCTCCTACTCTTGGTCGGGTTCACCCGGTGTTTCATGTTTCCAGGGTCAAGCCTGTGTTCTCTTCCCCCCTTAATCCTGCTTGCAGTCGCCCCACCCCCCCACCCCCTCATCTTGTGGATGGATCTCCTACCTATACGGTTAAGAGATTACTCGATGAGCGGCGCCGCGGCAGGGGGTTTCAGTATCTTGTGGACTGGGAGGGGTATGGTCCAGAGGAGAGGTGTTGGGTGCCGTCCCGGGACATTCTGGACCGCTCGTTGATTGAGGACTTCCGGCGGCATCGAGGTAGGCCCCTTCCTAGAGCGCCAGGTGACACTTCTGGGAGGGGGGGTACTGTCGGGTCTCGGGGCTAATCACCTGTCTTTTTGGTGTGGGTGTGTGTGTGTGTTGGGATGGTTTGACAGCTCACCGCGTCTGCCTGTTTGTGTTTTCCCCGCCTCCCTTGTTTCCCCGTTGTTAACCTTAATTGCTCGCCACCTGTTCTCTATGTCCTTCTCATTTTTTCCCCTTTATTATTCCCTGTGTTTCTCTGTCTATTGTCAGACTGTTGTTATTCATACCAATAGCTCCGATCATCTAGCAGCTCTTTGAACTCACCTTGTCGTGTCTTGTCCTCAGGCTCCAGTGTGTTTAGTTGATTCCTCTGCCCTTGTTCTTACAAGCCTTGAGCTCCTAGTAGCTTCCAGCTGTTCATCCCTCCGGTCCGGCGGTTACGTACTTCTGTGAAACGTGACTCATCTGCTACTCATCCTGTCACTGCGAGTGAAACGTGACTCATCTGCTACTCATCCTGTCACTGCGAGTGAAACCTGTGAAACGTGACTCATCTGCTACTCATCCTGTCACTGCGAGTGTAAACTGTGAACCGTGACTCTTCTCCTCAGTTTCGAATAAAGCCTTGAGTTTACCCGCATCTGAATCCAGCCTGCTTTCTCCTGACAGAAGTAACCCTTGAGATTGTAAGTCAATATTTTCAGAAACACAATTGCAGTTTCCTGGTTCTCTGATGTTGGTCAATTTATTATTTATTTAGAAATATTTATATCTTTCTTCATTTTTTTTTTGTGGCCATTTTTTTGCCCTCAGGACAGTATAGAGAGCAAACAGAAAGCGAAGTTGGAGAGAGAGCCAGGACTCAAAACTCAGGACCCCAAAGCTCAACCAAATGTTACATAAAGCATATGTCAGAGCACTGCCCAAAAGGCTATCATATCCAACTACATTCTTATGATTTAAATAGTTTTTTTTCTTCTGTCCTGCAGTTCCTTTACAAACTCTGCCCTACAGCAAACTCACGAAAATCCTGAAAGGACACAGATTTAGGGAGGAGGAAGGGAATGTTTGCACACACACAACCACTGTAAACTTCTCAACTATGTGCAGCTTATTCTTTTGGGTAGGGGTCAAAGGTCAAACCAAAAATAAGGCCATCAATCAACATGAGGCAGAAGACCTGTCAATCAATCACACTTGTTTAGGCATCAGCATCAAGACTGAGGGAGAATCTCAAAAACTGAACACGCCCTCTGAGAATCAAACTATAGAGCTCTTATTATAGACCAAACTACAGATCAAAATCAAACCAGACATACAAATGGTGTGTTAAAGCGAATCAGAGTCGTGAGACCACACACAGTGATGTGTAGATTTGTGGGCCATCACAGGTGTTACAGATTTACTATAAAACAGCAGCACCAAAATAAAACAATACAAACACACAAACACAGCTGTCAGGAGAGCTCAGGTGTCTTACAAACCTGCCACCTATCTCACACACACAAAGAGTGGCATGATGATATATGGATTGGTTAGCACTTATTGATTGGTGAATAATGACCAGATGTGACTCAGCTGGGAAAGATACAAATGGCAGCAAATGAACGCAAGAAAGCTTGTGTGTGTGTGCATGTAGCAGATGTTAATAACACCAAATGAATATTCAAGTCTAGTCTCAGCCTCATATAACAAACCTACAGATTAAGATTCCAAGTTTATGCAACTTTTGAGAGTAAGGGCATTAATAAGACCTCCCGAAATCATCTTTCCTGATAGTAACACTTAAATATATATATATACAGTAGACAGGGCTTGACATTAAGCTTTGACATGTGCTCGTCCTTCTGACAAGTAAATCAGTCATTCACTTGGCCGAGTAAAAAAGTTACCTGTCAGCTGTTTTTTTGTTTGTTTGTTTTTTGGCGCAAATTAAATTTATTCTGAAGCAATAGTCTCATCAGTACTCTATCAGGTATTACCTTAATCAGCATATTTGTGATATTTGCCTTAAATTGATTGCTGTTACACTTTCTGACTTTATGAAGGAGAATATTTTCCTAACATGATTAAATGTACATGTCACCATTTACTAGGGCTGCTCGATTATGACAAAAATCATAATCACGATTATTTTGGTCAATATTGTAATCACGATTATTTAACACGATGATGAGGAGGCCATATGACCAAAACTTCATATGATTTATTTAAAGAAAGTGATACATATCAAATATGTATTTTCTGTAAATAATGTTGCTATGGCATCTACATTGTAGAGACCAGCGGAATTTCAAACAAACAAACAAAAAATCCACAAAATTATAGAAAATGACTGAAAATAATTAAACTGTCAGTAATAAAAAAGCAAAGGACAAATGCAATAGACTAAAAAGATACAAATTAAACAAACTGTGCTTTAATGTTTATTTTATGCAAGTATCAAGCAGTTTACAGCCTACTACAGAAATGAATAATCAAATGTAAAATAAACAGCAGTCTTCACTGTAAGAATGAAACTTTTTTTGTTTCTTAAAGCTACAGAAGTCCTTCACTCAAGAGCAGTGTGTGATGATAAATTTGTCTTTTGTTGTTTGATTAATAAGTACACAGTCGCAGCAGGAAAATAGCCCGCTGTTAGTTTAAGAGCCGCACGGATCCAAATTACTGTAAAACTCTTTACGTTCATTTATTACATGACCGACCAACATTTGTAATTGCATATTTTTGATAGTTTCTGAAAAAGTTACGTTCAGTTTTATAAAGTTATGTTCATTTTTTTTTAAGCAAATATAATTCCATAAAAGTCTGGAAAACATGACTCCTGTTCACATGATATTACATGTAGTATATAGAATATTTATCTTTTTTTCTACCGCAGTCTGTTTGTACAGGTTTGTTTCTTTGTGTGTGCTAATATGCTTATAGTTTTGATTTCTCTGCGAGTCAGACCAACTGCACAAGCCCCAACTGACACGACCTTGATACTTTCAATACATTATCTGTTATTAGTCACCGCTTACACTGAAAGTAATAAAATCAGAATCATTCGTGCCAAAGTTTCCGTGCTGCCCTAGTTATTGTTTGTTATTAAAATTTTGATCAGGTTACTTGGCCGGTCGGGCAAGTACAATTCTCTTTCACTTGCCCCTTCGTAAAAACCACTTGTCCCGGACAAGTGTTAATATTGAGCCCAGCAGTAGAGATAAAAATAAGAGAACAATTTCCTAAATTTCAAGGTCAATGATTAGACCTATTTGAAGTTATCCTAAAAGGAGTAAAAGTGCAGTTTTTAAAGCATTTTTCAAAAGTTATATATATTCTAAATATTCTAAAGCACAGTATAAAAACTTCAATAAGATATTTGAAAAGGTACACTGATATAAGTAGAGAACATGTTTTGATACCTCCCAGTTATTGATGTTAATCTGGCACCTCATGCTAATTTCCTTCATTATCCGACAAACATTATTTAACTGGCAGCCTAACTTTCTAGTTTTCAATGACTTTCCAAGAGAGTGAGCCGATCTCAAAGTGACAGAAACCCTGCGACAGCAGGCTGTTAAAATGAAGGCCACTAGCAGCCAAATTAGTCATTCCAAATCTGTCATTTCTAGAACACTGCATCTTTACAATGTCACTAAAAAAAGCTAGCCTAACCTATGCTGACAAGCATGTTGTGTGGACAGAGGAGAACTGGTCCAAAGTTCACTTCAGTGATGAGAGCAAGTTAAATTTATTTGGGTGCAATGGGAAACATGTATTAATCATCAAACTGGGGAAAGACTGAACCCAAAGTGTGTAAAGAAATCAGTGAAAGGTGAAGAAGGAAGTGTCATGGTGTGGCGGATGTTTTTCTGCAGCAAGAGTTGAGCCTCTTAAGGAGCTTTCTAACTGCATAGTTCTAGGAACTTAGTTCATGAGTTTCGTGATAACGGAGATGGAATGTAAACGCACAATTTACGTGATTGAAAGAGCATGAAAATCTGACAAAATCTGCTATGACTATTTTTTATTTTATCATAGAGATTGAGAAAAGAGCATTATGCTGCAGACAACAGGTAAATGGCTTATCACAGTTTTCCATGTTTTTGGAGTAAATATTTTTACACAAAAATGCCAGTAGCCAGTGTTTCATAAGTGTTTGGCCAATCAGTGTACACATACGTCACTGTTTTAGACCCTACTCTGAACTCGGAGGCAATTTAGTTGCCCCAAAATATGTTCCTAGTTCCTGTGGTGGGAACACCCAAAAAATGTTATGAAAATGTTCCTCCGGTGCAAAAGTGCTTTTATACAGCTACATGGCAGCATAAATGCAAATGTTTATCGGAAACTCCTGCGGCAGTATGCGGTTCCTTCCTTGCGTTCATCACCCAATCAGAAAGCAATTTCCATGCACTTCATTGTCCCCATCACACAAAAAAAGTAAAGCTGTTACTTGAAGCTGAAAACACCGAAATAATGAAATGGCCAGCCCAGAGTTCTGATCTAAACTTGACTGAGAATCTCTGGAGAATCTTTGGAGAAAAAGTTGTGGCTAAGAAAACCACTGTGGAAGAGACTAGATGCGGAGTAGACCAAAATCACACCAGATCAGTGTGAGAGACCAGTCATGTCCTGTGGCTGCAGATGTGCTGAAGTTATTCAAAGCAATGGCCTCTAAACTTCCTACTAATTTTTGACTGCTGTAACCTTCAGAAATTTTAGTTTTATTATTTTTTTCCATGCTACAATCATTGCTGTACTCTAATTTGATCTCTGTGTTTTCCACAAAATTAAGGTTACATTTTTTGTTGAAGTGCTTTGTTTTTATTTGTATAAAACACTTACAAAAAAGCTATTTTCTACTAGCATGATACAGCCACAACTAAAATTGCTTCCCATTTTAAACAATGATTACATCATTTCTGAAAAAAATCAAGTGTTCAAAAACTGTTTTGATCTCCACTGATCTCAACTCTTCACTCCAACTATAACATTTAAAAAAAAAAAAAAAAATTCTGTAAGAATAGGAAAGAACATGAGGTAACAACAAAAACATTGGCTAAATGCTTTACATCAGATGTTGTTTTTCTGCCTAAGCGGGTGATTCTTGTCCAGAATAAGCTAAAAGTGCTCCAAACAGTGAGCAGAAAGTCATTGTGAGAATAATATCAGTCGTACAAACTACAAACTTTAATACACTACACAAGTAATAATACTGAGAAAACAAACAACATTTAAAGCAAACCAGATTCAAATTCAGACTAATTAATTCAAGCAAATTAATTCAAACCAGAATTAGTCCAGTTTCAGATAAAACGAGTAATGCCTGACACAGAGGGTACTTAAAACACACAGAAACAGAGAATCTCTCACACACACCCTTCCCCAAGGGCCCATCTGCATTCTCCACTAAACAGCAAGACCGTCTCCAAGGTTACACTTCTAACACCTGATTAGGTCTTTTGATCCCTACCCTGAAATTATGTAACCTCAGGGCAGAGAAATGGACAGTTACACCCAACAGAGCCACAGCATACACAAACACATCCAAACAACAAATCCAAAACACCTGCCTGCGGCGGCACGCTAACTGACGTCTGAGGGCACAAATACACCCAAACACACTCAAAACAACAGAAACGTGCACAAATAGTGGGCTAAACTGTGAATTACAACTCACATAAACCTCATTTATTGTTAATACACACATTCACACACAAATATTAACCATCTGGAGGCCTGTGGGAAACATTACGCTGTTGAGAACGACTTCCTGCTATCGGCTAGGAGAGATATGAGGGAGGGAATTACAAAAGTCGAAAAAGATTAAAAGGCAGAGAACAAGAAAATGGAAGCGAGGGAGTAATGGGTAATAAAGGAAGGGAGAGAGGGGGAAATGAGCTGATATACTTGCAGAGAGCACAGCGGGATGGAAAAGAGGAGACAAGCCTGAGAAAAAGAGAGAGAAGGGGATCTGTGTGCACAGAGATCTGTAACTACAGGCTTGACTACAGGGCCTTAATGAAGGGGTTACATGACACAGTCACAGGTCAGCCAGAGGTGGCCGCACCAACCATGATATCATCAAAAAAGTGAGTCAATGCGGGCCGCTCGGCCACAGGGCAGCTGAGGGGCGGGTCAACGGAATGTCACTTATATACGTGCCAGGATGCAATAAACAGCATTCCTTGCTCGTTGCGTAAAAAGCTCCAAGTACCGCCAAAGAGACACAGAGAGGCAAACAGACTGCTGAGAGGAGGCAGGGAGAGAGGAAAAGCTTTACACATCAAAAGGGTGGCCTACAGAGTTTAGATTTTAGGGCTTTTGGGAATTTTCCGTCAAGGAGCTTGATCTCACAAAACACTGTCACTGATGGACAAACACTCGGGTTTGAAGTTAAATGTTCCCAAGCGGTGCATGTGGGTGTGCAACCGGGTGAAACGTTAAGGGTTTCTCTTGTAATCTTTAGGGGAAGTGGGGCAAGGAGAGAGAAAGTGAACTTTGTTCAAGTCCTACACTTTAGCTGTTGTGATATATAGATGTTTGTTCCTCAAGATTTTGCACCTGATCAACTACAATTTTACTCAGGGTGACTAAATGATGTCGATCGTTAGCAACTGGCTGATAAATTCTTAGATTTTTCTCGCCAGTGTGTGTGTGTTCGAGGCTATTATAAGATTAGCATAGCTGTATTTTCACTCGCTGAACACTGACTGAGCGCTTCAGAGTTTTGCTCTCCATCAAGCGATCTGTACTTTTTCAATTCATTTCATTGGGGGCACATGACACCTGTATTCGCCGAACTGTAAACTCTGTGTGAAGGTGCACGACTCGCGGACACTTTGCTGATAGCTCTGTTTCTCACACATGCAAAGAGAGAGAGTGAGAGTCTTACCATGCTAAATCAACACGTTATATGTAAACTGTATTATTGGTTGTATTTTCCTGTCAAAATAATGGAGTTAACTTAGAATTATTCAGCTTTTTAGAACAAGCAGAAGATATGCCGGTTTCTCCAGTAGTGGGCGGAGCTAATGCGCAAATGGCAATTTCATTGTCTGGCGCTGTTCTATTACCGTCCCTGTTTTGATTTCAGCAAATCAGTTCGACCGAACGCAGACAACGTGATTAATATTCATGAACCCGGCAGCTCATCAATCCGTAGTGCATTGTATATTGTTAGTATGGTAGTAGAATTAGTAGTGGTGTTATCTTTTAATAATAATTAATATGATCTATTGCTTTTTTTTTTTTTACAGAAAAACTGAATGACCAACAATATCTAAAGCATCACCACCAGTCTTAAGTTCAGTTAAAATGACAAATATGCATTCATAAATGGTTACCAATTTTAGTTCTAATCACTAAAGTTCTATCATTCAATAGTGCTTAATACCATAATATATTGCTTGACTGACTGGTTAAGAAGCTAAGATTTAAGAAGCCATGCCATTTAACAAAGATAAGCTGATTGAAATCAAATTTATATATATATATATATATACATGTCTGAGTGTGTGTGTGTGTAAAATAGCATGTCATTCTGTCGAGTAAACTAAAAAAATGTACTAGCCAATGGCGATTATATTGCCAAGGTGTGCGTACAGGGTTGTCTGTGTCCACATGCCACCTTACAGAAGAGAGCCTAAGCCTCGACCCACAAGGCCATTAAAGCAAGCACCCACTCATGAAGTAAACGTAAGTCCTTATCCGTTCTGCCTCATAACGAGATATTAGATTTAAAATGTGCGCTCTGGGCTAACAACACAGCTGCTAACGCTCTGTCAGTGCCAGATATGGAGATTCATTACATCATTTCCACATTCAAAGATGTTTTAGAATCTGATTAAATATTAATACATTTCTGAATGTGTGTGTGTGTGAGTAAGATCAAAGAGAAGTTTTGAATTATATTACTGCTCTCTGCCTCCTGCTCTGATGCTGACCCCAGTCACATGACCTCTCACATCTAGCCTACGACCCGTGAGCTGTTTCTCTTGGTTTCATCTCTGACAACCCAGCTGACCTGCTGACCACAGAAAGCCAAGTCACATAATCTCAGAACAGGAGGAGAAAGTGATGAGGTTAAACCATCATGTTGGTACTCAGTTCCATAGGTCTTACAGAGAGGATCCAGACACCAGTGTTTCCTATTATGATGTGTTTTTGCTGAATGTACACTAAATTAGAGGGCAGTAAGATTATTTCTGAAAATAATTAATTCTTTGATACAGCAAGGACACATTTATCAAAAGTAACAGTAAAGATTTTTATAATAATGTAACAAAAAATATCTTTAATATAAATTCAATTTTTTTAAACTTTCTATGCATCAAATAAACCTGAAAAAAATGTATTATGGATTCCAAAAAACTATTAAGCTTCACAACTGTTTTCAGAAGCACCAAATCAGCATATTAGAATGATTTATGAAGAACTATGTGACACTGAAAACTGGAGTAACAGCTGCTGAAAGCTCACAGGAATAATAAAATATTACATTATTAAAATACATTAAAGGGTTAGTTCAGCCAAAAATGAAAATTAGGTCATAAATTACTCTCCTTGAAGTCATCCTAGGTGTATATGACTTTCTTCTTTCAGACGAATCCAGTTATTTAAAAAATTACCTTTGATCTTTCAAGCTGTTTGATGCCACTCAGTGGGTGTTGCACTGCAACAGTACAAGAGAATTTTAATAAAAAGCGCATCCATTTAAAAAAAGTGTCTCACCATGCTCCGTGGGGGGGGGGGGGGGGGGGAGGGGGGGTTGCGGATGGTGAACAAAGGCCTCCTGTAGCGAATCGATGCATTTTTGTAAGAACAATATCCATATTAAAAACATAATAATCACTTTAATCTAGCTTGTGCTCACAGTTGTACACAGAAGCAGTTTCGGTGGAATGATGTATGAGGTCAGCGCTGCGCATGTGTCGGTGAGTATCGTGAAAACCAACATTTGTTAACAGGAGCAAAGGAAGCAAAGTTTCCTTACTTTAGCAAAGGAAAACCAGTCTCTTCTTGGCTTATATCAAAATCCTCAGACATTTTTCTTTACAAATCCTCGTTTTGTACTTCTAATTAGTGACCATTGTTTTGTTTTGATTTCTCTGCTGCGTTTCCGCGTGCGTCACTTCTGAGCGGCGCATGTGCAGCGCTGACCTCATACGTCATTCCACAATAACTGCTTTGTTTACAAAAGTGAGTGCAAGCTAGATTAAAGTGTTTATCACATTTGGAATATAGATATTTTCTTACAAAAACGCCTTTATTTGCCGCCTGGAGCCAAGTGAGACACTTTTTTTTTTTTATGGATGCACTTTTTATTAAACTTCTTATGGACTGATGGAGTGCAACACCCGCTGAGTAGCATCAAACAGCTCGAAAGATTGAAGACAATTTTTAAATAACTCCAGCTGGATTTGTCTGAAAGTAGGAAGTCTTCAGGGTTAGTAATTTATGGCTTAATTTTCATTTTTGGGTGAACTAACCCTTTAAATGGAATATTAATTATATTTCACAATACTATTGCTTTTGCTTTGCTTTTATCAAAAGAATGCAGCATTGGTGGGCATTAGAGATTTAACATATATTCATGCATTTTCAGTAAAAATTCTTTTGTTTAGAAATGTTAATTATTCATGACAAAGAAATATCTTTCAAACCAGTCCTTTTTAGCAACCCATAACTATACCAAGCCGGCTTTTGTTTCATTTGAGTCAGATATGACTGGAAGATTTTAATAACAGAATCATTAGAGGCATTAACTGAGTAACCTGACTGCTTCATTATTCATCTGACTGATGAGCAATTTATCATAAGTCATTTGTCTACACTAGTTGTGCTGTGTGTTTCTGACACAGATCCCATTCATTCATTCTAATAACCAGTTCAATGGACATTCTGCCTCCTACACAAACTGAACACAAGCTTCATCTCAAAGTCTGTTCACAAAAAGATGAACCTGGGCGGCATTCAGGCAAGTCATTCACAAACACAAATATACATATGCATCACACACACAATAAAACTTCTTGTGATTAGTCAGCAGGCGTCCAGCTGAGTAGTTTCAGTGAAGTGGCTTTTGAGCTCTGCGGTAGGGAGATTCGCCATAAACAGCTGACATTCAGCCGGTCACCGTACGTGACCACTGGTGCAGACTGAACAGAGATGAGCAGTTCCCTTCAATTTATTATATCTATGGGAGCTGAGAGACAGTCACGCACAGGCTTTGACTTTAAGCAAATGTGAAGCAAGAAAAGCAGACAGCTTATCGCTGTGAGGTGATGGCACTGGCATCTATAATAGTCTGCCCACAGTAGCAGTGTTTCGATATTTTCATATTCATATTTCAAAACTGTTATATACACAACCATTCAAAGGTCTGGGGTCAGTCAGTTTTTTTTTTGTGTTTGGTTGTTTTTTTGAAAAACATGAATACTTCAGCAAAGATGCATTAAACTGATAAAGTGACAGTAAAAACACTTACGTTACAAAATATTTCTATTTTAAATCTTTTAGCTTTTTTTTCATCAAAGAATCTTGAAAAAATATATTTATCAGTGTTTCCACAAAAATATTAAGCAGCACAACCGTTTTCATCATAATAGTAAGAAATATTTATTGAGTGCCAAATCAGCATATTAGAATGATTTCTTTAAGGATCATGTGACACTGACAGCTGGAGTATTGATGCTGAAAATTCACCTTTGGCATCACAGGAATAAATTACATTCAATACATAAAATACATTCAAATAGTAAAAAGTTTTTTTTTATATTGTAAAAGTGTTAAACAATTACCTTTCTATTGTAATTTGGATCAAATAAATGCAGCCTTTGTGCCCATAAGAGACTTAAAAACACTATTCTAGTGTTCTTCCTTCTATCTCTCACCTATTCAGGTTCTTTATTTCAATCTTAAAGACAGCTGTAGGGGTTTGTGCACCCCATGCAGACACACAGTGTATGGTGTTTGCCCCTTCACTGCCCTGAGCCTGTCAGATCAGAGGTGGCCGCTAACAATAAGCTGTTATGCATCTGTCTGCTCGACCGCACCTCCTGCTATTCTTCAGCACCGATAGAAATCAGAGGGAGAAAGACAGAGTCAGAAAGAGCGAGAGGTGAGAGGGAGCGGCACCCTTTGCCCACTGGGACTCATGGGTATCACTGTGTTCTTTGATCTTTGGCTTTTCAGCAGCTCATGGAGTCCACCTGCCTGTTCCTGCGCCCCCCCCCCCACCTCTTTCCCCCTCAGAAACACTTGAACCCCTGGATGAGGTCCAGAGATGGCATGGTTTCAGCTTCTCAGACCATCCCATGGATCTCACACAAAAGCATTCAGTGTTTGAGACACTTTGGGGTATTTGGTCACTGATTTGGACTAGTTCAATCAAATTGTTAAAACAACAAATTCACAAGAATCATTCATTTAAAAATTGGACTACACTGGTCACATTCTATGTTTTCAACTCACCACAAAAAAAACAGCACAGAAGTAGTTTGTTTGTAAAATGTAAAGAGGACAGGTTGTGTTTCTGACTCTCTAAAAAGAACCAGCTCAATAGGAGTCATTTGTTTATGAATAAGACTACACTGGTCAGATTGTATGTTTCTGATACAGTTAACGAACCAGCCCATAAGACTCATTTATTTGTGAATGGATAACATTGAAAGTTTCTGACTGATTAAAAAGATTTGGCTAACAGGAGTCATTTGTTGTTGAATCTGACTACGCTTGCATACTGTATGTTTATGATTCACTAAAAAGAACCATCCTGTAAGAGTCATTTGTGTGTAAACCAGGCTATACAGGTCGCTCTGTAGATTTCTGATTTACTAAAAAGAACAAGAGCGTAAAAGAGTCATTTGTTTGTGAACCAGACTAAACTGGTCACTTTCGGATTCACTAAAAAAGAACCGGATTGTAAGAGTCATTTGTTTGTGAATCAAACTAAACTGGTCACTTTCTGATCACAAAAAATGAACCGGATCATAAGAGTCATTTGTTTGTGAACCAGACTATACTGGTCGCTTTGAACATTTCTGATTCACTAAAAACAACAGGCTCATTAAATTATTTTATTCAAGAATTAGACTACTATTGTCACCATGTGTGTGTCTGATTCACTAAAAAGAACAGACACTTAACTTATTATTTGTTCTCAATTGGTCAACAGTGGCAGTGCTGCAACACATTCAGTAAACTCTGCAAACTTACAACTTAATCTCAGGTAAAATATTATTCCTTTTGCCATATACTTCCTGTACTCACTAGTACGCAGATGTTGAAATAGCTACAAAACGCAACATCTGACAACCAGATCTCAAGGGTCTGGATGTCTGGATGTGTGTATCCCTGAACTAGGTAGGAATTCTTCTTCTTAGCACTAGTTTTCTTCCATGCGTGAGTGCTTGTTTTGTGCATCTCCAAAGCACAGCATATCATGTGTCAGACTTAACAAAACCCCTCTGAAGACCTAAATAACAGACCTGCCACTCACACAACGCTCTGTTATCATGAAGTCTCAGATGCATTCCTGGTCCTTACACCACCTCTGAATCACAGGCTCTGTTTGAAGCTACAACCGCTGCAAAAAGCCCTTTCCACTGGCAGCAAGGCTGTTTACACCACCTCAGATACACCCTTAAATAGGATGGCGTGTGAAAACACAGCGGGCACAAAGAGAGAGAAGATAAGAAGCAATCACTGCCAAGTTTGCTCATGCAAGAGTTGACTTTTTTTGAATAGCAGAGTTTTAGAGCTCACAGTGCTGATCAACCTTAAATCACCTCACTTTACTGGATTCAGCCGGCTCTGGCAAACAGCCTAATGCTAATGACTGTCCTTAAAGCATGATATGTACACTGACAGGCTAATTAGAAAAGACTGTGTGGGGAGAGTTCATGAGATTTTTTTTCAGAGATGTAGTCTAGCTCTAAGGGCACTTTGGGATAAGGGAGGTGTTATTGTAGTGATGCCAACTAAAGGAAGAACAAGTGTAATCACTTAGAGGATTAAAGGGTTAGTTCACCAAAAAATGTAAATTATGTCATTAATAACTCACCCTCATCTCGTTCCAAACCCGTAAGACCTCCGTTCATCTTCGGATCACAGTTCAAGATATTTTAGATTTAGTCCGAAAGCTTTCTGTCCCTCCATTGAAACTGTGTGTACGGTCTACTGTCCATGTCCAGAAAGGTTATAAAAACATCATCAAAGTAGTCCATGTGACATCAGAGGGTCAGTTAGAATATTTTGAAGCATCGAAAATACATTTTGGTCCAAAAATAACAAAAACTACGACTTTATTCATCATTGTCTTCTCTTCTGGGTCTGTTGTGAGCGCGTTCACTGCAGTGTAGTGATGTCCGGTTCGCGAACGAATCACTCGATGTAACCGGATCTTCTTGAACCAGTTCACCAAATCGTACTGAATCGTTTGAAACGGTTCGCGTCTCCAATACGCATTAATCCATAAATGACTTAAGCCGTTAACTTTTTTAACATAGCTGACACTCGAGAACGAGTCAGTCTTTTGTTCATTATCTGGCTCGGCTCGGTGTTCATCTTCAGTTCTCTCTTCACAGCAGTTCAGTCAGTGTACTGTTTGAGTACATGATTTACTCCGGGATATTGGTTTGTTTGAACTCAGAGGGAGTGTCAACCACATTAAAAAAGTTAACAGCTTAAGTCATTTGTGGATGAAATGCGTATTGGAGATGCAATTAGTTTCAAACTATTCAGTACAATTAGGTGAACTGGTTCAAGAAGATCCGGTTACATCGAGTGATTCGTTCGCGAACCGGACATCACTACAGTGCTGTGAACACACTCACAACAGACCCAGAAGAGAAGAGTAAGAAAGTAGTAGTTTTTGCTATTTTTGGACCAAAATGTATTTCCGATGCTTCAAAAAAATCTAACTGACCCTCTGATGTAACATGGATTACTTTGATGATGTTTTTATAACCTTTCTGGACATGGACAGTATACCGTACACACAGCTTCAATGGAGGTACTGAGAGCTCTCGGACTAAATCTAAAATATATTAAACTGTGTTCCGAAGATGAACGGAGGTCTTACGGGTTTGGAACAACATGAGGGTGAGTTAATAATGACATCATTTTCATTTTTCATTGAACTATCCCTTTAAGTCATTCCAAACCAAAAGTTTTTTTCCCCCTCCTTTTAAATGTAAAAAGTACAGAATTTTAATAGTGGCCATATAATTACAATAAATAAAAAAAATATTTTTTAATATATTTGAAAATTTAATTTATATCTGCAACTTAATTTTTCTAGTCGTCACATGACGCAACAGAAATAATTTTTTTATATGCTGATTTGGTGCTGGAGAAACATTTCTTATTTTTATCAATGCTGAAAACAATTGCACTTTATATTTTAGTGGAAACTTTGATGCTTTTTACATGATTCGTTGATCAATAGACAGTACAGAATCATTTATTTAAAATATAAATATTTTGTAACTAAGGTATTTATTATCACTTTCGATTTTTATGTATTATTTAAATACATAATGAATAAAATTCACATGAAAAACAGTCAAACTTAGTCATCTTAGGGTAAAACCCCCTAATGAGCTTCTTTTGAAGATGGTAAATAAGATTATCTTTTAAACTCAAGTTAGCTGAATAGAAAGAGAGACGACTAGCTTATTAGGCCACTCCAGGTGTCATTTCACAGCACTGATATTTATGAACAACAAAAGAAGGATATTAAAAGATTATAGACCGGAGATGTCTGACTTAGAGCGTCGCCTCCCATCATGCTTTGGGTGGAGGCCTCTTTCTGTCCCACAAGTCTGTGTGGGAGAGATGACAGAGGGCTTGATTGTACAGACACCTGTGTTTTGTTACCGTGCAAAACAGAAAGGTGGAACACAACAAAACACACAATCACAAAACTGCTGCTATGACAACTTTCCCGATCCGCCGGGACACTTCGTTTGAAAGTTATACTGGCAGAAACATGTGCGTCTCAGACACAAACAGCCACAAACACAATGGTGTCCTCTTACAACGGTTTTGCTTTTTTCTCCCCTCTCACACAGAAAAATAAATAAAGACATCCAAATACACAACCACACCAAAAAACAAAAAATGCAGCATTTCATTTTCTCAGCAGGGAAGGAGGCTTACCTCAGCTTCTTGAGTTGCTTTGGAAGCAGCACAATGGCATGAGTTAACAAGATTCTCTCTAGTACCGTCTGCTAGGGCTACGAGTCATCAAAATAAACTATAATTACTATATGTCTTAATGTGATTATATACAATTGCAAAATTTGTAAATTAAATAACTATATACTATATATAAACTATACGTTTTTCAGAGGGAAGCGCGGCACTGTGTTCAATTACACAAGAGCAACTTATGACCCGTCGAGTTTGTGTCGCTTTTAACATGCTTTTGGAATGCAACATATATCAACCATATAAACAGCAAAAATACCAAAACGAGAGTCTCCACTATCAGCAATTAGTACAACTGTAAAAAAAAAATATTTAAATAGTCTTTTATTTTACAGTAAATTAATAAACAGCAATAGTTGCTATATTTTTTATTTTTAGCCAATTTTAAATCACAATCTCAATTAGGGCTGCACGATGTGTCGTTTAAGCATCGATATCGCGATGTACGAATCCACGATAGTCACATCGCAGGATGTGCGATGTAGACTGTCCTAGTTGATCTGTTATTCATTAACTGTACGGGCCAGTTGCCAGTTGTAGAGAGAGAGAGAGAGAGAGAGAGAGAGAGAGAGAGAGAGAGAGAGCGTCTTCAAACAACATGAGCGCTGTCTTGCTCTCTCTCCCTCGCGCATATAAATCAATTGACACGATGGTGTCGATGTTTAAATCAAATTAAAATGAGAATGTATGTGTGATCACCCCATTTTTGTTTGTAAAAAAAAATTCTCAATCGCAATCGCAGCCAGCATTCATGTCTGTTAGTCAGATATAATACAAAAACCCACTGGTACAATTCCAGTTGGACTAAAGTGTTTACATGACACATACACATTTTTTATTATTTCTTTAGTCTGACTGAAATTGCAGTTTTAAAGCACATATAAATTAAATGTGTTCCAACATTATAGAAAGTGTTTTTTTTTGTTAAGTCCAAGAAATGTTGCTCCCTGTATTCATTTTCCTGAATGTGAATTAGACTCTAAACAAACTCTTTATTTAAAGTTGATAAAACAAAATAATGATAAGGTTCACAGAGCGAATGAGAAAAAAAATCTCATATTCCCTGATCACCTAATTAATTCAGAAATTATTCTTCCTTTCATATCATGCCAAGGATTTTGAGCGAATCTCCAGGGCCTGACTATGACCAGACGAGACAGGGCCAGACAAGTTCTCCACCGATATAACCATCAGGCTAACAGAAACCCATCACTATGTTTTTCTACATGTAAAAACAGATGTTAACTGTATCTGTCCATATCTGTCTGATGTATGAGACTCACCCTAACTGGAGTGCTCTTGGCCTGGACCCTCTGAGTCTGTGCCCCCGTGGGACCTGGATCCCTCTGGCCTCCTCCAGCACCCTGCGCTCGGACCCCTGCCACTGCAGATCCATTTGTACCCGTGCCGTGCATGCTTCCTGTCCTCCTCGGCCTCTGCTTGATACCGTCCAGTAGCCGTACCAGGAGGATGTTGCTAGGCAACTCATCCACGCCACTCTCCACTAGCGTGCGGCACTCCGGGCAGCGTAGTTCTCCACGAGACCCCACTATGCCAAGCAGGCAGCGTCGGCAAAATGTGTGCTGGCACGGCAACACCTTCGCCGTAGAGTCCAGTCGCTCCAAACACACCGGACACTCCAACAGGTCCAGGAGCGCAGACTCGTCCATTTTCACACTCGCACAATCTTTCTCAGCGTAGTCGTTCATTCAGTCAGTTCTGCCACGCCGAAGAGAGAAGCACATGGTGTGGGTGTGTGGATATAAGGTTGTTTGGAGGGAAAGTCCAATGCTGATGTCATGTCACTCCCATGCCGCAGTCATGATTATGTATCTAGCATTCACTGCAGAGAATCAAAGAAAGAGAGATCATAAGACACTTCTGTCTTTTAGAGCATTACACAAGTGACATTTTTGCTGGTTTCAAGAGAAGGCACATGAGGATACAGTGTAATGCGTATGTTCAAGGAGAGTTTCCCAAGAAAACTGAATCTTAAAATCCAGGATGTTCAAAAACAACCAAATTGATGTTTAATACACAGTAAACTTGGCACAAAGAAATTCAGTCATTTAATTCTTATTGCATTCACTTTTTGCAATACTACTACTGTCAATAATATATATAAAAATACCACAAAAAAGGGTTAACAAATTAATTTATTCATTTTTTTTTTTTAAATAATAACACTGATTGGTACATAACTCATATGTATTTTAACCACATGTTATCATACATACACAAACACAATGAGATTAAACACAATATGTAATTTTTCGCCGCTGAAGGGCACGTATTCGAAACAAAACAAAGAAACAAAGGCTACTCTGTGCAGTCATCAACATCTGTTAAAACGCACCACATATTAAAGCTCTTTGGTGTTTGTTTTGGCATTTTATACAAAAGAAAGCCGGAAATAGAGGGGTTATGACGCCATAGGCAGGCGACACAATGACACTATGGACCACTGACAGTAAAAGAAATGGACACAGCGACCCCATTGGATTCAGGGGGGCAGGGTTTCATATTTTTTTGAAGCACCCCTGGGCGCCGCCATTGGCTAGCGGACCCCCACCTGCTGTTAGCATTCCATTGACTCCCATTCATTTTGGCGTCACTTTGACAGCGAATAACTTTACATCTGAGGCGTTTAAAGACTCCATTTTTCCATTAATTATTTCTAAAGAAACACGAAAATGTATAAAAGGCTTCATTACCTTGTATCTTACGTTATGGTCCCGTAGAAGCAGTTTTTGTAAAAAAAATAGGCTAACGATTGAATCATAACCAGCTACTCTCTGTCACACAGTAGAGAAATTACCGTATGGACAGGAGGAGAAGCTTGCAGGCAATCTTTTACTGTCTTTGAGGCAATTGTGGGGACGTGGAGTCATAAAGTCAAGGGAGATAATTAATCAGAATACTTACCAAAATTTGCTCCTGTTCACGCTCGCTTTCTCTGCAAGATTCGTGGGTGATTCAGATTTCTCTTGGCACAGCGATTAGAAGACTTACAGGTTGCTCACGTGACATCTATGTCATCAAGCTCAGTTTGAGTCTGCGCAGTACGCCCAACCCCCAGGAAGTGCGTGCTTCTAATTGACTTCATTTTTCTCCGTTGAATCCAATCATAGACAGTAAAAGAAATGGACACAGCAACCCCATTGGATTCAACGGAGACAAGTGAAGTCAATTAGAAGCACACACTTCCTGGGGGTCGGGCGTACTGCGCAGACTCAAGCTGAACTTGATGACGTAGATGTCACGTAACTAACCTGTAAGTCTTCTAATCGCTGTGCCAAGAGAAATCTGAATCACCCACCTAATCTTGCAGAGAAGGCGAGCGTGAACAGGAGCAAATTTTGGTAAGTATTCTGATTAATTATCTCCCTTGACTTTATGCCTCCACGTTCCCCCGATTGCCTCATAAACAGTAAAAGATTGCCTACGAGCTTCTCCTCCTGTCCATACGGTAATTTCTCTACTGTGCAACAGAGAGTCGCTGGTTATGACGCAATCATTAGCCTATTTTTTTACAAAAAGTGCTTCTACGGGACCATAATGTAAGATACAAGGTAATGGGGCCTTCTATACATTTTCGTGTTTCTTTAGAAATAATTAATGGACAAATAGAGTCTTTAAACGCCTCAGATGTAAAGTTATTCGCTGTCAAAGTTATACCAAAATGAATGGGAGTCAATGGAATGCTAACAGCAGGTGGGGGTCCGCTAGCCAATGGCGGTGCCCAGGGGTGCTTCAAAAAAATATGAAACCCTGCCCCCGTGCTATGGACACGGTCCGTGTCACTAGTTAAAATTGCTTATTTCTCAGGATTTAAACATTCTTCGATACATTTGGGATAACGTAAGTACACAAGTAAGCAAAATATATAGGCTAACACTGTTCTAGTGGTTTTTGGATAGTTTAAATTAAAAAAAATCTTACATAGTGCCTTTAAATCAGTTACCGTAGAATATTATCTGACTCACTAAATTGGCCCTGACTTGCCTAGTTGTGTGTTTTTGATTCACTTAAAAGAACCGATTCATCAGAGTCATTCATGAGGAATCAGACAATACTGATCACGCTGTATGCTTGATACTTGTCAATTCGCTTAGTATACAATATTTTGCCATTGTGTAATAATAGTGCGTCTAAGTTAGTGTGTTCACTGTAAATTCCGATAAGAAATGCGCACTTCAAATACCCGGATGATGCATTTAATTAACCCAAATATAAAGTGTGGATTATTGGGCACTTAATTAACATGAAGTGTCGCAGTTTACCATACGAGTTATAACCTTATAATGTGAATAGACTAGATGGAAGAGTGCATAGTATACAGTAGGTCAATTAGTACACAACTTAATTATTTAAGTACGGTATTCCGTCGCCCTCTGCAGAAAAATGCACGTTTGAGATGGAACTAAACGGTGTAAAAACCACTGGAGTCCGGGTCCTGTTCTCTGGCCCCAGCTATAATAGTCATCAATGGACTCGGCAACAGAAATAACTCTGAAACAACTAAAGTGAGTTTACTGTCACGTTTGGTCAGTTGGCGAGAGGAGACTTCGTGTCTAAACTGCAAATATGCGGTCAAACGAGGCTGTGTCCCTCATCCACTGCTCTACCGGTTATCCCGATTCAATCCATAGACGAGGATATATAAAGGCAAGCTGCAATGATAGTGGATGGTGACTGAGGCTATCAGTACCTAACATCTCTATTTGTGAAAGTCACATAGGTTTATAACAACATAAGGGTGAGTAAATGATGAAAAATTACAGTTTTGGTTGAACCATCGCTTTATACCTTTAATCCCAAACTCTCAACCTCACCCTCTCTGTCGTTAAAGTCCTGGATACAACCAGCAACCTTGTATTTAATAACTACAACGCAAATATTAGCCACATTGTTTCCGAGTAGCGGTAAAAATATATCGACCTTACACTGCTGTATGGGACTCTGTTTAAATAACTCCTGAAACTAACCCAGTCGTGGTTTGAAAACTAACCACGGCACAATGGGGGGGAAGAAGCGAATAAATTGTTGTGCGTGATGTGTCACAGTAAACAGTAAAAGACAGAAGCATTTATCTACACGTTTGTCTGTAACTCGTGCTCACGTTGGTTTTAAGTAACCATGTAGTTTCACAAACTTTGATTCGATGTTGAAATTTTTAATCAAATATCTTATTACAGGGATATTTGTGAGAGCACAAAAACGCTACCTCAAAAAAGGGCCCCTTCTCACTCCTCCTCTTCTTCCAGAACAGTTTCTTTCCCGAGTTCCTCAAACTAGGGAATTCGCCGTGGAAAAGGGATCCTGAAATCTTGATCGCCCGGTTGGACAAAAGTTTATATATTCAGATGCGTATATCTCGGCAAGGAACAGGTCATCGCCCTTGGGTCGGTAAGTTGAAACAGAAAAAAATCCGAGTCCGAGAGATTCAAGTTGATTAAATTTAGAAGAAAAACAGGAGAAGCGAGTTCCTGCGTCCGAGCGCCATGACGAGCCCCTTGGATACTGTGGGACACTGCAGCGGACGTGTAGTCGGGAGGGAGGATTTTCAAAACTCACAGCTGGGAGAGTGCATCAACCGTTTTGAGCTTAGGCTTCGTCCTTACGAAATTTTAGATAAACAATAACTGAAAAGCCGCGCTTTTGATCGTCACAAATAAGCAAACTGTATTTCTAAAGCTGATTTAGTCTATGCATAGTGGGTAACGTCGTTCATTGATGAATAGTTTGTTTGTAATATCCGCCAGCGTCTTATAGCATCACGGGAGTCACTGCAGGGGGACTTTTACAAATTTTATCTAGGAGCTGGTTTAAATTAAAAGATAGATGAACGAGTAGGCCTATGTTTTCCATAACTCACTTTATACAAAATGTACTATTTCTGCAGTATATAGTAGGCTATGCAATTTGTGAAAGTATGCTAATTTTTTTGAAAATTCAGCCTGCTCAATTTCACCTTCTATGTATATAACAGCAAGAAATATTAAACAAAATTTCAAAATGGAAAGAAAGAAAATATTTCATTATGAACCTTGAGTATGTTCTCAATAGGACACTTCTATACTACACTTGCTATTTCTGCAATATTTACTAGCCTATGCATGTTGTGTATAGAAGGCTAATAATATGTGTGCATTGGACAATCAGAGTAGCCTATTTAAAATGTGCAGCAGCAGAGAACAATGCAAACCTGCTCAACTTCACTTTTCATTTCCAGAACTGCAAGAAATATTAAACACAAATTATTTCAGAGATGATAACTTAGTTTGTAAATATGCACATATTTAGCATACTATTCTTTGGAAAAAAAAAAAAAAAAAAAATATATATATATATATATATATTAGGCAATATTCATATTCATATTGCTCTCAGATACATAATGTTCTCTCACATCCCCTTGAAACCTTTAGGTTTGGCAGTATTATTTACCAAAGCTTTGCATCTCTCCTCCAGCTTGTGGCTCAAAGGTCAATTTTCCGCTACCTTCCACATGTACACTGGCACACACAAAGGTTAACACGAAGGTGAGGTTGTTGGAAGATCGACCAGTTACATCACAGGTGTGATGTAAACCATGCAAGAGACCTTTTAACTTGACAAGTCTCACACAGCTCCTCTTGTTCATCAGACAAAAGCCACCACAAATGCATCCTTGTTGCATGATTATAGTCAAATACCTCATGGTTTATAAATCAGGAAATGTTTTCTCATTTTTGAATATCCTGCTTCATTGTACAAAGTGGGTTTCATTCTACAAAGAGAAGCATTTGCTTTGCAAGGTGTAAGAATCTAAAGAACATTTCAGTGATTCGTGATTTGGCAAAGCTTTACGTGAGGGTGATTTTTATTAGGTTTTTATTACCATTTTATTAAATGACTTCTGTGTTAAAGAGATAATTCATAATTTGGTCACCCTCATGTTGTTCCAGACCTATATGAAACCTGTTACTTCTCTGGAACTCAAGAGGAAAAGTATAAAATATTTCTGAACTTCAAACCACATTAAACCCACTTGAAATTTCATTAAATGAACATAAACTTATGAATTTTGTATTTCAAGAAATGTTTAGAATTAAATGGCAGTGTTTTTTATTTTTGGTGATATTATCATATTTTTTGTTAATATCTTTATTTCAATTTTATTTGTATATTTTCTGTTTTTGTAATTTTATTAGTATCAATAAAAATATATATATTTTAAAGGCTTTATTTTGATTAATGTCTATTTTCAAGTAGTTATTATTTTTTTCATGGTTTCAGTTAACAATAACTCTTTAAGATAGCAGTCATCCTATACCATTTCACATGAAGGCAAAGTTCTCAAGTCAACAGGAATTACATCATCAGGCTTCTACCTCACTGGCTCTTATCATGAAGTAATGTATCTTGCAAGAATTTACTGCATATGGCATAAACCGAGTATGTCAAAGGCAGTAAATGTAGCCTACTTGTTCAAAAGCCTAAGAGTGCCTTTCAGTTGTTAATTAACAGTAGCGTATATATTTCTACACACCATAAGCAGGAAGCTAACATTTTATGCATAGACTCATTTATTTTACAGATACCACAAAGAGCGATAACGCCAGCAGAGAAACGCAAATGTGATGAATGCGCTACATTATCCTAGACTTGATGTTGAAATTGCCTTTTATTAGTGTTTGGCTCGTCCTTTGTCTGCTACAGGAAAAATGACTACACATTGTTGTGAGCAATTTGCACTCTTAACTAAATCGTGCCATGAACATTTGGTAAGAAAGTGTGTGTAACTGAGCTGAAACAGTTCATGAAGGGCTCATCGGAGTGCATATGCATGTGAGTACAGTGTGTATTGTCATGCCTTGGCTAATGAGTATGGCAAATATGTATGGAACACAGAAAAAAAGAGGTAAGAGATGAACAGTATTGCGAACAGAGGAATAATAAAGAAGTTAGATTTATGGTGGCACAGCTCTTGGATGTCAGAAGTGATCCCACCGGGGCTGGCTGCAGCCCTCCGGTCATATTTCACTGTTGCCGGGGGTCATTTAGCCCACCCCCACTGAAGGGAGGGGCAGAGGCTGTAAAGCCTGGTGCAAATTTCTTGGATAACCCCGGAGTGAAGGCTTGCTTTGATTTATCATTGACCCAGTCATGGCCCAGTCTGAGGTGGGATTGTTCAGAGCTTGGAATAACAGTGCAGGTGATTCACAATCATTACAAGCATATACATGATTTCATAGACTTATACATCTTCATTCTTCATGCTAAAGAAGAAGTTATACTAGCTTTTATTTTTTTCCCTTTAAGTGATTTCCGCATTTAAGCACACACAATTCTGTCACATTTGAAGTGCCAGCTATGCATGACATATTAAAGTTCAAAAGAATATCATTTATTTAAACTAGAAATCTTTGTGTCCTTGATGCATTATTTAAACATATACTGCATTTATCCATGCTTTCATAGCCTTATGCACTATAATTTTTTTATAGAAAAAGAGAAGATGATGACATTATATTCAAGTATCGGAGCTAGAATGTTATTTTGGCTTTTATTTTTCCCTTGAGTGAGTTTGTGATCAGCAATTTGTCTGCACGCACACATTAAAGCACACATGATTCTGCCACGTATGAGGCGACAGCTGTGTCATGGGCAATAAAAAAAAGCAAGGAGGGGTTGAGCGAGAGAAACAGATAGGAGAAAGAGAGAGAGAGGAGACGTGACAAATGCTTTTTCCTCAAAACACGAGAGCCAGACCTGACAGACAGAATAATGGATTCAGGGATCTTTTGCAGCTTGAACGCATCTGTTTTCGACGGCCGTGACAATCTACCACGACCATATAAATCTTCGAAACTGTGAATTCATGATCTAATGTTGGACACTCTATGAGGGATAGTGTGAGTGAGGGCTGATATTCTCTGGTTTCGTTTTAGGTACAATCTTTGATTCTTGGCTTGTTTGTAGTCATACGGTTGTTGCTCTAAATTAATAAGTAACAAAGCTTTTATATAACCTCCAAGTTCTTGGTCAACCATCTTCAACTTGACATGATATACTGCCTGTCACTGAATGTCCTTTGTTCAGTCCAGAGTTTAGCTGTGCATTTGACATTAAGGGATAATTCTTTCACCCCACTGTTTTAGTTCTGAGGGGCGTTGATGGAGGATGGGTCCTTTCAATCCCATTAGTTCAGTGCTGAGATCAATGTCAAATTGAAAATGAATCAGGAGGATGATATAGTTTTTTCATTTAAAAACATAAGATATCTGAAAACATCAGAACCACATTATTGACTAATAATAAAGAAATATTAATTTAAGAAATATTAGTTTATTGCACTAGTGTTCAAAAGTTTGGAGTTGTTTTATTATGTTCTTGGAAGTCTCATACTCATCAAGGCTGCTGCTTGAAAAATTGTGAAATACTATTAAAATATAGATTTACTGTTTTCTATTTACATATGCATTTTAAAATATAATGTATTCCTGTGATGGCAAAGCTGATTTTTTTCTTCATTGACACATGATCCTTTAGAAATCTTCCGAATATGCTGATTTGCTGTTCAAAAACATTTCTTATTTTTGTTGTATTGCTTTATATTTTTATGAAAACCATGATGATATTTTTCTCAGGACTCTCATAAAGTTCAGAATAGTGTTCAAATAAACCATATTTAAACTAAAAATATTTTGTAACTTTATAAATATACTTACTGTCACTTTCGATCAATTGAATGCATACTTGCAGAATAAAAGTATGAATTTCTTAAAAAAACAACTTCAAATTAGTGAATGGTAATGTATTTATTTAGTTCATAAATTTATTTAATCATCATCATCTAACACTCACATTTTTGTTTCATTTTTAATTAATTCAGACAAAATAGTACGGGATTTCGTTTAAAAAAATACTAATCAAATTATGAATGCTTCTCAGGTTCTGAGGGGATTACATTATAATGTAACCTGTTTAAATGGTCTATGTTCTCTATCAGTAATACACCCTATCCTGGTGGTGTTGTAGGTTATAACAACAGCACCCTTTGTACCTGACATTAATTTACGCACACAATGTAGGGATAAATTGTAGATTTCATTAATTTTTCAGAGATAAATATGGGAACATCATATAAAGGGTTGACACATAGCACAAACACTGAGTTTCAGACTTTGAAGCAAAATGTGTGACATCACTCCCCAATTTCCCCACATAAACACACTTTACACCAAACGTTCTTCCCCACCAGAGAAAGTTAATAGTGCAGAGGTTAATGAAAGAGCAGTATTAATCAAGTGGGGGAGGTTTTAAACACAATCTAACCTAGTTTAAGAAGTCCATAGAGAGACTGTACAAATAAACCAGATCTGTGTTTCAACTCCCATCAAGGGAAAAACTCTGCAAAATTAGACCTTCAGGCAAAACACTTGTCATAATAGGCACAAAGCCATCAATGAAATTACTCCGATATGAGGCAAAAACTATTAATTCATGTGTGTGCATGGCATACGGACCTTGAATATGTATGTTTTGCATATATTTACGCATTTAGAAGACACATACTTACATTGCATTCAAGCTAACAATTTTCTCCTAACATGTGTTCCCTGGGATTTTAACCCCCAACCTTGCACTTGCTAATACAATGCTCTACCACTTGAGCTACAGGAACACTATATACATAGGAGATATTCCTCACTGAATCACATATCGCCTTGTGGGAGCCAAAACCAGGAAATCAATTAACTTAACCCTTGGGATTTGATAAATTGGTAAAAGATTTTATAGGAACGGAGGGCGAGACGAGGATAACAGCTTTTTCCTGCTCAATTCATTTTGCCGTCTTACTGCCCACACCCCATCCGTCATAAACATATTAAACATCCCCAGTGTCCACAGGCCTTGATTTAAGAATCCTCCCGAACTCCATGACTCCTTACCATACTGAACATTATATCAATTCAATGAATCACTGAAATGTTTTTATCATGAGCCCAAGTTTCTCTTGAAATGGTTAATGAGTATCCTCAAATCTGTTAGTCATTTAGATGATAAATAGCTAATTACATTGGCTTTTTTAATTGCAAGCTTTTCAGAAGTATTAACTGTACTGATATGATTAATGACTCTTGCTTTACTAAAATTGCTATACAATTTATACATCTTGCTTGAAATTAAATGGCACTCAAATTAGAGTTATAAGCTGCCGTGGTAAAGAGAATACAAATATATTCTTTGATCCATCAGTGCTTCCTTGTATGGCATAATTTATTCTCCCACAGGATCAGGTAGTTGTATTTGCCTAGCACAGAGCTGAAGCTCAAATAGACATAATTAACTGTGACAATGGATATAATACAAAACAGAACTGAGTTTATGCCTAACAAAGCACAAAATAGAGTGAGAAATAAAAGGCAAGTGGTGGTAGTTGCTGAATAAGGGAGAAATTAAATAGCATAAAGATTGATGTTGTTGTTTAGGTGCAAAGAGTAATTGTGAAATGTTATTACAATTTAAAATAAGTTTTCTATTTGTACATATTTTAAAATGTCATTTATTCCTGTGGTGGCACAGCTGAATTTTCAGCATCAGTACTTCAGTGTCTTATGCTTCAGAAATCATTTGAATTGGCTGATTTGCCGATCAAGAAACATTTCTTATTATCAATGTTGAAAATAGTTTTTCCGCTTCATATTTAGTTATCAAGTTTCTTTGATGAATAGAAAGTTGAAAAGACAGCATTTATTGAAATCAAAATCTCTTGACTTCACGGTCATATTTATTAAATTTCAAGTCCTTGCTGAGTAAACCATTTGAACAGAGTATTGTATTCAGTGACAATCTTTTGTGGATGAATTATCTTGGTAGAAATACACATGAATGAATTTGTAGAGGCTTGCAACTACATGACTCAAGATATCTGGGCAAAGACACAACGTACACACACACACACACACACCCCCACAATAGTTTGTGGTTGTCTGAGAATGTACGGGTGTTCTGTGATAAGGGGAAACCCCTACATTCTTCCAGCCAATTCTTGTGACAGCCGCTAGGTTGTTGCTGACTGACAGCTCACTAGACCAGTCAGATTATACTGTAGATAGGTGAAGAAATACACCCCCCACCCCCACCCCCACATCCAGGTAGCTGAAAATAGATATTGGCAACTGATTTTAACTCCGCTGCTTCACGGTCAAAATGGTGTTTTATAGCCAAATAACCACACTCGGGCACATTCTTTGAAAAAAAAAAAAAAGGGAAGAAAAAAAGACGTTTATTTCTCAGTACAAAGATATACATATTCTGACATGCAAACAAACAGTAATGCTTGCAAATTATTTAGCGACTTTCTGTACACTTTCAAGCCATATTTTGCAACTAAAACGTCATTCAAAAAGAAGTCATTTAATACAACCCACTGGAGGTGCAGCTGAATACAACATGGATAAAGCATGTGCACAGCATTTATAAATGCTCTTATAGTGACGGGTCACCAAGAATGAAAATTCTATCATCATTTACTCACTTACTTTTTTTTTTTTGCAGTTCCAAACCGGTATGACTTTTTCTTTACAATGAAAGTCAATGGGGTCCTTGTGATTCATTTCATAAACAAAAAAACACGAGGGGGAGTAAATGATGACAGAATATTAATTTTGGGTGAACTATCATGTTAAAACCCCCGATAAGCACTTCATCTGCATAGAAATAATGCTTTAAGATTTACCAGTAAGAAATCTTGAAAGCTAAGGCTAAGGCTAAATAATTTGAGCATGTTATGTAAACAATGTCTAAAAAGTAGAAAAAGAGGTCTAGAAAATTTTTTGTAGACGAGACGTTTAGACTAATCTGTTTTCTGAGGTAGACAGCTGGTTAGAACCCGCTGCCTGTTGTGTGCGAGCACCTGATATTGGGCAGATAATTGACCTCTGACCCCTAAATCTAGACCTCCCTGGCCAGTCTAGAGCTTTAAAAAGCAGTTTTCATGGCTTCAGCTGTTGTGAATAGAGCACAAGCAGCATTTCACATACAGTCTGTCATCAGCTAAGAGGACACACATGTACATCTCTGTTGGAGACTTCTTCTCACCTGCTAACACTCAGCTATGCTTTGGTTAAATATTATTATCAACAGCACATTTATATGCACAAAATTTACAAAGTAGTGCTTCAGTGACTTGGGATATGGAAGTAAAACTACAGTCAACCGTGGACTCTAAACTGCCCATGCTTGAGTGGACCATTTCCCTTTTTACCCCCACTCTCTGAAACCCCCCTTCCCCGACATGCACCTCCTCAGCCTGTCAGAGTGCATCATGGGAACACTTCAGCCTGCCAGCAGATTGTCCAAGGCTGCCAACAGCATGGATGAATAACTTCTATTCATCATTATCTGAGAGAGAGCGAGAGAGGGGCAGAAGAGAAAGAAACAGAAGAACTGTTAGGGGAATAATAATTAACTCACTTACGAGACAGAGATCTGAAGAAAACTTCCAGGCTATATTCCTGATGTCAGAGGTCACATTAAAGTCCATAATCAGGACTTAGCCTTGAACACACAGTGTAAATGCCAGAAATACCCTCACCCAATCAATCAGAGGCTGCTACATACACAAGCAGACACTTGTATGCACCTTAACCCACATGGTGTGACCTGACCCAAATATGCTGGAACTGCTCAGAGACTTAAGCAGCATATCTTGTGCCGAAAACATCTGCTACATGAGAAGGCACTACTTGTCTGAAAAGCTAATGCATTTCACTCTTACAAAGTCTGTTTGGCCTAGTGAATGAATTGTACACATTTAATGGTAAGTTCACCAAAAAATTAAAATTCTCTCATTAAGGTCCGTTGTTCGGTTGCTGTCTTTGCAGGGTCAGAAAGCTCTCGGATTTCATCAAAAATATCTTTATTTGTGAAGATGAATGATGGTCTTACGGCTTTGGAATGACAATTGGGTGAGGCCCTGTTTACACTACTGGGTTTTCCTTTTAAAACAGCGTTTTAAAATTAAAACAATCCTCATCTACACTGGCGTTTTCACTGCATTTCAGAAACAATCTCCGTCCAGACCACACAACAGAAAACGCATGTCACATGACCATTCATGCAAGTCAAACCATAGATATATGTAAGCAGATGCCCTATTATTTAGATGGCAGACGTGTCTACGTTAGAGCCCTGCACAGCCCTCTAATATAGGCCCTAGCCCGGCCGTGTCTGACAGCTCATCAGATTTCTTGGACCGAGTCTGACCCAAGCCCGTCTTTTTTCCCCACCTTCTCCCAAAACAGCTTATACTAAAGCTTAAATAGTTCAGTTTTGTATGTAATGTCAAAGTGATTATATTTTGTTTCATTTTATTAAGTTAATTTAGAAAGACATTTGGGGCATTTATTTGTTCGTTAAGTTTTTATTTATTTATTTTTTTAATTAATGACCAAGCGGCAGAGTTGATCATAGCCGATGTTTGATAAATTTAGCCTTCTCAAATCATCACTTGCCTAGAATAAAATCTATAGATATAAAACCGTTCAAGCATATCACAATTTTATTTTAAATGTTTAACCTATACAAATGTATGCGATTAGATGCATATCTAATCGTTTGTGCGGAGAGCTAAAGCGTGCTTTACAGGACATGGAGGAGCAGGTGGTGTTATTTTTGCTCATAAGAGTACACAACACTCTGAATTGTAAAGGGTCTACTTTTATTTGTGTGCACACACAATATTATCAAATCTTTGTGCTTTTATAAAATAAAGGATAAATAGTCCTACAATTTGCAATTTTGGCCAGAAGTGCTTCACAATGATGGACTGAATCACCGTAAAAACTTGCCTCACAGACTTGCTAAATATCTATAGAAAGCTTTAAATAATGTTACTACATTGCTACTTTAAAACTAACTAATACAAATAAAAAACAAAAACTTTGTATTTAATTTTTTAAAATATGCCTTTCTCTCTACAATGAGGAGATGGCAGGTCAGGATCGTCATCTTCATGACAGACTCAGAAAACACTAATTTATTAATTAATAATCCAAATATCTCCTTACTATTTTCCAGACACATTCATGGTAATTATTTTCGCTGGGGCTTTGCGGCATGCTTTAGCCTATTGCGTGTGTTTTTTGCACTGCACATGACCAATTGACTCACTGTTTGTAGAACTTTTAGTAACTCCCTACAGTCCAACTTCTCCCTGATGCTCTGCATGTTCAACGGTCACCTGTATGCTAATGCGTGCATATGCAATGCGTAGGCTGTTGCATATGCGAAGCCTATGATAACTTAATAACCAATATAACAATATTTCATACAGTAGCCTATGTGTGCTCTGCATGTTTATGGGCATAATAAAAGATTAGCTAAATGAGCCAGAGTCTAACCCGAATGGACTTGGCATCTCCATTGGCTGTCATCAGTCTGCCATTGTTTCACCGCTGGAGCAGATGTAAAAAAGAATGACTCCTAAGCGATTGAGGTGTTTTGCTGTCATCATTTACTATCGACATCTGAACCGCTGAAGACGCAGTGGATTACGGCTGTTTTTGAAGGGAATGAAGTTTCATGATTAATACAGCTAACGTTTACAGTCTCTCAGGGGAAGACTTACCATGTACATTTGTGCGTTTATGTATATGTGTGAATATACATTCACACATATACATAAACACAAACACAGACTATGTCTAAATAACAACTCATTGTATGCGTGTCTTCAGGGCTTTCTTTAAAGTGCTTGATTCACACTGCACTGAATGACATAATTGCTCTCTTTTACACTCATTCATGTTATATTGCTCTATTTCTGCAAAGATCTGACTAAATGAACTGGTACGAAGAACATCAGATGAAATTGTGCATGACTGGATCAGTGAGTGAGAATGTGTGTGTAAATACTTTACCTTCCTGGTAAGCTCCATCTGCCATCACCAAATGGAGGATTTTAGGATACAAGTGTTGGTGCTTGGTTCCCAAAATGCTTTGCACCATGCTGGAGCCCATTGCAATGTTCTCATCTTCATCCTCATGAATAGCCTAAATAAACAAACAAAACTCATACAAATTACAATCTTGATATGCTGGATAAAGTCAAGTAAACCAAATAAAATCCATGCCAGGTGCAACCACCTTCTAAAAGGGATAATTTACCAAAAGATAAAAGATTATTTAATTGTTTACTAATCTCATGTTGTTACAAACCTACAAGACTGACTTTCTTCAATGTAACACAAAATAAAATTTAAAAAAGAGATACTAGTCAAAGGGTTTTGAAGCTTTTTAGTCACAAACAACATTACCCCAAATAACTTGTGTGTTATACTTCCTTTAAGTTAGCTACTGTGAAGTCATTATCGCTACAGGGATTCTTAACCGAAGGGGTTTTTTCTTTGTAAAAGGGCAGCAAAAATAACAGCAAATCACAGCAGTTTACTGCACTTCCAGTGTGACAAACTATATAAAAAGCATCATAAGGCAGCACATTTAACATTCTTAAAGGTTAAGGATAACATCTGTATCCAATTCCCAGAATGAACCCGACAGTTAAAACCAAAACTTGGTTTTTAAAAATTGGTGAGTGTCCTCATCTAAGAAGTACATAGCTGCATTGTTATTGGTGGTGTTTGACCACTAAAGACCTCTTAGTTGTGCAGTATTTCCGAAATGTATTCAACCGGGCACAAAACCCTAAATCTCACTGGAGACATGGTGAGAGTTGACATTTAATGCAAAACCGAGGAACTCAAACCTTGATCTTGTTGTAGGCTAGAATGAAGTTCTCAAAGCCCATGTCCTGCTCTAGATGGAAACGCAGCTCCTCAAGACGACTGAAGATACTGTCCTGTTGCTCTAGGTCTTCCTCGTCCTCTTTCTCACTGTCATCTGCATGCATACACATGCACAGAAATAAAGATATACTACAATCTATCAAAGTTCACACAGTGGGAGTGTATTGCTGTGGAATATTGTCAATACTACGCTGACCTATGTCAGTACTGAAAGTGTTATTTGCCAATGTCATTCCCCATTGTAGTCATACAAAGCCAATCAATCATCAAATTCAATTAGGCCAGAACAATATCTTTAGCTAAAAAAAAATGCGGTACTTGTTTTCATTTTTAGAGAGCTTAGCAACAGCTGAGCATGATGTTTGTTTGTTGCATTTAGGTTATAGTTCCATTGAGCTGTTCTCGTTGATGGAGTCAGTAATTGTTTAGTTGTGTTTGTGGATGGTGTCAACATTTTTGTTTGCAGTTGAGGTTAGCTGTTCTTTTTATAAACATGCTAAGCTATTGTGCTGCATTTAAAGTGTTTGTTAGATGTGTTGTAGTTTGTTGTTGCACTATGTTAGCGCAAGTGTCTTGCATTTTTGCCCTGTTTAGCAGATGTGGTTAGCTGATGTGATTAGCTGTAGCACAGTTTAAGTGCATATAGTAAGCGACTATGCTGTGTGTTAGCAGTTGTGTCTAGCTGCCGTCCTGTGTTAATGGATGTGATGTGTTCACTGATTAAATTAGCTGTTGTACCAGGTTAGCGGATGTGGTTAGATGTCGTGCTGGGTTAGGAGATGAGGTTAACTGTTGCACTGTGTTAACAATTACGGTTAGCTGTTGTGGTGTGTTAGCAGATGCGGCTATCTGCTGAGCTGTGCTAACGGATGTGGTTAGCTGCTGAGCTATGCTAGCAGTTGTTATGGCAGATATTTTTAGCTTGGCGCCGTCTTCGCAGATGTGGCTAGCTCCTGAGCTATGCTAACGAATGATTTAGATTTTCGATTGTGCTAGTGGATTTGGTTAGCTTTTTAAACCGTGCTAACAGATGTGGTTCGATGTTGTGCTGTGCTAGCAGCTGTTATGGCATGTATGTTTAGCTTTGTGCTGTGTTAGCGCTTATGGTTAGCTGTTGTGCTGTGTTGACAGATACAGTAAGATGTTGCACTGTGTTCACGGATGTATTTGTGGATTTTAAGGTTAGCTGTTGTGTTATGATGTGTCCACGGACATGTTTGTGGATTTTGTAAGCTATAATGCTGCATTTGTGTATGCAGATAGCACTTGTTCTGTCCTGTTTTTGGGCATGTGTTCAGCTTTTGTTCTCAATGGATATGGTTAGTATTTGCAGCTGTTTATGGATGCATTACCAGACTGCCACTCCTCATTGAGCTGGCCTTCACTACTGTTCTGCTCTTCATCCTCCTCAACCTCCATTCCATTAGTAACTGGCCCTCCTGGCTTTTCTTCACCATGGCTAACATCATCTTCCTCAGCCATTCCATTAAAACACTCCTCCTCTGGACTGCATTTGTCAACAACACCACTAGCCAACCCATTAAGACCAGCTGCCTCTTC